>NW_024066952.1:1800000-2273518 GCF_015039405.1 Cantharellus anzutake
CGCTCTTACAGATGTGCAGATATCCGGGCAAGTTCCTAGAGTGGCATACATACATGAGAGAACCAGTAGCTTTGAGGAAGGGGTATGAGGAAACTTTCGAATGTTCTTCTGTTGATGCTGGTTTGTAGTGTATCCCAGTGGGCAACGGTGTGACACATGGTGTGCAGTCTGTCATGTTGAAGCGAGCAAGGATATCCTTGATATACTGTGACTGGTCTATTGATAGCATGCTGGCTGATATGTCTTGGTGAACTCGGATCCCTAGGATCCATGATGCTTCTCCTTTGCTGGAAACTTTAAAACAGTCCCCGACGGTGTCTTGGATAGATGCAAGCAGTTTTTCGTCGTTCCCAGCAAGAAGTTTGTCATCAACATAGATGGGAATGATTACAATGGATCATCCTCGTTTGAATACGAAGACCGAGTGGTCAGCATGTGTTTGGCAAAATCCAAGTTGAATCAGGAAGTCATGTAAGGTTGCGTACCACTCCCATCCAGCTTGCTTTAATCCATAGAGCCCCTTCTTAAGCTTCGCAATCATCTGTTCCCTCCCCTTTTCCTTGTATCCCTTTGGCTGACGCATGTAAATGTCCTCCGAGAGTACCCCATTGAGATATGCTGATTTGATATCCATCTGGTGGACTTTCCAACTGTGGCGAGTGCATATGGCGAGAAAAACACGTAGAGAGGCCGATTTTACGACGGGAGCAAACATCTCCGAGTAATCAATTCCCTCCCGTTGACCAAAACCTTGAGCAACTAGGCGGGCCTTAAAACAGGTCACTTTTCCATCAGCACCACACTTCTTGTTGAGTACAAACCGACAGCCAATGACATTACAAATGCTCGAGGATGGGTCAACAAGGTCCCAGGTGCCAGTGTCCTGGATGGCAGCGAGCTCCTCTAGTACGGCGGCATGCCATTGTTCCCGCTCGGGCCCAGCCAAGGCCTCTCGCAAGGTTGGAGCATCTGGTAGATCGGTGTCCTCAGTCAGTATGGGGTTTGCCAGGTGGGCCTCATCCAATACGATGTCCAGGACGTCTTCCATGGTGATGGTCGCCGCAATCGGTACCTCATTCAGAAAATCCTCATATACATTCGCGATCTCGTCCCTGTGTTGGCCATGTGTGCCATAGTCTGATGGATCAAAGCGATGAGGTGGATGCCATTCCCTCTGTGGTCGAGCAATGGGCTGGGTGGCAGCAGTAGGCATGGTGGGAGGTGTAGGGGACTGATCTGATGGACCTTCGGTGAGAGGATCACGAGGTGGACTTACAGGCGTGGGTCCGGGGGTTGCTGCCTCTGTCAGGTGATCCAAATCATCTGACTTGTCACTGGGGTCATCATGTGCCCTTGATTCGAAAACGGCACATGGCTGGATCCTCACTTCTTCCCGAAAAATGGGCGTGCAGACAATTTCGACTTTGTGAGTCCGTTCATCATATGCCTTGTATCCAGAAGAACTCTCTGGGTACCCCAGAAACTTTGCTGGCCGCCCCCTCTCCCCCAATTTCTGCACTCCCAAATCCTTCAGCTGGTGAACAAATATGTCAGCGAACCATACCCTCATGTGCACGACATTCAGCTTCCTTCTGTGAATTGTTCAAAAGGCGTCGTCACATTCGAGTGAGTGTCAATGGTCCGGTTCATGGCATAGACAGCTGTGGCGAAAGCATTGGCCCATAGAAAGTCCAGAGCCCCAGCATCCTTCAGTAAGGTTCGTCCTTTGTCCAAGATCTTCCGATTAGCTCGCTCAGCCACTCCGTTCTGCTCAGGCATGTGCGGAACCATCTGCTCCATGTCAATACCTTTGTCCTTACAATACGTCCCCAGGATGGAGTTCAGGTATTCCCCCCCCCCTATCCATCCTCAAGATCTTGATGTGGGTCCTGTACTGATTCGCAAAGTATGTGTCCATCTTGATGAACCATGCCATGAAATCTGATTTAAGTGAGCATGAATAGAACCAAGTGAAGCTCATCTTGTCATCCATGAGTGTGCAGAAGTATCGGCTTTTTCCAAGTGACATCACCTCCATAGGTCCACAGACATCGGAGTGTACTCACCCCAGCCTCTTGTCAGCTATCTCATGTCCCCTCCCGAAAGGACCTCTCATCATCTTCCCCCTAATGCACGCTTCGCAATCAAAACCCTTCGAGTCATCCCGAACATTCTCCATTCCCAGAACTGATCCATTCTTTATCATCTCATTCAACGCATCCTTACCAGGGTGGGCTAGACATTTGTGGAGAAGGTCGAAAGAGGGGATGGAGGCTTCCACAGCCGGGTTTGCCCTCCCAGTCATGGTAGATGTTGGCTGCGAGGACGGGTGATTCAGGTAGAACATGGGTGCAAACTCTTTTAGTGACTTGGCAACTAGTTTCCCATCTGCTCCCTCGATTCTGCAGACATCATTGGAACTGAACGTAATCTGGACTCCTCAGCGAATCAGGATCCTGCAAGACAGGAGACCATACTTGAGGCTGGGTACGTACTGTACGTTCTGGATCCAACAGGTGACACGCTTCCCTCTAGCAACACAGCCGATCAAGACAGTTCCTTCACCCAAGGAGGGGATGTGACTGTCGTTTCCAAGAGCGATTTGGTGTGGGGGGTCAAAAGGTGTGTATTCTATGAAGTCGTCCTTGTTTGGACAGAAATGGTTACTGCACCCTGAGTCCACGATCCAGGGCTTTGGCGCATCGGTGATTGATGCAGCATTCGCAACGCTTTCTGCACACAAAGCCTTCGCCTCCTCAGTTGCGTTTGTGTTCTCCTTCTCAGCAGCTTTCTTCTGCTGATACGCTTCTTTTTCAGCTTCCGTCACTGTGCATTTTGTTCGGAGATGGCCCATCTTTCCACACTTCCAACACGTTTGGCGTGTTACCCAAGTAGGATCATTCCTTCTTCCCTTCGTGTTTTCTTCTGCAGTGAGTGCCTTCGGAGTATGTGTGGGTCCGACTTTTGTTCCAAGGTCCATTCCGTTTACTCGGGCATGGAGTTCTTCAGTCTCTATTTCCCTCCTCAGCTTGTCAAGATCCCAATCCATGTTGCTGGTCGCTGCTGGGGCATTCTGGACAAGCATGGTCTGCAAGGTGCTCATGCAGGATGGGAGGCAGTGGATGAGTTGCATGGCGATCATATGGTCTTTGATGCGTCCTCGGTCACCAGGTATGTGTTTGTTTACTTCATGGGCAAGGTTCATGAGGCCAGATAAGAAATCCGAAATAGATTCATAATCGCTGATCTTGGCCTCATAGTACTTCGTCCTTGTGTAGTATTCAGCAGAAGCTCCAGTGTGTTGGTAAACACCCTTCAAGGCTTGGAACAAGGTTGCAGCGGTGCTCTGGGCATGATGGAAGACGTTGTCTTGGACCGGGTCACTGAGGGAGAGCCACAGCCTTCGACGAGTATTGCTTTCCCCTTCGATCCATTGTGCATGTTCGGTTGTTGTCTTATCAGATGGTTCAACTAGGCTTCCATCTAGATATCCCCAGGTATAACCCATGGCGAAGCGGAGATTGGTGGACCATCTATTCCAGTCATTGCGACCTTTCAACTTAGCGATAGCAAAGACAGCCTTATCGATGGTTGAGTCTTTCAGGGTCATAGTGTGTTCCTCGGGGCTAGTCCAGAACAAGTAAGGTATGGCAAATCAGAACAAGTAGTTCAACAGTGCCAGGCGTCTTTGGTTGACTTTTCGAAGCGGTGGAGTAGAGCTGGGCTGATAACCTGTAAAACTGAGAAGCGCGATACGTCTATTGTGATGTATCAGCTCTCAGTGCAAGTCCTATCCTTATATACATTTAATGTCAGTTCTATGCCACTGAAGTGAAACGCGAGTGGTAGCCAAAGCGTGAAAACAAAGGGCCAAAGCGGCATTATGTTCACCATCGATTGCCCCAAAAGCGCCTCCTTCCCAAAGCTCTCAAAGGGTGAATGTATGGTCCTGGGACCGCCAGTGGCGTTGGGCTGTAACTTCCAACAGTGTGTTCATGCAGTTCCCACAGCTCAGTTTGTTTGGGTATTGTGAGTTGTTAATTTGGTGTTGCATGGGAAGAGAGTGTGTAGTGGAGTAGTGGAGTGCATGAGTTGGAGCAAAGAAAAAACTTCTAAGTTGCAAACCCATTCATTTGAAACTGTACAGCACCTGGATGCAAACGATGGACTCACACACATGGATGTATCCATGTGTGGTTGTGGTGATTGAGATGATTGAGAGTAGTCAATTGGGCAGATTGGGCAGATTGAGTGATTGAATTGCTCTCAACCACTTCAATCAGCCTCAGGGGTTTCCTGATGTTGGACTTCCAAAAATCTAGGATGCAGTATGACTCCACACCTGTCATTTTGGTTGGCCCATTTCTCCAACGTATGTAAGGGGAGGGTCTGCCAATTGCTTTCTCATAGCATGACCCATGATTGCAAGTTGCTGCAACCTCAAACCCCTTTGAGACTGACTGGACCCCCAATATGAATTTCTGCTCATTGAAGGGAGTACCTAGGGAGCTATATATGATGCAGTTGCAGATAGCCAACACAAGGAAGGTGCATGCTCGCATTGGGGCATTTCTAACATCTTTGTCAGATCCCCTGGGAATCCTGTATAGAATATTTCAATCCTTTGACATCCACTCACAGTGCTGTGTTGGTGGATTGTTCTTCATTGGCATATTGTTTTCCAGTTTGAACTGTGCCAGGATGTTCATGCTCTGCCCCGATCATGAGTTGATCACCTGAAAAATGCCTGAGTGATGAACCAGATATATCCAGCTGCCCTGGTGCCAGTACACTAAGGTTGCTTAGGTGATGCCATAAAAGCATGTTACAGAGGGGCATGTCTGGTGTTGGTCCCTGGCAGTGGGACATTGATGGTTCTTGACCTTTCTCTGAGGCGTTGGATGTGATCCACTTGTGTCCAGCTGCTAGATTTTACAGACCCCGGACATAGAGCTGAGGAATTGTACAAGGGGTGTGTGTCAGGGGACGACTCCCGGGTCCCCATGACCCTCCCCTATGGTCCACAGTCTCTGGTGTAACCAGCCCTGTCCAGGGCACAACCTACTGTGGGTCAGAGATGAGAAGGAAGTTAACTTCTCATCTTCCCACAGTGGCCACAATAGATCGAAAACTTCCGGAGATATCTGGAAGTCACATGAGACCTGAGACCCGAGGTCCGGGCCATCCAGCCACACTGAGTGTCCGGCACAGGGCGCATGCAGGAAGTGCAACAGCCAGGTGTGGGTGCGAGTGCGGGTGTGGATGCGGGTATGGGCTAGGTCAGGGTGTATGCCCTGACATCACCCTCCCTCTAAGCCACTTCGCCCTGAAGTGGCCCTAGTCCCCAGGTAACTCATCCTCAGGTGGTTTAGAAAGAAAAACAAAAAATAAAGTGGAAGCGGGAATGGGAGTGGGAGTGGGGGATAGTGTGGTGGTGGGAGTGCAAAACTAATCTAAGTTAAAAAAGGTCTGATGAAATGAAAAATAAGAGTTAAGTTAAAAGAGGATTAAAGTGGTCGTCCGTTGCCGTCTGTGCGGCTCCCCTTAAGACTTGCCGGAAAAAATTTTTGGGTCCTCAGCACCCTCCATCATCTATTCACGACTCAGTGACCTCCAGCCTGCATCCCTTGTCATCCTACAATGCCCCATGGCTACAGTCATGTCGTCTCTGTGATCGCATCTGGCCTCAGGGCTGCACCCACTTCGGGTATGGAGGGTGGTTGTGCAGCACTTGACCTCCGGGCCATTGTCTGCATGTCTGCACTCTGACCTCCAGGCTGCACTCCTCCAGGTATGTGGGGTCAGGGGTGTGTGTCAGAGACCAGGGTCGAGACGAAGGAATGTCTCCGTAACGGAGGGCTTCGGCCTCAGCGACTTCTGCCAAGAGCGCTGTGCCTAGTGACACGTCCGTGCCCTAACTTACTGACTGGCAATTAGAACCTAGGGGGGTAACTCTAGTTGATTTTTCTACTGGGGCATAACCTGTGTACAGGTGGGATATATATATGGTTACAGCGGAGACGGTTCCGCAATTGGTGGAGCCGAACGGAGCGGAGCTAACGGGGTTTAACATTAGCTGACTGAATATTACCGACGAGTCGGTTCGCGGGGTTAGCGGAAAGGCAGGCGATAACCCAGAAACGGAAAGGAGGGATAGGCCCGAAGGTGGGCTCTGCAGGGCAGGCGAGTGTATTGCCCAGCGGAGGCGGGGGTGCGCTAGCGGACGTCGGAGCTGTCCGGAAGTCTTCGGGGCTCTGTACTTAGGGAGGCGTAGGTAATAAATTGAAATGAGGGGGTGGTGACCATCGAGGGGTGCCGAGAGGATTGCGGAATACGGGGGCTCCGAGGTTAGTGAGGGAGGAGCGGAGTTGGAACGGAGGGATCGGAGGGACCGGAAGTCGATGGCCGGGGATGGATATGACAGTGTGGTAGCACCAGGGTAGCAGCACTAATGGGAGGGTCCCAGGGGATCTGGCTGTCAGGGTCGTGCGTGCTCGCAACAAAGGATGCCCCAGAAACCTAATTGATATTAAAGCTGGGGGACATGCCCATGCCAGCACATGGTCATATATACACGGTAGAGGTGGTAACTAGTCAACTAGCTAATAACCGGTGGTATCAGATCAAGAAAGATAGAAGATCATGTGGCATCATAACCGACAGCCACAGATCGGATCAGATTGGAGATGAAGAAGAAGAAAAGAAGTAGAAGCTGGTGGAGATACGGGTCATGTGGCAATGCACTACTTATGCTAGTGACCCAAAGGCGTGCCCTGACACCAGCAGGGTGCCACACCCTGCTCCCCACCCTCCCTCTAATGCCACTTCACCCTGAAGTGGCTAAACCTAAAAAAACCTCCCCCTCCCCCCTCCTCTGTGCGTGGTGGTCCATTGCTTGGGATGCCGGGCTCCTCTTTGGGGGTGGATGGGGAAAATATGGAAGAAGGAAAAAAATTTGGGGTGGGTGGCAGGTATGCAGTAAAGATAGTCGGGCCCGAGACCAGGCCATGCGGGGTTGTGTGTGGAAAACAACTCTCCCCCAAGTGCATCTTGTGCACTGGGGAGTCCGGGTGTGTGGACAGTGGGGTTACTTGATGTGGGCTGAGCACCACCCTCCCTCTGTGCTGCATTCCCAAGCAGTCACAGCAGGGAACCTCGGGCTCCTTCATCAGCTCTCATCCATCCCCTCTCATGTCCATCCTCCATCGAAATCATAAGGTTAAACTCTCTCCTGGGTGCCTGGCACCTCAGGGAGTCGGGTCCGTGAGCCATAGCGAGTCTGTAATGCGGCTGGGATACACAACCCTCCCTCTATGCTGCATGCCTAAGCGGCCATAGCAGGGATCCTGGGCACCCTCACCAGCGGCATCCATTCCCTCTCGTGCTCATTCTCCATCGTGAATCCAAAAAAGGCGCTTGCATGCACGTGTGACTCTCAGTTGCAAGTGAAAGCAGGGGTGGGTGGTCTCATCCGGGTTATCTTGGGTGTCTGCAGCTACATGGTTGGCCACGTTCAGGCAACCTTGTTCCCTATGCTTGTTGGCCAGTGTGTCAGTGCGGTTATAGCGATAGGGCAACCTTGTCCCTGGGTGTGTTCAGCCGGGTGTCCAGGTAGCGGGGGATAATGTGGGGAACTGGGTTGGTGGTCCCTAGCAGGTCATCATTCTTGTGTCTGCGGTTACGAGGCTGGCAGTGGGTGGGTGACCCCGTTTCCAGAGTGCTTTTCGGCCAGTACGTTGGCAGCAGTCAGGCAGCTATGTCTCCTTAGCACGTTCAGCGAGGTGTCCAGGTAGCGGTGGGATGACCCTCAACTCAACCTCACAGATTGGAACACAATCTGTGGGACAGTGTTGCAAGGGCCCAGGAATGGGAATGGGAGTGTGGTTGTATTGCAGGTAATGAGTGTGTAATGGTCCGGGGGAAATGATGATGTGGCATGGCTGCCACTTGAAAATTGCGGGTTCGGCCCGTGCCCAGCTCCGACTCAGTCCGGGCTCTCGCAGCCCATGCGGGACATCCTAGGTGGGCAGGGGCGAAGGTTGAAACTTCCTTCTGCTGTCAGGGGACGACTCCTGGGTCCCCATGACCCTCCCCTATGGTCCACAGTCTCTGGTGTAACCAGCCCTGTCCAGGGCACAACCTACTGTGGGTCAGAGATGATATACTGTATAAGCAAGAGGCAGTATGTACAACTTGCCTACTGTCAGAGATGAGAAGGAAGTTAACTTCTCATCTTCCCACAATAGATCGAAAACTTCCAGAGATATCCGGAAGTCACATGAGACCCAAGACCCAAGGTCCGGGCCATCCGGCTGCACTGAGCATCCGGCACAGGGCACGCATGGGAAGTGCAACAGCCAGGTGCGGGCGTGGGTGTGGGTGCGAGTGTGGGTGTGGATGCGGGTATGGGCTAGGTCAGGGTGTATGCCCTGACAGTGTGGTCGCTAGTGTAAGGTAGTGGAACTACAGGAAAAGCAATTTATCTTCCAGATCTTAGAGCATCGAAATATAGAGCCAACAGTTTGACTTGCTGCGCCAAAGACAAACTGTAGAAATGGCTGATGTGCAGAACTTCCAGTATGACAACTTGCCATTGCGATCAGCAATGTACTGGGCCATGACATGCAAACTGCCTCTGGAGGGGAGACTAGGCATAGGTATATTCCCACAAATTCCCTTCACAAACATCCCCCTAGTCTCAGCTCTTCAGGTAATGCACAGATGGAGTCAATCCAGCATCTGTCATATTGATGGAGAATCCATTGTTCTGGTCGCTAGGACATTGAACTCCTGGAAATGAGCATCGTATAATCTTGGGTACTAGTTTAAGATATGTATTTCAAACATACACATTAGTTCTGCCTATTCAATCTGGTTTCTGATGTTTGCTGTGGCTCTTCCACCACCAACTTTGCCATTCAAGGCACCAATATCCCTCTTTTTTTGTGTCTTCTTCTCTCACATGGTAGTCCATGGGTTTTTCCTGGCATTGTTGTGGGGACAACTCCGTGCACTGCAAAAAGTCGGATTCTGTGGAATTTGGCCACCAACATACACCACATACCCTCTGACGCTTCCTTTGCTCATCTCCACACTATTCAACACTCCATACACCCATTCCCTATTTTTCTATATTTTTCCCATCATTCCCAACAACCCCAAGCCAAATTCCCACACCCAACCATGCCACCAATTTCACCCCCTCTCCAGACCTCCATAACCACACATACAACCCAGCTGTTTTTCTACCTTCCTTCTTCACCCACGGAGCATTTCCCAGAATGGAAACCCCATACTCGGATGGTTCAGCATGGTGTAGAGTCTCATGTGGTCTTGACAGCACCTGTCAATGGCCACATCTCAAGAACTGCAGCACCAATTGGGATGAATAAGGGCTCGTTGGAAAGCTGGAGACGAGGACGTTGCTGATGGGAGGATAGGCGGGCGCTGTGGCGAGGTGTTGCGGAGTTAACTTTCACAATTCCCATTTTGGACCCGATATCATATATTCCCCATTCATTCATATTTCTTTTATTGTTTCTTTGTTCCCAATTGGATATTCATTATTTACGGTTGCCTAATGGCCTGTTTACATTCCCCCATTCCATTCATTCAATTTCCAACTCATATAAAATAGATAACAGCTTGTACATAACAAGTGAGTACTGAATAGACCCGTGAAGGGGTAAGAAAGAGTTACATCCAAGTGGCAAAGATGCCATCCACGACCCTAATGCCCCCCTTGAGCTTGTTGCTTATGTCTAAGATCCCTCTGCTCATAACTCTCAGCCTTGACGTCCAAGAGAGACATAGGTGAGTGTTTAGTTGAGGTTCTAGCAGACCTGGTAGCGCCCCAGGACCAAAACCTGGCCCCACAAACCACACCTGTGCACACTACAACCCTCCCCCTTCTCTCTGTCTCCAGTCTAGGCAATAGATCCGTTACAGTGTTAATGAATTTCCTGGTCGAGATGCACCAAATTTCCCAGCCATGACTCATCATTGATGTCATCCCTCCAAACCCTAAACACTACTCATGAAAGATTTCCCTTTATAAGCTTTTGGCCCTCTGTTACCTCCATGCCCTTTCTGTGATGGGTGTCAAGAACACGTGAGGAGGGCAGTGTCCCTGGACCTTTCCCCAGAAGGAGGCGGAAGGACTGCAGCCTCAGCGACTCGGAGAGGAGCGCTGTGCCTACGTTCAGTAACGCTTAGGAGTCTGGTCCTTAACTTCAGAACAAGAGGGTGCGAACTCTGGGGGGTAGTCTAGTCATCGATTTTGCACTGAGGTGCCATCAACTACAGTACAGGACTTATATACATAATAGAAGACAAATGGGAACAAAGGGGAAAACCCAAGGGGGACTTACCCACTTGCCGGGTCAGCGAGCTCGTGAGAGAATCGCCTTATTGGGCATTGTGGAGTGGGTAGGTGAAGGGTGGAATTAGCGACAGCTACTAGAAGTGGGAAAACCTTTGCGGAGTGGGCAGAGGTCCTAGGAGGTCCATAGTAATATTGGGTAGATAGAAATATTAATAATCGTGTAGGATGAGGATAAGAGGTACCGGAGATTGGAGGCAGAGGTGAACTGGAGGGTATAGCAGAGGTGCGAGGGGAGGACGTAACAGAGGTGGACCGGAGCGGTGGCAGAGTGGAGTGGAGGTGAGGTGGAGTTGTTATGGATATGACAGTATCCCCTTCTCAGGCCTGAACCCCTGAAGGCCGTAAGACCTACGAGAGAGGCTAAGGGAGGTGACTGTGGACAGGAGGATTGTTGGCACTGGAGGAGGAGAGGTGGTGGAGAAGGAGAAGAAAAATTTTTATCAAACCTAATACTCAGGCCCAGGCTTGTGCGGATAGCAGGTGTGGAAGGCTGCAACGAGATCAGGAGCGTGATCAAGTTCTGAAGCCAAGAGCGAAGAGTATTCTTCGTCAGTTCCCTCATAACCTAACCAATGCACAGTGTAGACGAGGTTACAGCCCCGTCTATGGCGATTGATCTTCGAGTTGAGGATTTTGCCAATCTCGAACTCAGGTTGTCCATTGATCACAATCGGTGGAGGTGGAGGTTGGTTGTGGTTCGGGATGATGTTAGGAATGGCTGGTTTGATTTGAGACACATGGAAGACCGGGTGAATGGCTCTCATGGACTCAGGGAGGTGGAGCATGATGGAGTGGCTACCCACGCAGGCAATGATCTCGAAGGGGCCAAGATTTTTCTTGGACAACTTCCTTGAAGGTCTGGTGGAGCGGAAGTACTTGGCCTTGACATAGACCAAAGTACTGACCTCAAAATCAGGAGCTGGGATGTGCCTAGCATCTGCCGGACCCTGATAACAGATCTGGGCATGGTGCATCTCCTCATGGAGGAATTGATGGAGAGAGTCGAGATCCATGGTGTACTCCTGCAAACATAGTGAAGACAGATCTCGCTCTGGGTGGATGGAGAGGTTCAGATGGTAGCCCTTGTTGGTGAAAAGGGAGAGATGCCAGTGGTTGCGCTAGGAGCATTATTGTAGGCGATGTCATATCCATCCCCGGCCATCGACTTCCGGTTCCTCCGATCCCTCCGGTCTAACTCCGCTCCTCCCTCACTAACCTTGGAGCCCCCGTATTCCGCAATCCTCTCGGTACCCCTCGATGGTCACCACCCCCTCATTTCAATTTATTACCTACGCCTCCTAAGTACGGAGCCCCAAAGACTTCCGGACAGCTCCGACGTCCGCTAGCGCACCCCCGCCTCCGCTGGGCAATACACTCGCCTGCCCTGCAGAGCCCACCTTCGGGCCTATCCCTCCTTTCCGTTTCTGGGTTATCGCCTGCCTCTCCGCTAACCCCGCGAACCGACTCGTCGGTAATATTCAGTCGGCTAATGTCTAAACCCCGTTAGCTCCGCTCCGTTCGGCTCCGCCAATTGCGGAACCGTCTCCGCTGTAACCATATATATATCCCACTTGTACATAGGTTACACCCCAGTAGAAAAATAAACTAGAGTTACCCCCCCTTCGGTTCTGATTGCCAGTCAGTAAGTTAGGGCACGGACGTGTCACTAGGCACAGCACTCTTGGCAGAAGTCGCTGAGGCCAAAGCCCTCCGCTACGGAGACACTCCCTCGTCTCGAATCTGGTCTCTGACAGGCGAACTCTGCAAGAGGCAAGAGTTCAGCCCAATTATCCTGCTGATAATTGCAATAAATATGCAAGTACTGTTCTATTGTGTCATATCCGTGCATACCCGATCCCAACCCGACTTCCGGACCTCCTCCTTCCCCACCTCCGGAGTCTTACCCTACCACTGCCCGTTCCAATACTCACCTTCGGTCCTGGCAACACACCTCCTTCTACCTCCCATGCCACCTCTACTCCTCCTTCCCTCTCCTCCCCTATCTCCATCCGTTCCGATACTCACCTTGGACCAAACACCGCCCCTCTCACCACCCTCCTCCTACTCCTCCGCTCCTCCTTCACAACACCCCCACCCTTCCGTCACCCTCCTATGCTTCCCCCGTCCACTCCGATACTCACCTTCGGACCTGACAACTCTCCTTTCTGCCACTCCTTCTCTCTTCCCTTTCTCCTCTCTCCTCCCTCTGGTACTCTTCTGCCAACCTCCCACCAAGTTACGACCTTCCACTGCTGTCCCGTACTTCGTACTCGGGCACCACTCGTACCTTTGCTGTTACAGTTGCGGACAGGCAAATTCATTAAATTTTCTATCACGGGAACAACTGTGTCAATAAGTTTGATTTTTGTATAGTTGTACTCCATTTGGCCATAGCTATCTAAAAACACACTTTATAGGCTCCTAGGTCGTTTTTCGAGCGCACGCTAAATTTTGGACCCAAAAATTGAAGAAAAATTTGGCATTTCAGACATCGGCGAGGCAATATTGGGAATATTGGGAGGGTATACTTTTGTACATCAAAATACAAGAGTATCTAGCTATCTGTGGTTGCAGTATTCCTCGGAATCGCATCCATTGCAATTCTTGCGGCTTCGCTTCGGAAACTGAGTGATGACTCTTTTGTTTTTTTTTTACCACCCATTCTGCTGCTTTTCCCTTCCGATAGGCATCCATAAACCTCCAAGTCTGATTAATGCACTTCCAAATTGTGCATGAATCCAAACGCTGGAGGGGAGTGGTTGGCGTACCGGAAGCAAACTCATGTGATTCTGCCTCCCCATCACCGATTTCCTGCCATACCACCATTCCATGGGACTTCTTTCACAAAAAATCATATGCTACTAGTCAACAGCTTTCATTTGGCCCCCTTTTTATGCATGGGCGCCTATTTTCTAGCGCGACGCTAAATTTCGGCACTCACATGGAAATATAATCTTCGAATTCAGTGTCGGAAAGCCTCGGAATGAACTCGGTTACCCAAAATACGTCGTTTTATCATGTTTCCAGACTTTTTCATGGAGATTAAAATTTCTTTCAGACTTTGCCTGTCCGCAACTGTAGAACGGGCGGAAACGGACGACTCCGGAGTGGAATCGGAGACTTAGCGTGGAGGGACCTTGGCCTCAGCAACTCAAGCGGAGCGCTGTGCCATTGCTGTTTGTCCATTTGGTCCTTAATTTCACAGTAGGTGAGCAGGAAGTCTCTAGGGGGCATTTCAGGTCGATTTCGGACTAAACCAAAATGAGTATGTACAAGCGCTGATATATATAACGGAAGGGGCAAAAGCACAAAGAGAACAAAGGGTGACCGAATCGGAACGAAGACGTCTGAACGGGAACAAAGGGTAGAGGGAGCGGAGTGGTACCGAAGGTCATAGGGCAAGACCTGTGATACGTCCGAAAGGAGGTAGAGAGGGCGAGGCCCAGAGGGGCAGGAGGATGAGGGGAAGTGGGGATGATGACTAACTGGCTAGAATAGAAAGAAGCAGTAGTCCAAATAGGGATGAAGGGAAAACGCGAGAAATACATTACAGGCGGTGAGAGTGCCGAAGGCGGGGTTGGAAGTCCGAGGAATATTGGCAATGGTGTTTACGTAGTATGAGGTCACCAATGCAATGGACTAAGGCCGAGGTGGAGTCAAAGTCCGAGGTAGGGACTATGACGGAGGCTCGGAGTAAGGTACGAGCGGTGTCCGAGTGCGAAGTACGGAACAGCAGTGGAAGGTCGTAACTTGGCGGAAGGGTGGCGGAGGAGTAACGGAGGGAGGAGAGAGGGGACAGGTAAGGGGAGAAGGAGTGGCGGAAAGGAGAGTAGTCAGGTCCGAAGGTGAGTATCGGAGTGGACGGGGGAAGCGTAGGAGGATAACGGGAGGGTGGAGGTGTTGTGAAGGGGAGCGGAGTAGTAGGAGGGTGGTGAGAGGTAAGGAGGAGGTGTGTTGCCAGGACCGAAGGTGAGTATCGGAACGGCAGCGGTAGGTTATGACTCCGGAGGTGAAGAGGGTGGAGGTCCGGAAGTCGGGTCGGGGTCGGGTATGCACGGATATGACAGGATCCCGAACCGACTCCCGGACCTCCATCTTCACCACCTCCGGAGTCCTACCCTACCGCTGTCCGTTCCGATATTCACCTTCGGTCCTGACACCACACCTCCTCTCACCCCTCATGCCACCTCCACTCCTCCATCCTTCTCCTGTCCTATCTCCGTCCGCTCCAATACTCACCTTGGGCCGAACACCACTCCTCTCGCCACTGTTAAAGAAATGGGTTAAGGGCAATCCATTTCTTTCCATCCTTATAGACGACTTGGAATCATCCACCTCATGTATGTAGGGTGGCCTAGTCGTGTAATTAGAATTGTCCGATAGCCTTGGAGCTTTTGACAGAAAGCTGAGACCTCGTGGTGAATGGGAGTCTGTTATGATGGATACTTGGTGCTCGTTACGTGAGCGTACCGTGTGTGGGTGTATAGGATCACAGGTTGAGAGAATGTCCAGAATGGGACTAGTCGAGGACATAGGGCTAGCGGGTACTTGGCGCTCGAGGGAGCGTACCGGTAGTGAGTGAGATAACGGCTCCTTGAGGGAGCTTCCTGAGATTTGGTTGACGGGCACTTGGCACCCAATTGGGTGTACCGGCAACGAGTGATGTTCTAGTTCCTTGAGGGAGCTACTAGAGGCTGGGTTGATGGATACTTGGCACCCAGATGGGCATACTGGCAATGAGGTATGAGACCGTTCATCTGGTGAATGGTCTGTATTCGTGTCAACGGGTACTTGGCGCTCGTAAGAGCGTACCGGTGACGGAGGGGTTAGTCGATTGTAGGTCGAATGACATGTGGTGGGTTTGATGGCTACTTGGTGCTCGTGAGAGCGTACCGGTGATGAGGGGAATGGGCTTGTATCGAATACCAATCCATCCATAGAATTAACCAGATGCTCACCGTAAGGTGAGACAGACATGAGCCCAGTACCTGGGCGAGCGACGTGAGTCGTAACAAAAGGTGTTTGCGCATACCTGAGTTGAGTTGCACGCGAACTCGATGATCCATGGCTAGAGTCGTCAACCTCGGCAGGGATGACCCATATAGATGGTGACCAAGACATACACAATCTTACACAGACAATACAGTGTTGGCACAAGGAGGTTTACAGTTGTTGCACAGAAGAGGATGGTGTGTTATTCGTTAGGTTCCATCTTTTCGGCTGTTGCCATACATGAACGTGACGCTAACTATAGAATAAGAAATGATCACGAGAAATCTTGCGAAATAGAATGAATAATCCAGCCAGCACCAAAACCTGATAAGGGAAAGCTTAGTGCGGAGTGAACATGTAAGAAAGGGGGGAAGCGGGGAGAAGGTAACAAAGAGAAGGGAGGATATGGAGAAGGAGGACCCGCTGTGGTGGACGTTCAGTCGACACAGTCGTGGGAGACTCCATTCCTATAACAGCCACCCTCCTCCTGCTCTTCCTCCTCACAACACCTCCACCCTTCCATCATTCTCCTACCCTCTGCCTGTCCGCTCCGATACTCACCTCCGGACCTGACACCTTTCCTCTCCTCCACACCTCTCCCCTTTCCTCTTTCCTCTCTCTTCCCTCTGGCCCTCTTCTGCTGACCTTCTGCCAAGTTACGACCTTCCACTGCTGTCCTGTACCTCGTACTCGGACACCGCTCGTACCTTCTGTCACGGCCCCGCAAAGTCCCCACCCCTCTACCACTTTCTGCACCCCCATTCTTACGCCGTTACTCGCGCCCGTTAATCTCGCCATTGCCCATCACTTAGCGGCGCCGATAGTGGTTCCCGTTCTACGGCCCCGTAGCAGCGCCTCCTTCGTTTTCCCGCCACCACTTGGGTTCCTCAACCATTCGGCCGGTATCGTTTTATTCTATTCACTCGCTTAACTAACTAGCGGTTGTTATGGTCACCGTTGATCCGCTCCTTATGGACATTCCTTATTGACAATTGATTATTCCTTTATTGATATTTGATTTATACGTATATTGACATTCTGACCCGCGCGCCTAGATTGTCGGCTTATCCTTTCTGCCTCCCAACTTCGCCGTTCTCTGTTCCATTCATCTCTTCTGTTCCATTACCCTGGTCCTCATCGCTTTTTAGTTCTGTCGTACTTATCATCTCGTTCCCGTCCCGCGCCGGACCGACCGGTCCCTTCTCTGTTCTCCTTTCCTATTTATACTTGTAGTTTACTGTCGATGTACCTCAGTTCGAATATCGACTAGAATTCCCCCCAAGTACTTTCATCTTAAGTTCGCCCCTCAACTTCATCCCGCTTAGGTCAACGTCGCCGCAAGGTCTTTCCCGCTAACGTGAAATATGGGACAGCCTAGAACGCGTGGCGCAACGCTCTGGCAAAGTCGTTGAAGCCGAAGTCCCAACCCCCTCGACGCCTTGCAACGGAGTAGCTCATTAGCTAAGTGTCCACTTACGCCGCCGTACTCCGCCCCGCTTCCCGCGATCCCCTCGAACATAGTTTCTGACACCTTCGCTCCGAGACTCCATCATAGTTCCTACCTCGGACTTTGACTCCACCTTGGCTTTAGTCCATTGCATTGGTGACCTCATACTACGTAAACACCATTGCCAATATTCCTTGGACTTTCAACCCTGCCTCTGTAACCTCTGTAAGCTCCGCAACCTCTGAGCTCCATGGATCATCTTCAGCACTTTCGCCGCTTGTAATGTATCTTTCGCGTTTCCCCCTCATCCCTATTTGGACTGCTGCTTCTTCCCATTCTAGCCAGTTAGTCATCATCCCCACTTCCCCTCATCCTCCTGCCCCTCTGGGCTTCGCCCTCCTTACCTCCTTTCGGATGTACCACAGGTTCTGCCACATGACCTTTGGTACCGCTCCGCTTCTGTCATCCCTTTGTTCCCGTTCAGACACCTTCGTTCCAATTCGGACCCCCTTTGTTTCCTTGTGCTTCTGCCCTCTCCATTATATATATCGGTGCTTGTACATACTCGTTTGAGGCCTCAGTCCGAAATCGACCTGAAATGCCCCCAAGAGACTTTCCCTCTGCTAGATCCGAAATTAGGGACCCCCAGGACAACCAGCAATGGCACAGCGCTCTGCCTGAGTTGCTGAGGCCAAGGTCCTTCCATGCTAAGTCTCCGATTCCACTCCGGAGTCGTCCGAATCCGCCCGTTCTAACAACAACTTCGCCAGCTCCGGCGAGGTGATGGTATCGTAGGTGGGGACAAAGATGCATTGCTTTGATAAACGATCCATGACAACCAACATGGAAGTGAAACCGGAGGAGGAGGGGAGTTGTTCTATGAAATCCATGGATATGGAGTTCCAAGGACATTCGGGGATGGGGAGCTGTTTCAACAAGCCGAAAGGCTTGTGGTGAGGGACCTTGGTGTGGGTGCATGATGTACAAGAGGAGACATAGTTCTTGACAAAGGTGCGGATTCTGGGCCAGGTGTAATCTTGACGAATCAGATCTAGCATCCGATTCTGGCCAAAGTGGCCTGAAAGCGGATGATCGTGTTTGTTATGCAAGATCCGAAGTCGGAGATCATTCAAGTTGGGAACATAGATGCGGTGATCCAGCCTCAACAGGCCTTCAGCATCTAGTGACCAACGAGAGTCAGGAGGTATGGGAGAGGAGAGATGTGATGATACAAAAGTATCCGAGGGAAGTGCGGAGATGATATCCATGTGCAGTGTCTCTGTATCGACCATGGAACTAGCTTCAATGACGGAAGCAGCCAGATAGGTAGCTAGTAGGGACGATGCGAGAAATTCCGATGAAAAAACAGGCCTGAAGTTCTGCGGATTGACGTGAGCATAGTCCATATCCCCTTCTTTGGGATAGACGTCCCAACATCTAGTCAACGCATCAGGTTTGGCACCGAGTTTTCCAGGGCAGAAGTGGACTATCATGTTGAATTGTGATAGAAACTCAGACCAATGGGCTTGACGCCATGTCAGGAGCTTCGTAGTGGAGAAGTATTTGGGGTTCTTGTGATCGGTGACAATGTCAATTGGATCTCCGGATCCTTCTAAATAATGATGCCAGCCCTTAAACGCCTCGTGTATAGCGAGGAGCTCCTTATTGTGGGTGTCATAATTCAACTCCAGTGGAGACAATGTATGTGAGCGAAAAGTGACAGGGCATATCTCACCATCAGAACAATGGATGGAGAGGATCCCTGATACAGCATAGTCGGAAGCATCTGTCTCCACGATAAGTGGAGTGTCAGGCACCCAATGAGTAAGGATGGGGGTGGAAGTGAAGGCATCTTTAAGAAGATGGAAAGCGGAGCAACATTTGTCGGAGAAGAGCCAAGGAGTATCCTTACGTGTGAGCCGCGTCAAGGGTACTACAATGTCTGAATACTTGTGGATGAAACGCTGGTAGAAGTTTGCGAAGCTGAGGAAGGACTGGACATCCTTAACTTTACAGGGCTCAGGCCAGTCTGTCAGGGCACATACCCTGACTTAGCCCGGACCCGGACCCGCATCCGGACCCGCTCCACTTCCCACGCACTTCCTGCGCCGCACGCTCTGCGCGCTGCATGATCCGACCCCGGATCCCACCTCATGTGACTTCCGGGTATCCCCGGAAGTTTTCGCCATATTGGGGCCACTGTGGGAAAGTGAGAAGTTAACCTTCTTCTCACTTTCTTACCCACAGTAGTTATGCCCTGAGATGGGCTGTGTTTACAGGCTAGACTGTGGACTGTAGAGATGTCAGGGCACACCCGCCTGACCCGGCTCCACCCGGCCCAACCTGACCCGGTACCCCACCGGTCCACCCCTCCTTACCTCCTCCCCCTTTCCCTTCTTCCCCCTCATCCTCCCCTCCTCAGTTTCTCCTTATCTTACTTCTCCTTTATTCTCTCTTTATTCTACATGGACGACTTTCTCTGTATCAATGTACAACTGACCCATCTGCAGCGTGCCCACCATGTACCCGGCCCGGGCACCTCGGGCGACTTCCCACTGTGCCCAGCACGCGCGCCTGCACCGGATACCCTCGGGATCTCCCACGGAGACACCCGGGTGGTTACGGCTGTGTGCGAGGGTGACGTGGCACCCGTCATGTGATCCAAGCCGCATGTATATAAACGAACCTGAAGTGGGAACCGAAGAAGTAGCCTTCTTCTCAACTTTCCACTTCAGGTAAGTAGTACAATATTTCTCCTTTAATAATAATAACAACTTTCCACTTCAGTCTAAGTGGCCAGGGACCGCTGTCCCACATCGGGCCTGTCAGTACGCACGCCCGATCCGCCCCCCGCCAGGCTCTCGGTCCCGGACGTTATACCCGGACCCCCTCGACCCCGGACGAGTCCCTGACAAGAGAGGGGTCATGGGGACCCGGGGTCCATCCCCTGACACAGTCCTGAACAGCCTTAACCTTCTCCACAGACATGGTGTGTAAGGGATTAACCTTACTTCACTATAATTCTGATTATAGTGATATTTATATTATGTTGCATTGCTATAATTCCCATTATAGTGTCAGGGCCCGGCCTCGGACTCGGAGGCTCCCTGACCTCAACCCCCATCTGGCCTGTCCTCACACTATGCAGGGCATGAGATGTATAGTAAAAGGAAAGATAATATATACACTTGCCTATGCGGGGCATGATGTTAGACACTGATCCGGAGTCGGGCACCGAAGGTCGCCGATGCGGACCGCTAAGGGCCGCGATGGCCGCGATGCCTCAGACAAGGCCCGAGGGTAGGGCATTTGGCCTCAGCAACTCTAAAGGGAGTGCTGTGCCCCCTAGTTGTCTCTTGGCCCTCATTTCGAAGTTACTGGGGCTGCCTTGTTGGGGTCAGGGCTTGGGGTCGTGGTCAAGTCGATATTAGAGCTAAGGTACTATAATGTAGTATACAGGATATATATATGAAGGTGAAATGAATAGAAGCGGACCCGGGCCGAAGGCCGAAGGGTCCGGAAGCAAATAGGAACAAAGAGCGGGGTTGGCCGCACCGCGGCCGGCAATGACCGAGGGTCAAAACAAACAATAACAGATAAATAAACGAAGGGGTGTAGGGCCGCGATAGCGGCGATGGTATCATAGCGGAGTAGGCGATGTCGCGGAGTCACGCTAGGTCGGTACCAGAGGCGGACTCGGGGCAGGGAGGTCGGTGTGGCTGTGGGGGAGTCGGCCAAGTGTAGGGGAGCCTAGGGGCAAGTGGGGGAGTGAGCAGGGAGCCTTCAGGGAGGATAGGGCTGAGGTCGGGGCTCGCGCTCACGCTCGCATAGCGGTAACGGGCTCGGGCGGCATCGGGACGGGCGGCTAACGGGCCGGAATGCACGGCCGTGACACATGAGATGAGAAGAAGGGTAAAGGTCTCATCTCCCCGCATGGTTGCTATATAAAGGAATGGGTCACATGCCCACAACTATACAGCTCCTAGAGTTGTGTAGTGTGACCCGGAGGGAACATCCAGGTGGCAGTGCCCAGTAAGCGTGGGAACGTTCTGGGCGAGTTGCTCGCCCAGAACTGTGGCTGTGACCCGTGGGAACATTCTGGGCGAGCTGCTTGCTCAGAAAGTTCCCACGCTATCCCATGTGCGCGGATACACAACACAGAAAGGCAACAACAAGGCAACAATGAAGGAATGGAAGGAAGGGATTGGTTGGGGAGTCTGGGGCACCCTAGGGCAGGGTGCTGAACCCTGACATATAGTGATGTGGTTATTTCTTTATTTATTTGTGCCGAGATATGTAATTTACATATATATACCTCGGAGTAGTTGTAAAGGCCTGGTAGCCTTTTACCTCTACCCTGTTGAATATACAGCACATTAAAGCTTATATTTAGACGGACTACCTGAGGCCTGAGGCGAACGGGGGAACGGAACGTACCATCCCCAAAATAGTAAGCAAACCTTTCACCTTTTTAAGCTAGTTTCCTTTTACAATCTCGGCACCGTGACTGGTGACGGAACCCTGCTGTGTCCCACATGCGTTGTCTACCCTGACAACGTGCATCGTTGATCATGCACGCGTTGTCTAGCCCGACAACGCGCATTTGTGCCTAGTTCTCATGCACAAATCACACGTGCGCTGTTCCTAGACACACACTCACCTAGGCTGTGCCTCAGAGTAGAGGCAACCCCTCCCAATCTCAGGATCTGGGAAGCTACCACGACACTGGTGCCAGAACCCCATTTGGCAACCCATGCTTCGTTGTCCCTGACGACGTGCACATTCAATCAAGGTTCACACCGGAACCTTTGATCTCACTTCCTGATGCTCACAACCAGGAAGTTCCGGACTCGCACCTGCACAGCTGGCCCTCCCTCCAGTCCTATGGTGGGAGTCAACACCACTCCATCTGGAAGTGGTGATCTGGGCCCGTGAGGGCCCAGCGACGTGTCTCATACATGTTGTACCATCTCAGGAGATGCTGAACCTGTTGCAGCATCTCAATCTCACTTGGTGTCTGTCCTACAGCCACCCTCGCATTCACCATCACCGGCCCGCTCTCCCTACTTTAAGAGCACACGAGTATTATATGGACATGTCAACAAAGTTAGAACTGCGGACAAAAACACGAGTTGACCCACCCGTGGCCACTCAGGCCCGAATTCCCTCCCCACTCACTTGCACACTGGAGAGGCATTCTAATACTTCCCTTCCGCCCAGTTTGGGACGGAATAACCATTCCTCTAATGCTGTAGAGTGTGACCGCACCGAGCCACCCAGCGCTTCACTGTGTGGAAGTCTCATTGACTCTCTTGCCCCAGTGGGAGCCAAGGGTCAATCTAGCGACATTGTGAGGGCCCAAGCGACTTGTTTACCATCTGTTTTAGATGGGATCGGCAGCGCTTCAGCTGCTGCCAAGTGCCAGCTCATAGAGCTGCCCAGCGCTTTGGCAATTCCTGGGTTTGACAACCCAGAGAGGCCCCCCATTCGCCTCAGGCCTCAGAAGTCCGTCTGTGTATACACTTGAGTTTGCTGTATATTAACGGGGTAGAAGTAAAGGCTGATCCGCCTTTTACAGCTACCCCGAGGGTTTATATACAATCTTATACATTCTCGGCACAAATAAATAGAGAAGCTTCCGCGACGCTAAATTAGCATTGCGACATAATTATTACACAACACAACATCAACTGATGTTGTGGGCGGAATATAGACATGGGCTGGGGCCTCACATCCTCCTCCCTTGCGATACTAAATTGCAGACAGGGCACAAGCATATATACACAAGGGAAAGCAAGCATTTAAAAGAAATAAAATTTTAACGTTCTACATATGAAGGATGTATGCAAACGGGGGCACACTCATTGCAGGAGGCTATAATAGTAGTTTGTATGCGAAGCCCACTTAGAGTTTCTCCTGGAACATATGCACCCAGATCTCGATGACAGTGTTGTCGACGATGAAACGACTTTCTCGTCGTTGTGAGTTTATTAAATACCATCGTCCACCGTGACAATGTTGACAGTGCAGGGCATCGACAGCAGAGTTGTTGCCAACGAAGAAAATGAATAATCAATGACGTTGCTGTTGACGAAAGACGAAGGGTACAGAATATACAATCAACGACAGCATTGTCGTTGACCAAGGTAAGAAGTTATTAATCAACGATGGCCTTGTCATTGATGAAAGTGAGTTATCAACGATGGCATTGTTGTTGACAAAGGTATGGATATGAGGGGGTCAGTTCCTCATTCGTTTGCGTGGTGCGGACCCGGATGGGCCAGAGCCGGATGGGCGATTTGATGTAGTCCTATGAGTCGTCGTGGACCTAGCTGCGTCGACAGCGACATCGTCGCTCAGATAGTTGTCATCGTAGTGATGAGTCTTGACATCAGCGTCGTTCATGGACGAATCCTCGTCTTGACGACAGTGCGAGTAATGGACATGGTGCGTGGGATGGCTGCATCCATGAGAAGAGGAGGGAGCACCCTCGCACTGGTGGTGTGTGGGCGGATTCATACACTGACGAGTGTGCATACGTCGGAGGGGGGTATTGCGGTGGAGGTGGGGCATTTGAATATGCCACAGGGTGTGGGCTCGCGTACATCATAGGTGGGTTTGAGTACGACGTTGGGGGAGGGTTCGAGTACATAAGTGCTCATTCCTGACATTGAATTTTATGACGCTCACAAGCATCGTCAGTCATTGGTTTTATCCATCGACATGCAAGGATGTACATCCGTGCAACACAAGCCAGGGGGTACTGGTCGGGAAGTCTTTTCGCCTCCGTCTCAATGTCTGTCAGGGCACACCCGCCTGACCCGGGTCCACCCGGACCCACCCGGCCACACCACACCCGCTCCCCGCTGTCCAACCCTCTCCCTCCTCCTTCCTCTGTCTCTCCTCCCCTTTTCCTTTTCTCTCTTTCTTCCCCTTTTCTTTATCTCATTCCTCTCATCTTCCTTTTCTTGTTTATTTCCTTCTATCTACACGGACCACCTTCCTTTGTATCAATGTACTATTGACCCGTCCGGCCCACACGCCCCGGACGGCTCCCCGCTGTGCCCAACACGCGCACATGCAGCGGATGCTCTCGGGATCCCCCACGGGGATACCCGGATGCCTGCGGCTGCCTCCGAGGGTGACGTGGCACTCGTCATGTGACTCAAGCCGCATGTACATAAATGTACCTGAAGTGGGAACCGAAGAAGTAACCTTCTTCTCACATTCTCCACTTCAGTCTAAGTGGCCAGGGACTGCTGTCCCTCCCCGGACCCGCCAGCACGCGCGCCCGGTTTGCACCCCGTGAGGGCCCTTCTGCCGGGCGATACATCCGGACCCCCTCTACCCCGGACGCATCCCTGACATGTTGCCTGGAAACGTCGCCATTGGTTATCAAGGAGGGTGGCCTCACGTTTCCATTCAGTCCAGGTGGTGGGCATGGGGTGGAGGTGGTAAATGCTCTCGCAGAGCCAGGCGTTGATTGCTTGCTTGAAGCGGTCGACTAGCCCAACGTCACCCAACCGCAAGGTGGGTCCCAGTATTTCAAACTCCTGGATGACCTTATCCACGGAGTCACTCCCTTGTCAGATGTTTGCCAGTTTCTGCCAGGCTGTGGCTTCCCGGTTTGGATCCTGGAACATGGCATCGAGTTCTGTGTTGAACCCGTCCATGGTGAGTGTGGGCGAGCCAGCCGTCAGCAACGTGATGGTGTGTTGCATGGCCCATGCTCCTGCGGTCCCTCCCTTCATATAGGAGAGCATGAAGAGGATCTGCGAGAGGGGGCTAGGGAACTCGGCCATGTGGACGTGGAAGTAGATACCACATTCAGCTTTGAAGCGGTCGAGATCCTTGCTGGCTCCCGAGAAGGGGGTAGGAGGGGCGACCTTGGGGCCCTTGGGTCTGGGCACAGGTGTTGGCGCAGGTGGGGGGGCAGGTGCAGGTGTGGCCCAGTTCAGGGCATGACTTTCGACAATGGCCTGTAGTTCTTCAAACCGGGCCAACAGGTTGTCATACTGTTCTTCTGACACCATGGCAGGGGAGGAGGTAGAGGAAGTATAGTTGAAACCTTCTTCTGCTGTCAGGGACATGTCCACGGTCGAGGCGGTCCGGGCATAGCATCCGGTGCTAAGGACCTCACGGGGAGTAGATCGGGCATGCGTACTGGCAGGCCCGATGCGGGACAGCGATCCCTGGCCACTTAGACTGAAGTGGGAATGTTGAGTTGTTATTAAAAGGGGAACTATGCTACTTACCTGAAGTGGGAATGTTGAGAAGAAGGTTACTTCTTCGGTTCCCACCCCAGGTGTGTTTATACATATACATGCGGCTTGGGTCACATGAGGTCCACCACGTCACCCCGCATACAGCCACAGTCACCCAGGTGTCCCCATGGGGGATCCCGAGGGCGTATGCTGCACGCGCATGCACTAGGTTGCACCCTAGAGCCATCTGGGGTCATCCGGGGCTAGGCATGTCGTGTGTGCGTCGCGGGTGGGTCAATAATACATGGATATAAAGGAAAGGTCGTCCGTGTGAAATAGAAATAGAAGTGGAGGAGGGATAGAGGGGGGAAGGATATGAGGGAAGGGTGCAGGGTGAGAGAAGGGTACCGGGTGAGGTGGGCCTGGGTGGAGGCGGGTCGGGTGGGTGTGCCCTGACAGCTTGACCTCTGCCATGCGTACCACTTGGTCCATATTGCTGCAGGCAATGAGTGGAAGACTTCTTTTCGCACCTGCTATGGATCCTACAAATGGCTAGTCATGCCATTTGGTCTGACCAATGCCCCTGTGGCCTTCCAACGATTCGTCAACACGATCTTTGCTGACCTCTTGGACGTTTCCGTGGTTGTGTATCTGGATGATATCCTCACTTACTCCAAGGACAATGCTTCTCACCAGGAGCATGTCTGTGAGGTTCTCTGGAGACTCTGCGCTAACAGCCTTTATGCCAATCTGAAGAAATGCAAATTCCACACCGATACTATGGAGTATCTCAGCTATTGCTTATCTCCAGCTGGACTCACCATGAAAGGTTTGCTTACTATTTTGGGGACGGTACGTTCTGTTCCCCCATTCGCCTCAGGCCTCAGGTAGTCCGTCTAAATATAAGCTTTAATGTGCTGTATATTCAACGGGGTAGAGGCAAAAGGCTACCGGGCCTTTACAACTACTCCGAGGTATATATATGTAAATTACATCTCTCGGCACAAATAAATAAAGAAATAACCACATCACTATAATGGGAATTATAGCGATGCAACATAATATAAATATCACTATAATCAGAATTATAGTGAAGTAAGGTTAATCCCTTACATCCTCCTCCCTTGCGATATTGAATTGCAGACAGGGTACAAGCATATGAAAGGGAAAGCAAGCATATTAAGGAAGTATAACACTCTACATACGAAGAATGTATGCAAGCGGGGGTACACTCATTGCAGGAGGCTATAGTAGTAGTTTGTAGGCAAAGCCCACTTAGAGTTTCTCCTGGAACATATGTACCCAGCTCTCGACAACAGCATTGTCGACGATGTAGCAAGTGTCAATATGACAAGCTAGAGTAACGGTTGAGTCACCATCGAAAATCCAAAAAAGGAAAGGAAAAGAACCAACAACGGCATTGTTGTTGATGAGAAAAGGCAGTGACACCTGAATTGGTCCGCTGCGGGATTGGGCACATACTGTGCAGTTGAGTTTATAATGCCCACAAGTTTGCGGCATCATGGCTTCCACCCAGCAAGAGATGAAGCAGTCAATCTGAAGGTTGGTACTCCAGTGATGGAAGTAACCCACCGAAGGTTAATACCCCGGTGATAGTCAGTGAGTCCAAACCCGAAGGTTGATACTCCGGTGACACAGGTAACTCACCGAAGGTCAATACCTCGGTGATGGCCAGTGATTCCAAAGGTCACTGAGGCCGCTCCTCCCTAGAGTGTTGTCTGGGGAGTAAGATAATAATGAGTCAGCGCGATGCTGACCCGCAAAAATATCCACTAAAGAGCGGCACGGGTTTGTTTCTCCTCCCTAGACAGTTGTCTGGGGGAGTAGTTGAAAATTCAACCTAGGAATCTAGGTTAAAAAAATAAGGAAAAATTCCCCCCACACTTGAGTGTGGGCCAGAGGTCTGAGCAGCGACCTGCTCCTCCCTAGATAATCATCTAGGAGAGTGAAGAAGTCATCCTGTCCACAAGAGCACCAGAATGGAAGCATTGCCCATGAAACTGGGCAGGAATGAGCATGTCTGATCATTCAGACATGGGTTTTTTGTTGGGGGTGGCTTGTCCGTCGGTGGGACAGCTTGTTCACTATGGGGTGAACAGTGGAGAGAAGCCCTTTCCTTAGAAAGGGCCAGCCTTCCAGATGGGAAGGCAATAAGGAAATGAGTGTGGTGCAGAGAGGCACCGTGCATTTTGATGACCTGGCACTCAACAGCACCAGGAAACCACAGACCTTCCCTTGGAGGTGGAGTGTCTGTTGGCAAGACAGATCGTTCACTATGCAGTGAACGACAGAAGAGAACCCTTTTCCAGATGGAAAAGCAACAGAGAAATGAGCGCGGTACAAAGAAGCACCGCACATTTTGGGGACCCGGCACCCAATAATGCCGGGAACACACAGACTTTCCCAGAGGTGGAGTGTCTGTGGGCAGAACAGATCGTTCACTATGCAGTGAACGATAGATGAGAACCCATTCCTTGGAAAGGGTTGGTCTCCCTTCCGCGGAAGGGGTAGAAAATCATGAATCACCAAAATCGCGATGTAGAACGCGCATCTTGGTGACCTGGCATTTAACAGCGCCAGGAAAGCGTCCCTCTTGGCCTGCAGAGGGCCAAGGAGGCGGTTCAGATTCGACTTCCTGCAGAGTGGAGGGAGTAGGTGCTACTGGGTTGTCAAACCCAGGAATTTCCGAAGTGCTGGGCAACTCTATGAGCTGGCACTTGGCAGCAGCTGAAGCGCTGCCGATTCCATCTATAACCACGATAGATGAGAACCCTTTCCTCAGGAAGGGTTGGTCTATCAAGTTCTCATGCGAACTTGTTGAACGACTCGACACCTCTTCTGGATGTTGTGGAGATACAACACCAGGAGCATGTCCAACGCTCCCACCAACACGGCTGGCCCCTCCACTGGCCATAGGGCGGAAGACGACACCACCTCAAGTGATGGTGGTGATCTGGGCCTGCAAGGGCCCAGGGACGCATCCCACCTATATGAGAGACGTTGACGAAGTCACAACGTCTGAAGCCCTCGCAGCGGAGACTCTCACGGCATTCATCCCAATGCGTGCGTCACATCCTCCATCCCCAACCCACTCCCTGGTGTCTGAAATGGCGCGAGTACTAAGAAATCGCGTCGACCAAGTCGATGATGACATCGCCGACTTGAGAGGCGATGTCCATAACATGAATACCCAAATCTCTGGGAATAGCGATAACATCGCTCGTCTAGATCGTAACATCATTAAGGTGGAGGAAAGACTTAATGAGAAACTAAACGAAATTCTCCTCGCACTCTGTCGACGCGACGAGCCAAAGCCACCTGCAGCAACGGTGGATAACCCACCTGCAAACCCTCCAGTGAACCCAACAATGGGTGGAGACCCTATCTGTTAGGTATGGGTCAGCAAACGGGGACGACCAGCGGGGACAAGGCTCCGGGGTTGGGCTTCGGCCTCAGCGACTCCAAGAGAGCGCTGTGCCCACCTACTGTCTCAGTGCCCACATTTCGAAGTGGCTTGGGCTGCCTTGTTAGGGGGGACAAACCATGTCGATATTCAGACTAAAGTTATGATGATGTAATATACAAGTATATATAGTAAGGAAACTGAATGGGTCAGGTGACAAATAAAACAAAAAGGGGCCGGCATCCGGGTCAGAGTGCATGGTCGTGACACTATCGTCGTCTCTGACCAGACGAAAAAAACTGCTGTTGAGGCGCAGGCGCCCCAAGAGGTCCCTGTAGTCCCTGTTAATCAAACGGGTCAACCAATCACTAAACCCGCTGTGGAGGCGCAAGCGCCCCAGGAGGTCCCTGTAGTCCCCGTTAATCCAACAGGTCAACCAATCAGTGGGGTCCCCATACCTGGAGGGATCCCCACTGTCTCTGCCGTTGTCACAGAGGCGACAAGTTCATGCCCGTCCGTCGAGGTACAAGAATCTGACGGACGTTTTGTTCCCATCTTTAGTGGAACTAAGCCACCTACCCCATCGACGGCACCAGTAACCACTGACGCCAAGGGAAAAGGTAGGGAGATCGACCCAGGACAACTGGCTGGATCATCGACTGTGGGGGAGAGTGGAACTTCTCCATTCCATTTCAGACCAGGCTTCGTGCCTGCACCATTCATTCTGTCGTCCCAACCCATGAACGGTGGGGTAAAAATACCATGTGTTGACGCTACTCAAATGCATAATTTCCCTCCCAACCATGGGAGAAAGAAAGCAGTGCTGATGAAGGCCACTGTGGAGACGATACAGGAGGAAGACGGTGACGCGGAAGTCACCAGTGTTCCGTACGATTATTACACACGGAAAAAACGCCCGATCTACGTCCAGGATCATGTAGATGACATCGGCGGACAGCCCACCAAGGTCAGACCTATCTTTGCTAAGCATAGTCTCAGCGAATCTACTTTCGACTTTAACGCCCGTCTGGATGCAGATGCAGCATTCGTATACAACGTGGGTCATGGGGCAAACGGTGAAGACCCCAAAAGACTGTCCCACGGCACAGCACTCAGACGGGTGCTGGAAAACTACCACCGATTCTCACAACTGCCTGCAGCTCCAGAAGGGAGCAAGAGGCATGTAGACCAAGTTAGGTCTAACTCGGGAAGAAGGCCCCGCCGTCCGAGTGGGGATGGTGATGATGAGGATGGTGGCGAGGGTGGCTCGTCCTGGCCCAACCCACCATTTCTTGACCCATTTGGCACCGAAGCAAAACGGGAGCCCTCATCCAACTTTCCAAACCGTTCGTCTGTACAACCCGGTTTGTTTGACTCAACCATGCATTCATACGCAGCACCTGCAGCACAAGTAGTGCCTGATCCATCTGAGTTCATGACTCAGCTTCTTGAATCTGCACGCCAAAGTGTAGAAGTTCGAATCCTGCAGTGTCAGGGCATACACCCTGACCTAGCCCATACCGCATCCACACCTGCGACTGCACCCGGCTGTTGCACTCCCCGCGCGCGCCCTGTGCCGGATGCTCAGTGCGGCCGGATGGCCCGGACCTCGGGTCTCGGGTCTCATGTGACTTCCGGATATCTCCGGAAGTTTTCAATGTATTGTGGCCACTGTGGGAAGATGAGAAGTTAACTTCCTTCTCATCTCTGACCCACAGTAGGCAAGTTGTATCTACTTGCCTCTCTTTTATATACCATCTCTGACCCACAGTAGGTTGTGCCCTGGACAGGGCTAGTTACACCTAGGACTGTGGACCATAGGGGAGGGTCATGGGGACCCGGGAGTCGTCCCCTGACATGCAGCCACTGCCAGCAGATGTATGCCCAGAACTGCTCAAAAAGATGCAGGGGCTAACTCCGACCATCAAATGGTCTGGAGAGAATAACTCAAAGATATTCCACAACTGGCTGCACTCTTGGCTAGCCTATATGTCGTCGTGTGGGTGGAAGGGTGAAGCTTATAACGAGTTTCACATCCACACTTTGACAACTGCCGTTGAAGGTGAGGCGCAAGACCTCCTAATGCACTATATACGCATTGGAGTGCAGAACGGGGTGACTCCCCCATTCTGGGATCTACTAGAGATCCTTATCTGCACCTTCATCAAGAAGTCTGCAGCAGTAGCATCCACAAAAGCGTTCAAAACGCTTTCATATGATTCCACGAAGGGAATCAAACACTTCTATAACCAGCTGTATCGTGCAGCTGAGGAGATGATCACGCCTCCTGACCAGGCAACATTCAATGAACATTTCCTGAACACCATCCCTGGCGAAATGCATCGGGAGATGGTTATGCACCACGAAATTTCGGTGGACTACACAACGAAAGACGAGTTGTGGACTGCCGTGCTCCACCTGGACCACACGTACGATTCTATTAAGGCAATCTCTGCATATCGTAACGACTTGCAGGCACCAACCGCATCGAAAACAACGCAAAAACATAATACCAATGCTGCAGCAGCACCCTGCTGACTCCTCGTCTGCCAAGAAAGTGTACAAAAACACATTCGGGGGGAACACATCAACTCTGAAGAGCGGACAACGCTCGACCTTCTGTGCGAGCTATTCACCGGCTCCAAAAACAGAGAAGTCGACATCGTCTACAGCGGCGAAATCGATGCCATCCTTGGATAAGGATGGGAAACTGTGTTGTTATAAATGCAGGAAAGTAGGGTATCAATGTGATTGCCCAAATCACAATAAGCCCAAACTGCGCATGTAAAACATAGCGGTTGAGTCTGACGAGCGGGACCTACAGGACTCGGAGCCTGTAGAAGATCCGGAAGGAGTTGAAGATCCTGCAGAGGTGCGGGACTATATGGCCGACGATGAGGCGTTCGACGATAAACTCGTAGACGACCCATACGACCCCAACCTCCTCGCTGAGGCGGAGGAGGAGTATGTAGAGGTGGACGCCGACATGTTCGTCGGTGCTATGACGTTCATGGATCCCACGGACGAGAACTTCTCCATTAAATTAGCGTCTGCTTGGCAAGCGGACAAACTGCCATCTGATGAGCAGATAGTAGCTGAACTTGTCGACGACGCAGTAAAGACCTACAAAAGGGACGGTGTTATACCGGTCCCAAAATCTTCATCGAGCAAACTGTCAATGCAAAGTGTGACGAGTTCTTCAGTGCCTAACAAGCTTCTGAAGAAAATCCCGCCAATATTCGATGCGAAGTTTAGAATCTCGCGAGAGGTGGGTAAATACCCTGAAAACCACAGCGCCGACTTAAGGCAGATGCTCACTGGCGAGGTTAACATCGCCGGGGTAAACGCTTTTGTCCTATTTGATAGTGGCGCTGAAACAGACACCCTATCTCCAGATTTTGTCTGAGCAGTACACATTCCACTGCTCGAGTTGCCAAACCCCTTGGTTCTCCAGATGGGGACCAAAAACAGTCGTTCGTGCATAATGTATGGCACGAATACTCCCGTAACCATTCATGGGGTTACGTCTACTCTCTATTTTGACGTCGTCAACATTGACCGCTATGATGCCATTCTCGGAGCTCCTTGGCTGAATGCCAACGGAGCGTCCCTCAATTTCGAAACTCACACCGTCCACATAAAGATGGGCAACATCAAAATGTTTGATGTCCTAACGGAACGGGGTAAAACCTCCGTGGGGGCTGCTGCATGCGGTCGCCCCAAACTTCCCCGTGCACCGAGATCCGAACTGCCATCTAAACAGACGGCATGACACAATACAGCGAAGGCTGGAAACCCTTCGCCACGCGTCCTTGCCATCTCCGCTCAAAAAGATGCGGATACCTCCCAGTGGCCCAATCACTGGCCAAGCCCGAGGTCGAAAGACCTCAGGCTTCCCGACTGTTCCCATTTAGAAGGGCTGCCAATGACAGACCCTGAATTCATGCCACTCAGGAATTGGTGGCGTGAACGTTTCAAGGACATCATGGCGCCAGCCCCTGAAGTCCTACCTCCGTTCAGGGAGGTTAACCACCGGATCAACTTGATTGATCCGAATAAAAAATATAGAAAGAAGGGCTACATGCCCTCAGGCCCTCGAACCACAGCTTCGAGAAAATATCGCTCGTTATGAGCGAGCCAAGTGGTGGGAACGCAAGGCAGTCGCGACGGCTGCTCCACTTCTTTGTCTTGCAAAGAAGGACGGTTCTTTACAGACTGTAATCAATGCGAGAAATCGCAACGCGAACTCCATTCTCGATGTCACGCCCATGCCTGACATGCGTTTCATCATGGATAGTATGGCTCAGGTAACTTATCGATCAAAAATCGATATGATGGACGTGTACGAACAGATTCGTATCGAACTGGACTGTGTACAATACACGGGGATGAGTACCCCGTATGGTGCTTTCATATCGAACGTGCTGCAACAAGGAGACTGTAACTGTCAGAGACCAGACTCGAGACGAAGGAGTGTCTCCGTAACGGAGGGCTTTGGCCTCAGCGACTTCTGCCAAGAGCGCTGTGCCTAGTGACACGTCCGTGCCCTAACTTACTGACTGGCAATTAGAACCTAGGGGGGTAACTCTAGTTGATTTTTCTACTGGGGCGTAACCTATGTACAAGTGGGATATATATATGGTTACAGCGGAGACGGTTCCGCAATTGGCGGAGCCGAACGGAGCGGAGCTAACGGGGTTTAACCATTAGCTGACTGAATATTACCGACGAGTCGGTTCACGGGGTTAGCGGAAAGGCAGGCGATAACCCAGAAACGGAAAGGAGGGATAGGCCCGAAGGTGGGCTCTGCAGGGCAGGCGAGTGTATTGCCCAGCGGAGGCGGGGGTGCGCTAGCGGACGTCGGAGCTGTCCGGAAGTCTTCGGGGCTCCGTACTTAGGGAGGCGTAGGTAATAAATTGAAATGAGGGGGTGGTGACCATCGAGGGGCGCCGAGAGGATTGCGGAATACGGGGGCTCCGAGGTTAGTGAGGGAGGAGCGGAGTTGGAACGGAGGGATCGGAGGGACCGGAAGTCGATGGCTGGGGATGGATATGACAGTATCCCCTTCTTAGGCCTGAACCCTTGAAGGCCCAGAATTAGTAAGACGAGGGGAGCTGCACTTACAGGAAGAAAAGCAAATGAGAAAATAAAAATGAAAACGGAAGTGAGGAGCGGAGGGGAAAGGAGAAATGGGAGAGGAGTCGGGGTTCCTAAGGAGCTTTGGGTCCAGGCTTCGCTGGATACCGAGAGTGGAACGCTTCGACGAGGTCGGAGGCGTGATCGAGTTCACCGGCAAGGAGCCATTGTGTCTCCTCGTCGGTCCCTTCATAGCCTAGCCACTTGACCAAGTAGAGCAACTTGTTGCGTCTACGTCGGTCGATCTTGGAGTCGAGTATCTCCTCGATCTCGAACTCCATCTCGCCTTCGATTTCTACGGGAGGCGGAGGTGGCTGGTGGCGGTTCGGAATGGTGTTCGGGACGGATGGTTCGATCTGCGAGACATGGAAAACCGGGTGAATGGCTTGCATGTTTTCCGGCAGGCGGAGAGTGAGGGAGTGGGTTCCAACGCGGGCGATGATCTCGAATGGGCCGAGGTTTTTCTCGGAGAGCTTTTTGGAAGGTCGAGTGGAACGGAAGTACTTGGCCTTTACGTAGACCGAGGTTCCTACTTCGAAAGCTGGGGCAGGGCTCCGACAAGAGTCTGCCGGGCCCTGATAACGGATCTGAGCGAGATGCATTTCCTCGCGAAGGAAGTGGTGGAGGGAGTCGAGGTCGACGGAGTACTCTTGGGCGCGTACCGATGTCAGGTCTCGCTCCGGGTGAATGGTGATGTTTGGATGGTAGCCCTTGTTGGCGAAGAATGGGGAGACGCCCGTGGTGGCATTCGGAGCGTTGTTGTATGCGAACTCTGCGAGAGGCAGGAGTTCGGACCAATTGTCCTGCTGGTAGTTACTGTAAATGCGCAGGTACTGCTCGAGCGTCTGGTTCATCCATTCGGTCTGACCGTCCCCTTCCAGGTGATAACCGGAGGTGAAGTGGAGGCGGATGTCGAGGGCCTTACCAAGTGAACGGAAGAAATGAGAGACAAACTCCGGACCCCTGTCGGAGGTGACGTGGGATGGAACCCCGTGCTTGGAGAACACGTGGAGGAGGAAAAGCTTGGCCAGTTCCGGAGAGGTGATGGTATCGTGGGTAGAAATAAAAATGCACTGTTTGGACAGGCGGTCCACGACGACCAAGATGGAAGTGAATCCGGAAGAGGAGGGTAGCTGTTCGATAAAATCCATGGAGATGGAGTTCCAAGGACGTTCGGGGATGGGGAGTTGTTTGAGTAAGCCGTAAGGCTTATGACGGGGGACCTTGGCGCAGGCACACGAAGTGCAGGAGGATACGTAACTCTTGACGAAGTTACGGATGCCTGGCCAGGTATACTCACGACGCACTAGGTCCAGAGTCCGGTTTTGCCCGAAGTGTCCGGAAAGTTGGTGGTCGTGTTTGTCTCGCAAAACGCGAAGACGAAGATCGTTAGAATCCGGCACATAAATGCGGTTGTCCAGCCTTAAGAGGCCTTCGGCATCAACGGACCAGCGGGAGTTGGGGAGGTTGGGGGAAGCGAGATGAGAAGAGATTGAGGTGTCGGAGGAGAGGGAGGTCAGGATGTCTCGATGAAGAGCCTCTGTGTCGATGAGTATGGCTGCTCGGATTACTGTGGCAGCTAGGAACGTAGCTCGTAAGGACGCAGTGAGCTGCTCCGAAGTGAAGACCGGTCGGAAGTTCTGCGGATTGACACGAGCGTAGTCCATATCCCCTTCTTTGGGATAGACGTCCCAGCGTCTTGTCAGCGCATCTGGTTTAACTCCGAGTCTTCCAGGACGGAATCGGACTGTCATGTGGAATTGGGAGAGGAACTCTGACCAGCGGGCTTGCCGCCGGGTCAAGAGTTTGGTGGTGGAGAAATACTCGAGGTTCTTGTGGTCGGTGACGATGTCGATTGGGGTTCCTGAACCTTCGAGGTAATGACACCATGATCGGAACGCGTCATGAATGGCGAGGAGTTCCTTGTCATGGGTGTCGTAATTGAGCTCCGGCGCCAAGAGTGTTCTAGAGCGGAAAGCGACGGGGCGAATCTCTCCGTCATCACAGCGAATGGAAAGGATTCCGGAGATCGCGTAATCGGAGGCGTCGGTTTCTACAATGAGGGGGGCATCGGGTAGCCAATGTGTGAGGATAGGAGCGGAGGTGAAGGCCTCTTTCAAGGTGTTGAAAGCAGCGCAACAGTCGTCGGAGAATAGCCAGGGGGCTCCTTTACGCGTGAGGCGCATCAAGGGGACCACAATGTCGGAGTATTGGTGAATGAAACGCCGATAGAAGTTAGCGAAGCCAAGGAAGGATTGGACATCCTTGACTTTACGGGGCTCAGGCCAATCTTGGATGGCTTTGACTTTCTCGATGGACATGGTGAGTCCGGAAGGAGAGAGGCAGTAACCGAGATATTCCGTAGTGTCCGTATGGAACTCGCATTTCTTCGGATTGGCGTATAGGCCGTGTTTGCGGAGTCTCTTAAGAACTTCTCAGACATGCTCCTGATGTGAAGCCATGTCTTTCGAGTAGGTAAGGATGTCGTCTAGGTAGACTACCACAGAAACGTCCAAGAGGTCGGCAAAGATCGTGTTGACGAATCGCTGGAAAGCCGCAGGTGCATTCGTGAGACCGAATGGCATGACAAGCCACTCATAGGAACCATAGCGCGTGCGGAAGGAAGTCTTCCATTCGTCGCCTGCTGCAATGCGAACCAGGTGGTAAGCATGCCGGAGGTCGAGTCTGGTATAGACCGTGGCATGGCTAGGTGCGTCAAGGAGGTCGGAGATGCGGGGAAGTGGGTAGCGATCCTTTTTGGTGATCTTGTTCAGCCCTCGGAAGTCGACGCAAAGACGGAGGGATCCGTCCTTCTTGCAGACGAAGAGGACCGGTGCCGCGTGAGCGGAAGTAGCGGGGCGAATGAAACCGGAGGCCAGGTGTTCATCTAAGAACGCCCGGAGGGCCTCGAGTTCCGAAGGAGAGAGAGAGTACATAGTACCCAAGGGTGGGGAGGTGCCTTCCTCAAGGTCGATCTTTAGGTCATGCTCACGGTGCGGTGCCAGCGTCGAGGCTTTGCTCTTACTGAACACATCTGCGAACTCGTGATACTCCTTCGGAACGGCTGAGAGGTCGACGGAATCGGTGTGGGATGAGGCAGCCCTCAAGCGGCTTTCCTCGGAAGGGATGGTTAGGCTGTAGGATACCGATCCTTCAAGTCGGCAAGCCTTCGCGAATGCGGAACGGCTGACGAACTCGATAGATGGTAATGGAGGAGTAACAGCCTGTGACTGAGGTGCTGGCGAAACATCAGGTGGTTGGATGTCGGACGACGGCAGTGGTGCCGGAGACGACGGGGGAGAGCTTGGAGTGACTGTCTTGGTAGGTTCGGAAGTTCGGAACGTAATACTGCTTGAGACCCAATCAATCAACGGATTGTAGCGGGTAAGCCAGTTGTGTCCTAGGACTAGGGAACATGATCCATCCAGCGATGTGACAAAGAAAGTCGTGGGGGTGATGTTTCCGGAAGCGAAGCGGAGGGGAATATCAACGGCATGGGTTATGATTGAGTTGGTGCTACCGTCGAATAGGCGTAGTTGTAGGGGTTTGATCTGGTATGTCTTCAAGGCCAGCTTTTTTACGAAGGTGTCGTCGATGAAGCAGTCCGAAGAACCAGAATCTACAAGTGCGGGTACGTTCTCATAGGAGCGGAAAAGTTTATTTTGTGTCCTACTATTGGATGGAGGAGAAACAGGAAGAGAAGAAGAAGAGAAGCAGAGAGAGGTGGATCGATCTACGGAAGTAGTCGGAGGGGGTGGAGGAGAGAGTGGTACATCAGCAACACTATCTACAACGGGTAGAACATTGCCCGAAGGGTCAACATTGAAAGGAGAAAATAGACCATTTGAAAGAGAAAAGGAAACGGGAATGTGGAGGGAGGATAAGTCGGAAATGGAAGACGCGTTTAAACGCACTTCTTTGAGCGCACGGAAGGAAGGATCGCAACCCCCGGTCCGTGCGGAGTCCACGGGGGTGCAGACTAATTTTTTGCTTCTGCGGAAGCGGATCCTTGCTCCTCGGTCTGGGCCGAACGGGCCTTAGAGGCACGAGAAGAAGACTTGGGACAATCCTTGACCATATGGCCAGACTGACCGCAGAACATACACAGTTTCTCGTCGAGACGACGCTTACGCTCTTGTGGCGTGAGCTTACCGTTGTCTCCGAGTTTAGACGAGAGGTCCGGTTTAGCGGAGCTGGCCTCGGACTTCTTATTGTCCTTCGGAGGCCTACTACCGGAAGCGGAGTTAAAAGAGGAGGAAGAAGGGACGGGGTCGGAACGAGAAGCGGCGGTGGGCTTGTCGAAAACGTTGGAGGAAGAGGGTTTCGCGTGACGTGTAACTTCTGATTTACGCTCCCAATAGCGTGCATCGAGAGTTTGGGAAAGGGTGCGAAGCTCAGAGAGAGTAGAGGGTTTACCTACTCTGGCAATATCATCCTTGATACGTTCCGGCAATCCGTTGTAGAAGAAATGACGAAGCGCGGCTTCTCCGTAACCGTGAAGTTGGGAGGCGTGTCGATTGAACTCGACGACGTATTTGTTGATGTGGTGCCCATCCTTCATGTCCAGTGTCATCAGTTGAACCTCGGCGTCGCCCACAGGATCGTGAGGGCCGAAGTTAGTTTGAAGTTCATTCACGAACTCTTGATAGTTGTTCATCCATCGCGGACGAAGCGTGGAATTCTGGTCGAATAACAGGTCCGGTTCGAACCAATCGAGGGCCATTCCCTTGAGGTAGGACTGCACAAATATGACTTTGGCGCGGTCGCTAGCGAAAGCGAGGGGACGGTCCTGGAAGTTGAGCTCGCATTGGACCAAGAATACTCGGAGTTCTTGGGGATCCTTTCCGTCGAACTGTTCGGGTTCGCGGACCTTGGTCCGGAGAGCAGAAGATGGTGGTCGTCGTCGTCGTCCGGTGTGACGAGCCAGACTGGCAATGGCTTGGGCCAATTGTGTAATGGCCACGTTGGAGGTGGGTTCGGCATCGTCGGTGGTTGGGACAGTGGGGATGGGAGGATCAGCAGGAGGAGGGTCGACGAAGTCGGGGACCTCGGAACCGAGTCCAAAGAAGTGGATGGGATCTATGGGTTGTTCCATGGTGTCTCCGAAGTCGGAGTCTGCGACTGGTGATCAATTCCTAACGGGGCGCATGATCGGAGTCGATGGGAGAGGGGTTTCAAGGTTAGAAAAGCTTCGAAACTCAACTGGGTTTCTCGCCAATCGACTAGGACCAGGCTGAGAGGGTTCTGGGGAAGGTGAAGCGGAGTTGGGGACTAATGTGCGTAGTTGCGAACGAGTGCGAAGGACTTTTGGTGCCATACAAGACGTGTACTAGTCAGGGAGTAGAAAAATACTGTCAGAGACCAGACTCGAGACGAAGGAGTGTCTCCGTAACGGAGGGCTTCGGCCTCAGCGACTTCTGCCAAGAGCGCTGTGCCTAGTGACACGTCCGTGCCCTAACTTACTGACTGGCAATTAGAACCTAGGGGGGTAACTCTAGTTGATTTTTCTACTGGGGCGTAACCTATGTACAAGTGGGATATATATATGGTTACAGCGGAGACGGTTCCGCAATTGGCGGAGCCGAACGGAGCGGAGCTAACGGGGTTTAACCATTAGCTGACTGAATATTACTGACGAGTCGGTTCACGGGGTTAGCGGAAAGGCAGGCGATAACCCAGAAACAGAAAGGAGGGATAGGCCCGAAGGTGGGCTCTGCAGGGCAGGCGAGTGTATTGCCCAACGGAGGCGGGGGTGCGCTAGCGGACGTCGGAGCTGTCCGGAAGTCTTCGGGGCTCCGTACTTAGGGAGGCGTAGGTAATAAATTGAAATGAGGGGGTGGTGACCATCAAGGGGTGCCGAGAGGATTGCGGAATACGGGGGCTCCGAGGTTAGTGAGGGAGGAGCGGAGTTGGAATGGAGGGATCGGAGGGACCGGAAGTCGATGGCCGGGGATGGATATGACAGTAACGGCCCTTCCACGTTCTAGCGCATTTTGACTTGGATCCTAAGGGACCAAATCGGTTGAGCCATCCACATATGGTTCGATGACATCTTCACCGGAACTACGACAGTGAAGCAACACAACGAGAAATTCTTGTGGATATATACTCGTCTAAGGGACGAGAAGCTCTATGTGAGCCCAAGGAAATTTGAGCCATTCGCCCCTGTACTCGACATACTGGGGTGTAAAGTGGACTCAAACGGAATCCACGCAGATTCCGACAAACTAGACAAAATAAGGAACTGGCGAACGCCAGAGAACCACACCGAGGTTCTGCGATTCCTAGGGCTCATTGAGTACCTAGCGAAATTCCTGCCCAACGTCAGTGCATACACTGGACCGTTGCAATCCATATGCACCAGCCATATGCCGTTCCGCTGGAGCGCCCTACACGAAAAATGTTTCACGCAGATCAAAGTACAGTTGAAACCGTGGTAAGCCATACCTGAGATAACACATAACCTGCCATTACCCATAGAAATTTCTGGGAACCGGTATGGTTCTTATTGTCTAACCCATAAACCTGCCATCCCCCATAACACATAACATGCTGGGAGATTTTTATATTGGAATTTGATCTGTAACCCATAAGTGAAAGAGTGGCCATGCCTCTGTCGATAATTTTTAATTCAGAGAAATTGACAGCAGCGAAGGTTTGGATGCTCTCGAGCCAGCTGGGGCCCACAAGAGAAATAAAATGAGTTAGCTGAACTGGTAAACAATCCACTGGAGATTAATGACATCTCTGACAATCACATCTTTGATGCTGTGTCTGAGGCATGGGAACATGGGGACAACCAGGATTTGGCAGGGGCCTACGATGCAGATCATTCCGGTGATGATACACCAGTTGTCTCATGTCAGAATGCTCTTCGGGCAGTGCTTTTGCTAATGACTTACACCAAACAAATGCATTCTTCTTTTGCATGGAAAATGGAAGCCATTTTAGGTCAGTTTGGATGTGAGACCCATCACGAAGTTCAGTCATCACTCTGCAGCAGTACATACTTCAAAAAAGTTGTGTTTATAATCTTAATGTTTAGACCTTGCTGATATTTGAGGTACCACATAACCTGTCATTACCCATACTGAAGTCTGGGAACACAAGGGTATGGGTTATCACGGTTTCAACTGTAATCGCATGCAAGATGCTGATTCTAAAGCCCATAATCTGGGATATACCAGATTCAATTGGTTCAGAAGACCAAGACAAGTACCGTGTCTGGGTAATCACCGACGCCTGCCCCGCTGGGGTCGGGGCCGTGCTCGCACAGGGTGCAGAATGGCAAACCTCTAACCCTGCTGCGTTTATGTCGAAGAAATTCACCCCAACTCAATGGGCGTATTTCGCCTATGAGCTGGAAGCTCTAGGCGTTCTGGAAGCGCTCACCAAATGGCTCGACAAGCTGACTGGTGGGCGGAAATTCACTGTGGTCACTGACCACAAGGCGCTTACTTACTTCAAAGAGAAGAATCACACTGCGCCGCATCACATTCATTGGCAAAATTTCTTTCACGGTTTCAATTGTGACATCGTGTATGTACAAGGCCACACAAACAAAGTGGCTGATGCCCTGTCGCGATACTATGAATCCTCGTCAGACGAGGATGTCCACTACCACGATTACGTATCCGCAGATATACGGATTGATAAAGAGGGCGACGACCTGCCCTTGGCGTGTGCTGAGGAAGCACGAGAATTATTACACCTGCACAGGTTAAGACTGCAGTGCATACACCTGGGTGCGTCCTACTCTATCAGAGATGCTCAGGAGCCACGAGATCTCGAGGCATCCGTGCTCGATCCCCCTGACGATCGTCAAGGGAGGAGGGAGCTTTCCCTCAAAGATGTACTGCCGCCATTGGCAGAACTATGTCCTCATGTGGAGGACAAAGCTTTCATCGCAAGTGTGAAAGACGGCTACTCCAAGCACACTGCTTGGAGAGGGATCCTCGCAAAACCTGGGGATTTCCCTAAGTTCTTGATCATCGATGGCCTAATTTTCCATCTGAATGATTCAGGCGAGCCACGACTTGTCCTCCCTGAATCTATTCATATAGGGGAGAGGATTACGGGCATCGCGATCGAGCATGCACACCAAATCCTTGGTCACCTCGGCGCCAAGAAGACGCTCAAGTACATACGCAAACACTACTGGTGGTCTTCGATGTCAAAAGACATCGAGAAATTCTGCACGTCCTGCGGGACGTGCCAGACGACCAAGAAAAGCAAACTCAGATATCTGGGACTGCTTCACCAGCTCCCGGTCCCTGAGAAACCTTGGGAGTCAATCGCCATGGATTTCGTCGGACCATTCCCAACAAGCCTGAGTTATAACTACCTTTGGGTAGTTCTGTGCTGACTAACGTGCCAGGTTCACCTAGTGCCTGTGACGACCCAGGTCAAGACTATTGAGCTGGCACATCTGTTCCTGCAACATGTCATGCGCTTGCATGGCATGCCAACATCCATCGTGTCAGACCACGACATGAAGTTTACGTCTCAATTTTGGACTGAGTTACACCGACTCATGGGTGTTAAACTCAAGTTAACTACCGTGTTCCATCCTCAAGGGGATGGCCAAGCAGAACGAGCGATCCAGACGGTGGTCCAGATCCTTCGGTCATTCGTCCGACCCGATCAGCGAGATTGGGCCATGCATATACCCATGGTAGAATTCGCATTGAACTCAAGTGCAAATAAATCAACGGGATTCGCCCCGTTTGAGTTGGTATACGGATACCTCCCACAGATGACTGTGTCTCTGCCATCATCCGAATTGCCGGGGGTAAAATCCTTTGCCCAGCGGGCCCTGGACAACATCCAGGCCACTCATGACGCTATTATTAAGAGTCGTGTAGAACAGGCTATCCAGGCGAACCGACATTGGTGCCCTGATTCCCCAAAACTGAAGAAAGGGGGCTATGCATATCTTTCAACGAAAAATCTGAACCTCCCCAAGGGGAGGGCGCATAAGTTGTTGCCAACTTATATTGGCCCCTACGAAATACTGGAGGTATTTGAGGACTCATCAAACTACGTCCTCAGGCTTCTGTTAGAATGTGCGGATTCGGACGACTCCGGAATGGAATCGGAGACTTAGCATGGAAGGACCTCGGCCTCAGCGACTCAGGTGGAGCGCTGTGCCATTGCTGGTTGTCCTGGGGGTCCCTAATTTCGGATCTAGCAGAGGGAAAGTCTCTTGGGGGGAATTCAGGTCGATTTCGGACTAAACCAAAACGAGTATGTACAAGCGCCGATATATATAATGGAAGGGGCAAAAGCACAAGGAGGACAAAGGGTAACCGAATCGGAACGAAGACGTCCGAATGGGAACAAAGGGTAGAAGGAGCGGAGAGGTACCGAAGGTCATAAGGCAGGACCTGTGATACATCCGAAAGGAGGTAGGGAGGGCGAGGCCCAGAGGGGCAGGAGGATGAGGGGAAGTGGGGATGATGACTAACTGGCTAGAATAGAAAGAAGCAGTAGTCCAAATAGGGATGAGGGAAAAACACGAGAAATACATTACAAGCGGCGAGAGTGCCGAAGGCGATCCGCGAAGCTCGGGGGTTGCAGAGCTTACGGAGGTTACGGAGGTTATGGAGGCGGGGTTGAAAGTCCGAGGGATATTGGCAATGGTGTTTACGTAGTATGAGGTCACCAATGCAATGGACTAAGACCGAGGTGGAGTCAAAGTCCGAGGTAGGGACTATGACAGAGGCTCGGAGCAAGGTACGAGCGGTGTCTGAGTGCGAAGTATGGAACAGCGGTGGAAGGTCGTAACTTGGCGGAAGGGTGGTGGAGGAGTAACAGAGGGAGGAGAGAGGGGAAAGGTAAGGGAGGAGGAGTGGCGGAAAGAAGAGTAGTCAGGTCTGAAGGTGAGTATCGGAGCGGAGGACGGAAGCGTAGGAGGATGACGGGAGGGTGGAGGTGTTGTGAAGGGGGAGCGGAGTAGTAGGAGGGTGGCGAGAGGGGCGGTGTTCGGTCCGAGATGAGTATCGGAGCGGAAGGAGATAGGGTCGGAGAGGTAAGGAGGAGGTGTGTTGCCAGGACCGAGGGTGAGTATCGGAATGGCAGCGGTAGGTTATGACTCCGGAGGTGAAGAGGGTGGAGGTCCGGAAGTCGGGTCGGGGTCGGGTATGCACGGATATGACAGCTTCCCCCAGTGTTGACGCAAAGAAATATCTTTGCGAAGTTCCACGTCTCATGGCTCACACCTCATGAGCCGAATGATTCTGTGCTGTTCCCTGGGCGCGCCGTAGAAGTATTTGACGACTTTGGCAATGACCCAGAATGGGAATACCAGGTTAAGGAAATCGTTGACCATCGATGGGACGACAATAAGTCTTTATGGTTCCGTGTCCGATGGGGACTTGGTGACCTTACTTGGGAACCCTTGGCCAACGTAAATGATCTAATTGCATTGGATGACTACCTAACAGTACAAGGGGTAGAGAACGTTGAGGAACTGAACCGTCAACAAAGGGATCAGATGCCGGACAATAGATCCAGCGGACCATCACGACCACGGCGTGAACGTTGCCTACCAGTCCGATACCAGCGGATATCAATGCCTTATCACGGCCAACTATGGCGTTGAAGCCATGAGTTGCCTAAACTGGCAAGTCCGGGAATATCCGAATAATATCGGATAAATGCGACGAAAGCGGGATCAAATCCTGCTTCCTACCATCAAATTTGAAATCGCTCAAATGAACGCGACTGAATCCCCCTCGCTGATTCTTCCCTCGACCTTTCCCCCATCAAGGAGGCCCTCGTAGACTCCAGTCCAAACTCCCCACCTGTAAGCCCCACCACGGATGCTGCCATGTCGTCGATGGACAACAACTCCACAGTCGCTCAGACTGTCACCCCTGAAGTGCCCAGCATGGGCGTTTTAACCCCAAAACAGGACCATTTGGCCCTGCCCACTCACGTAAGCGCGAGTGAGAAGTACCCCCACCTGCCACATTCCACGCAGACAGGGCTCGATCAACTCGAAATGATTACAGAAGTCGTGTGGGCCCGTATCAAGAAGAAACTCGAGAAACGTTGAAGGAGAGAACGAAGGAAGGTCAGTTGGGAGGTTCAAACAAGACCACCACCAAGCTGTTCCCTGGTTCTTTAGTTAGGATGGGGAAGTGTACTAGTGTTATTTATTGTAAATATAGTACCAATCCGAGTGTTTTGGCTAATTCTATTTTTATGGGTTAGTTTTAAAGTTCCTGGGAATTGACTTACAGATAAACCGAGCCCTGCAGAGCTGTTTCTTTATTGAAATTTCTTAATTTGTCTAGGTGTAATTCTGTGTAGCATTGTTTAATTTGGATTTAAACTTGAATTTAATCTTCTACTTGGTGAAGTTTCAATGATTCTATTCAGTTAATGAATTTGGATTGTGTCTGGAGTGTCCCTTGGGTTTGTTTTATTTTTGTCTTATTTTATTGCTTGTTTTAACAGTAGCAAGATAACTGTTTTGTGTTTACACTTTGAAATCTGGAGTGTTAACCAGCTCTCCTGTTGAAATATTTACTTAATATTTCTCTCCTTAATTGCTGCCTTTTACTACAGTGGCAATCTTAACTGTATATCACTTTTTTGCACTGGAGTGACAACCAGAAATGCTTGAGAAAAATAATACTCTATTTTCTTACTTCTCTAAGGGGGGCGAAAAGTCGCAGAAAGGGTCTCCCTTTTATACTCCTTGGGTCGCCTTCCTTTTTCACGCTCTACCTTCTATTTACAGGATTTATTTACAGTGTATTTTTCTCAAACTGAATAAAAAATGAAATTTTCATGCTATAGTTCTACTGCGCTTTTGCTGCGCTGAACTGCGGTTCTACTGCGGTCAGACTGCGCCTAGAATCCTTATTGTCCTTCCTCGCCTAAGCTATTTTAATGGTTAATTAGAACTTGGCTGCGCTGTATTTGTTGCAGTTACCTATTTCAAATTCCCTATATATATACCATTAAATTTGCTATGACTCGATGATTCTGAATTCAAACTTCGCATTACTATGCGTACGGCTGTGCTGAGACCTTCAGCTGATTTATTCCAATTTTATTTAGTGACATTTAGTTAAAATGAGACTGAAATGATAAATGGGTGAATTATTCAGGTTTAAAACTGAAAGAAAAAGTTGCTAGTAGTCAAGAATTACTCAAACGAATGTGTTATAGCTCTCCTCTTCATTAGAACATCGTTCCCTAAAATTCCCACCATGGTCTGTTGTAGTTTAGTGGTTTTCGTGAATCTTGTTCATATTCCCTGATTTCCTTTTGTATTATCACATCCTAATCCTCCATATGTATTGTTTGTTGTTATAGTAGGTCGTCCTTGAAGATATCATATTTTTATGTATTTTATTTAGGTCTCTGGACCTCTTGAAGCTGTCTTCCTGCGCGTTTTCAGGTTTCTAACTTCATGTCCTTGTATCTCATTCATTTCTGGATGTTTTCTCACGTTTTTGGTATCATAAATTTTTATTTATTCCCACCTTTCCAATGGTGCTAAGGTTGTGCCCTATTTCCTGGTATTCGTCGAGTTAGCAAAGGTTTGCACGCACATTCGGTAATCACGTGCATCGTTCCCATAGTCGTTCGTATGCGGGCGCCATTTTCGTTTAATTGTTCAGGATTTATGATATGCGTGGGTGTTTATTTCTTTTATATGGGCTTCTGTGATTTATTTCAGATTTTTCCCTCATGATCTAAGGTTGTTTTGCACTTTCCATGCTTTGTTTTGACCAGGCTCTTCCTTATTTGGACGGAAATTGGTCTTCGCGATCTGCCGAAGTGCGGATCTCGGTTCCGATGGCCGGTTCCCTGTGCATCGCCACCCTCACGTGTCATTATACATGATGCGGATTTCTATATTCCCATCATGGGTATAACTTCACAATGGCTGGACCGTTTGTGTTAAGGATACGGAGTCTCCAACGACCATATCCGTCGCATGGTCAAAGACTTCCCCTCTCTATCGCTCCTCCCCTCTTTCTCCTTTCCGTCCTCTATCCCGCTACCCTATCCTCCTTACCTGTTCTACCCCTTCCCCCCCCTTGTGCAAAGCTTTCCCCATTGGGGTTTTGGTGCTGGCCGAGGTTGTTTGTGTTTCGCGGGATTTCCCGCGACCTTACCATTTGTAGATAGTCACGCGTCTTGTACGGAAACCGCCGAAGGCGGTTCCCGCTAACTAACAACTGCTCTACAACTGTCTCGTGTACCGTCTTCTGTAACAACCCTCCCTGTGACTCAACTGAACCCGTGTGACTGTACAACTCTCAATATGTCTTATAAGTCTGGTTATATCGAGTCCTCTAACGGCTCTCGACATGTGTATCGTCCTACTGAATCTGTACCCTATGGGTCTTCATCACTCCGCTCTCCCCCCAGTACTCAGCATACGACGTCACCTCACGATCTTGGAGATTGTGAGTACTTTGAGGCCCATCTTCCCGTGATGCCGGCACGTTTGCTACGCGAACGCCAAGTCGCCGCCCATCCACCGTCTGTTCCTTCCTTCACCAGTCATCATGTTTCCCCGCCAACGGTACGTTCCCTTTGGGAACGCCAAGTCACCGAAGGCCCTACTAGTCAGTCCTCATTGCACGCTTATGACATCAACCCGCTACCGGTACGTTCGCACTGCGAACGCCAAGTACCTGATGGCAACTATATGAAGTTCTCACCCATCTCACAAGTCGCGACCTCGCACACGGTACGCTCCATTGAGGAGCGCCAAGTACCCGTGGCTGACCCGTCCGTCCTGGCATCTCCGACTACCTACCATCAATCCCTTAATAGCTCACTACATCACCAATCGCGATCGATGGGAACTCGATCGTCCACCCCCAGGCAAGACTGGGATCACTCATCGATTACATATCCTGTTATAGTACAGACCAAATATGACCTCACTCATCCCTCTATAAGAACGGATCGAGGAATGGGGAATTTCCCCCATCCCCGTAACAGTTTGGGCTGAAAATTTGCATAACTATAGTTCCCCATTTTTCATAATTTCCGTGTAAATTTCGTTGTATGTTTTAATTATGGATCCTACGCAAACATCGTCTTTTCCCTGAGCTCAGACTTTTGATGTCGCTATTCCCGTTATTGGATATCTCATTAACGCATGATCCTTTTATTATAAAAATTTGGGAGGATTAAGATTAGATCCCTTCCTTTCTAATGGGCTATCAAGCTTGTCTCGGTCGTTACTGGTTAATCTTCGCACTTGCCTTTTAGACATTGTCCTCGTTTTGCAGGAGTTTTAGTCATATCTCCATCATTTATGGGTAGTGTCCCCTGTAGTTACTCTCATTGGGTCCGTTTGGGGGACATCTACATTTCTTATTATAAACACGACTTTGAATTTTGCATTAGTTCCTGAGGAATCCTTGTTCCGTGGTACTTCCATCCTTGGCTACGTGTGTGGACGTGGGAAAGTAGTTTCCGTGGAGGTTCTCTGATTGTTTTTATAGTCAAATCTTGGTCGATTGTCCTAATTGTTGGCTTAATATTTGCTATAAATTTCTCCGAGAATTTCGTCTCGTTGATGGTAAGCTTGAAGTATTTTTGCTATTTTTGTCAGAGACCGGATTCGAGACGAAAGAGTGTCTCTGTAGCGGAGGGCTTTGGCCTCAGCGACTTCTGCCAAGAGCGCTGTGCCTAGTGACATGTCCATGCCCTAACTTACTGACTGGCAATCAGAACCGAAGGGGGGGTAACTCTAGTTGATTTTATTACTGGAGTGTAACCTATGTACAAGCGGGATATATATATGGTTACAGCGAAGACGGGTCCGCAATTGGCAGAGCCGAACAGAGCAGAGCTAACGGGGTTAAACATTAGCTGACTGAATATTACCGACAAGTCGGGTCGCGGGGTTAGCGGAAAGGCAGGCGATAACTGTCAGGGATGGCTCGAGGAAGGGAGAGGCGGCGGCGTAACGCTTGGCGCTGGCGGCCCAGACAGCAGCGGGGCGGTGAGACCGTATAGTGGATAGCCCTTACTCGGGCTTACGTCCCTGTGTGGCTTCTTAGCCTGAAGGGGGAAATGAGAAGAAGGTTACTTCTTCGGTCCTGCTTCGGCTTAGTTTATATACATGTGTGAACGGGTCACGTGGAAGTGCCACGTCACCTTCGGACGAAGCCGGGTTACCATGGGTGGCTCCACGGTCGATCCCGAGTGTTGGAGGGGAAGTACAAGTAGGAGTGCACGGCACGTCCGGTGTGGCGGTGCCCCTATGGGGTGCCCAGCATCGGGCACGTCCGTGCTACAAGTGTAGGAAAGAAAGAGAGAGATCGTCTGTATAAAGATAGAAAAAGAGAAGAGGGAAAGGAGAGAGAAAGAGAGGGTGAGACGAGAGGAAAGGGGGTGGCAGCGGCGGCGACGGCAGCGTGCCCTGACAATAACCCAGAAACGGAAAGGAGGGATAGGCCCGAAGGTGGGCTCTGCAGGGCAGGCGATTGTATTGCCCAGCGGAGGCGGGGGTGTGCTAGCGGACGTCGGAGCTGTCCGGAAGTCTTCAGGGCTCCGTACTTAGGGAGGTGTAGGTAATAAATTGAAATGAGGGGGTGGTGACCATTGAGGGGTACCGAGGGGATTGTGGAATATGGGAGCTCCGAGGTTAGTGAAGAAGGAGCGGAGTTAGACCGGAGGGAACGGAGGGACCGGAAGTCAATGGCCGGGGATGGATATGACAATTTTTCTTTCTTTCAATTTATCGCATATAGTCATAATAATTCGTAAAAATTCGTTAAAATTCGTTAAAATTCGTGTCCTTCTGTTTTCTCATATCTACTTGTCGTATGAGGTTTTGTGATTTATCTGGCATATTTCCATAATGGGTTTCCATAGTGTGACCGTTATTTCTCCTACAACGCTCCCGACCGAATCGAAGAGTTCCACCAGGTGCACCCCCTGGCCACTTCGAGGTGAAGTGGCTTAAGGAGGGGGTGATGTCAGGGCACACCCACCCAACCCGCCTCCACCTGGGCCCACCTCACCCAGTACCCCTTCTCTCACCCTGCACCCTTCCCTCATATCCCTCCCCCCTCTATCCCTCCTCCACTTCTATTTCTATTCCTATTTCTATTTCTATTTCACACGGACGACCTTTCCTTTATATCCATGTATTATTGACCCGCCCGCGACGCACACACGACATGCCTAGCCCCGGACAACCCCGGATGGCTCTAGGGCGCAACCTAGTGTGCGTGTGTGCAGCATATGCCCTCGGGATCCCCCACAGGGACACCCAGGTGACTGCGGCTGTATGCAGGGTGACGTGGCGGACCTCATGTGACCCAAGCCGCATGTATATAAACACACCTGGGGTGGGAACCAAAGAAGTAACCTTCTTCTCAACATTCCCACTTCAGTCTAAGTGGCCAGGGATTGCTGTCCCACATCAGGCCTGCCAGTACGCACGCCCGATCTACCCCCTGTGAGGTCCTTAGCACCAGACACTACGCCCGGACTGCCTTGACCCTGGACGCGTCCCTGACACGAGCTTAGTGTAGACTTTGGCATGGCTAGGAGCATCGAGGAGGTCTGATATGTGGGGGAGTGGATAACGATCCTTCTTCGTGATCTTGTTCAGTCCTCGGAAGTTGACACAAAGGTGGAGTGAACCATCCTTCTTGCAGACAAAGAGAACTGGTGCTGCATGGGAGGATGCAGTGGGGCAGATGAAACCAGAAGCCAAGTGTTCCTCCAAGAACTGTCAGGGCACACACCCTGACTAGCCCGGACCCGGACCCGCATCCGGACCTGCATGCATGCTCCGCATGCCGCATGCTCCAGGCCTGGTTCCTATCCTTCATGTGACTTCCGGGTATCCCCGGAAGTTTTCGCCATATTAGGGCCACTGTGGGAAAGTGAGAAGTTAACCTTCTTCTCACTTTCTTACCCACAGTAGTCATGCCCTGAGATGGTGTTAGAGACCGGAGTGAGACGAAGGAGTTGTCTCTGTGGCGGAGGGCTTTGGCCTCAGCGACTCAGACCAGGAGCACTGTGCCAAGTTACACGTCCGTTCCCTAATTTACTTACTGGCAACGAGAACTAAAGGGGGATCAACTCTAGTCGATTTTATCACTGGAGTGTAACCTATCTACAAGTTAAGTATATATAGTTACATCGAGGCAGGCCCATGAATGGCGGGACCGAGCGGAGCAGAGCTAACAGAGTTAAACATTAGCCGATTGAATATTACTGACGAGTCGGGTTACGGAGTTAGCGGAGTGGCAGGCAATAACCCAGAAACGGAAAGGAGGGATAGGCCAGAAGGTAGACTTGCAGGGCAAGCTGTCAGGGCACACACCCTGACTAGCCCGGACCCGGACCCGCGTTGTTGTGGGGACAACTCCGTGTACCGCAAAAAGTCGGATTCTGTGGAATTTGGCCACCAACATATACCACATACCCTCTGACGCTCCCGATGTTCATTCTAACACTATCCAACACTCCACAAACTCATTCCTTATTTTTCCCTATTTTCCCCATCATTCCCGACAACCCCAAGCAAAATTCCCACGCCAAACCACGCTGCCAATTTCACCCCCTCTCCAGATCTCCATACCTACACATACAACCCAGCCGTTTTTCCACCCGATAGTGATGCTCTGCCTTCCTTCTTCACCCCCGGAGCATTTCCCAGAATGGCAATCCCATGCCCGGATGGTTCAGCACGGAGTAGAGTCTCACGTGGTCTTGACAGTACCTGTCAATGGCCACATCTCAACAACTACTGCACCAAATGGGACGAATAGGGGCTCGTTGGAAAGCTGGAGACGAGGAGGTTGCTGACGGGAGGATAGGCGGGCGCTGTGGCGAAGCGTTGCGGAGTTAACTTTTACATTTCCCATTTCGGACCCGTTATGATATATCCCCCATTCATTCATATTTCTTTTATTGTTTCTTTGTTCCCAATTGGATATTCATCATTTACGGTTGCCTAACGGCCCGTTTACATTCCCCCAGTCCATTCATTCCATTTCAAACATATATAAACTAGATAACAGCTTGTACATAACAAGTTAGTACTGAATAGACCCGTGAAAGAGAAAGCAGAAGTTGCATCCAAGTGGCAAAGACGCCATCCACGACTCTAACGCCTCCCCTGAGTTACTTGCTTACATCTGAGACCCCTTTCCTCATAACCCTCGGCCTTGACGTCCAAGAGAGACGTAGGTGAGTGTTGAGTTGAGGCTCTAACAGACCCGCTAGCACCCCAGGACCCAAAAACCCGAACCTCCATCACACACAAATTCACTACCACCCTCCCCCCTTTCTCTGTCTCGAGTCTAGGCGATAGACCCGTTACAGCGTCCGGACCCGCTTCCACCCACTGCGCTTCCCGCATGCATGCACGCTCCGCGCGCCGCATGCTCCGGGCCCGGTTCCTACTCCTTCATGTGACTTCCGGGTATCCCCGGAAGTTTTCCTGATATGGTGGCCACTGTGGGAAGATGAGAAGTTAGCTTCCTTCTCATCTTCTTACCCACAGTAGATTGTGCCCTGGATAGGGCTGGCCAGACCTGAGGCTGTGGGCCATAGGGGAGGGTCATGGGGACCCAGGAGTCGTCCCCTGACACAAGCAAGTGAATTGCCCAGCAGGGGCGGGAGTGCGCCAGCAGACGTTGGAGCTGTCCAGAGGCCTTTGGGGCTCTGTACTTAGGGAGTGGTAGGTAATATATTGAAAAGAGGGGGTGGTGACCATTGAGGGAGGCAGAGGTGATTGCGGAATATGGGAGCTCCGAGGTTAGTGAAGAAGTGTCAGAGACCAGATTCGAGACGAAGGAGTGTCTCCGTAACGGAGGGCTTCGGCCTCAGCGACTTCTGCCAAGAGCGCTGTGCCTAGTGACACGTCCGTGCCCTAACTTACTGACTGGCAATTAGAACCTAGGGGGGTAACTCTAGTTGATTTTTCTACTGGGGCGTAACCTATGTACAAGTGGGATATATATATGGTTACAGCGGGGACGGGTCCGCAATTGGCGGAACCGAATGGAGCGGAGCTAACGGGGTTTAACCATTAGCCAACTGAATATTACCGACGAGTCGGTTCGCGGGGTTAGCAGAAAGGCAGGCGATAACCCAGAAACGGAAAGGAGGGATAAGCCCGAAGGTGGACTCTGCAGGGCAGGCGAGTGTATTGCTCAGTGGAGGCGGGGGTGTGCTAGCGGACGTCGGAGCTGTCCGGAAGTCTTCGGGGGTCCGTACTTAGGGAGGCGTAGGTAATAAATTGAAATGAGGGGGTGGTGACCATCAAGGGGTACCGAGAGGATTGCGGAATAATGGAGGCTCCGAGGTTAGTGAGGGAGGAGCGGAGTTGGAATGGAGGAATCGGAGGGACCGGAAGTCGATGGCTGGGGATGGATACGACAACTACCCCAACTACACTCACCAATGTATGTACATGAAAGAATGAAAGAGCACTGTTTTGCAGTAACTCATGAAAAGTGATAGATGCTCCATGGGCTCCATGGAATTTCATGGAGTTCCATGGATTTTCTGACAAATTACATGACTTTTGCAGCCTCCCATGGGTGGTCATGGGCTTTTGTGGATGTTCATGGACTCCCATGGATGTTCATGGAATCCCATGGATATTCATGGACTCCCATGGGCATTTATGGACTCTCATGGGTGCCCATGGGTGCTCATGGACACCCATGGATGCTCATGAACTCCCAAAGGCCATTTATGTAACAGCTTCTATGTGCTTGTTATTTTGCTCTGTTACAAGGATTTGACACTCAATGCTGCCACAGTGATGTGCAGATGGTCAGAGCAGAGGGGAGGGTTTCCATTGTTCAATCAAGTGTGAAGCAAATATTGCCATAATTAATGATGAAAGTTACTGAAGACAGGTAGCACTGACATGTCTATATTCACCAATACTATTTACATAAATTTTGCTGTGATCAAAACTGATGGAGATGTATGCATGTTTTTCCCTGGGCTCCTCACATGTATGATGCACCTGTGATTGGTTGTAAGGATTGTATTCCCCACCCTTAACCATATATGTAGCCTCATTATGGCATGTACTGATGGACTGGGAGTGTGAGGCTACACCAGTGCTTAAACAAGCACACCAACATATTCAGTGGACACTTGCAGTTGTGGCACAAAAATCAATGTTCATATTTATTATTATAGAAATGGGATTTTCCCATTTTTAGCCTCTTATGGGCTCTGTGGAGTACAGTATCCCATGTCATGTAAATAGTTAGTATCCAACAACTATCATCACACAAAACCTGACCCAACCATGTTATTGTAAACCCAGCTCTCACCACCTCTGCCACATTATCTGTAGAATCATCCCTATGCTGACCCCCTATACTGCACCCAAAACCTATGGAAATGGACCAATTCAGCCCCACAGTTCTAACGTTTATACAGACTCCTGTTGTCAAAGACTGGATTTGAAAGGGAGGTATGACTCAGTGTTCAGAGGACTTTGGCCTCAGCAACTCAAGCCAGGAGCACTGTGCCCAGTAGCATGTTGGGGCCCTAATTTGCAGATACATGGGAAGTCTAGGTGGAGGGCCCATAAATGGCAGGAACCAGGTGGAGCTGACATAACAGGGTCAAGGGTTAGTCAACTGAATATTACCGGCAACTTGGGTTACTGTCAGGGCACACCTGCCTGACCCGGGTCCACCCGGACCCACCCGGCCACACCACACCCGCTCCCCGCTGTCTATCCCCCTCCTCCCTCCTTCCTCCCTCTCCTCCCCTTTCTTTTCCCTCTTCTTTCCCCTTTCTTTATTTCATTCCTCTCATCTTCCTCTTCCTGTTTATTTCTTTCTATCTACACGGACCACCTTCCTTTGTATCGATGTACTATTGACCTGTCCGGCCCACACACCCTGGATGGCTTCCCGCTGTGCCCAGCACGTGCGCATGCAGCGGACGCTCTCGGGATCCCCCACGGGGACACCCGGATGCCTGCGGCTGCCTCCGAGGATGACGTGGCACCCGTCATGTGACTCAAGCCGCATGTACATAAATGTACCTGAAGTGGGAACCGAAGAAGTAACCTTCTTCTCACATTCTCCACTTCAGGTAAGTAGTATAGTTTTCCCCTTTAATAATAATAACACATTCTCCACTTCAGTCTGAGTGGCCAGGGACCACTGTCCCGGATCGGGCCCGCCAGTACGCACGCCCGCTCCACACCCCGCGACGGCCTCAGCACCGGACATTACCCCCGGGCCCTCTCGACCCCGGACGCGTCCCTGACAGTTACAGGTTTAACAGACAACAACCCAAAAGGAGAATGGAGAGGGCAGTCCAAAGGCAGACTTGCAGGGCAGGCAACTAAATGGCCCAACAGAGTCAGGGGTGCGCTTGTGGACATTGGAGCTGTCTGGAGGCCTTTGGGGTTCCATACTTAGGGAGGTGTAAGTAATATATGGAAATGGGGGGGTGGTGACCATTGGGGGGCTCTGAGGTTGGTATGAGTGGAGCAAAGGTAATCTGGGATGGCTGGAGGTGACAGAAGGTGGTGGCAGAGGAACACCTGTGAAGACATATGTATAAAGGCTTTTGGTTGGGTCCCCATGGGTCTCTGAGTCCTGCAATTTCAACTGATATTTTCACTTGCTATAGTATTGTCAGGGCACCTCACCTGAACATACAACCCTGAAACCCCTCCCCCCAGTCTCTCCCCTATTTTTCCATGTGTATTTACAACCAGGAGCCCACATACAGACCCATGTGACACCCTTTCCAAGCTGTGGGAATGTGCCTGGCTTCTGCCTGCAGTCACACTATAAACTGGCACAGTCCACTTCCTTTTATAGTAGCTTAGCAGGGATAGGGAAACTCACCCTTCTTCTCAACTCACTCCCCACTTAGCCCCCTCAGTGAGTTTGAGGAACTACAGGCAGGATCTAGTGCCCCACTGCCCAGAACACTGCACACACCCAACTCCAAGGTCAGGCTGCCCCTGAATGAGGGCTGAGTCCTGACAAGTATGTTGTTGTTCATGCACTGTCATGGACTTCTGTGGACCTCCATAAACATCCATGAACATTCATGGACATTCATGGTACCCATGGAATTTCACAGAAATTGGAAGATAATGTTGTACATGGGCTTTCATGGGCTTTCATGGGCTTCCATGGGTGTCCATGGGTGTCCATGGCCCCCCATGAAAATCCATGAAAGCCCATGAAAGCCCATGGAAACTCATGAAAACCCATGGATATCCATGGAGCCCATGGGAGATATTACACTTTTCAGATGTTACTCCTGTTTTGTAGTGCAAGGGTTTATCCCTGCAACAACGGAGATAGGGTAGGACTCTGGAGGTGATGAAGATGAGGGTCTGGGAGTCAGTTTGCAATCGGGTATGTATGGATATTGTCAGAGATCTGGAATGCTGTCAGAAGACGGATTGGGTTCTGTCTGAGTTGAGGTCGGAGGTGATGCAGAGGTCTGTTGGAGCGCGTGCGCGGATATGTGGGTGGAAATATGCGGCACGTCCGGAAGTGCTGTTCAAGGTTAGCAGAGTGGGATTGCGGCCTCAGCAACTCAGGTGGAGCGCTGTGCCCTGAGCTTGACGTTTGGGGGAGATCCCATATTTATGGATTGACACTCACAGTGGACTTCAAACAAGACTTGCAGGCGGAGCGGACCTGTAGGAGCGCAGACTCTGCAAGCACAGACTCAGAGGGGGGGAAGCCCCCTTTGCAGAAGGAGAGACTCAGACCAGACAGGGGGGTACTCTAGTTGATTTCAGACTAAGGTCCCCGAAAGTATTTACAGGATATAAATAGGCAGGAGGGAAACACAGAAGGACCGGTCAGTCTGGCGCGGTCCAGCATGGAAATAAGCGGGGATTGTCAAACTGAATGAAGGACAAGAGCCTGGGAAATGGGAGGCAATGAACTGAACAAAAGCGGATCAAGTGCCAATATTGGCAAGTTAAGTGAATGAATGGATGAACAATATAGGCACTTGGCAAGGAATGAATGGTATGCTGCCGAGTGACAAGATGGCCAGAGAAAAGCGGAGGTCAGCGCGCAGTGCCGATACAAGTCTGCAAATAAGCGGGGTTGGTGCGGTGCCAACACAAGTCCGTGAAGGGACATGGAAATCAGTGCGGTGCTGACAAGTCTGCAACAGAGGGTGGTCCGTCAGTGCTGTCACAAACAAGGGCAGCATGATGGCCAGCAAGGTCGGAGGGGAGTGTTGGCCTGACCACAGGGTGTGGAGGGCAACCAGGAGTGGCAGAGGTCCAGAGGGTGTGGAGGTGGGCAGAGGTACAGATGTGGGTGGAGGTCTGGATGCGGGCAGAAGTCCGGATGCAGGTGGAGGTCTGGATGCAGTGTATGGTTGATAGGGCAGGGGGCCAGACATCGGATTGGGGGCTGGTTAGATTGGGTTTCGGGACGGCGGATTCGCCTATCAGCATCGATTTGCCACTGACAGAGCCCCGGGATTTGTCGGTCATGACAGATATGACAGTTGTGCATCCAATAAACCAATAAGAAACTAGATAATTTGATATGAAAATCATCCCAGTTGAGCAAGAACATGGATCACCTGCATATCTTCTGCACAGAGCTCGCATGGTCGGCCTCCAGCTTTGGGTGATGGCAGATCAAATTGACCATATGTTGGGTACTGGGCATGTCAGTGCTGGACACTGCAGATACTGACACCAGAGAGAAATTCAGTCATATTTGCACCCAGGTAAGCATCTATGCAAAGGATGAGTGCTTTAAAATCATCATTTGAAAAGCTCAGAGGTGCCATTAGATGTGATGAAAAACAATGTCAGAAAAAGCCGCCTCGGGCACTTGAACAATATGTACATGAATTATGACACATAAGCATGCAAACAAACTCTCACCTCAGACTCAATGAAGAGAACTGAGGGGAGAGGTGTTCCAAAAATTCATTCCTCTACACACAAGCAGCACTGTGTGGCAAGCCCATCATGTAAGAGGTTAAATAGATGTGGTAACTCTCACCCTGGACTTGATTAAAGTACCAAGGGGAGAGGAGTTCCAAAAATTACATGAGCAACACTCTATGGCGAGCCCATCACATGAGCCCATTGTCATATCCATAACAACTCCACCTCACCTCCGCTCCACTCCGCCACCGCTCCAGTCCACCTCCGTTCCGTCCTCCCCTTGCACCTCCGCTATACCCTCTGGTTCACCTCCACCTCACCTCTGCCTCCGATCTCCGGTACCTCTTATCCTCATCCTACATGATTATTAATATTTCTATCTACCCAATATTACTATGGACCTCCTAGGACCTCCACCCACTCCACAAAGGTTTTCCCACTTCTAGTAGCTGTCGCTAATTCCACCCTTCACCTACCCACTCCACAACAATAAGGCGATTCTCTCACGAGCTCGCTGACCTGGCAAGTGGGTAAGTCCCCCTTGGGTTTTCCCCTTTGTTCCCATTTGTCTTCTATTATGTATATAAGTCCTGTACTGTAGTTGATGGCACCTCAGTGCAAAATTAACGACTAGACTACCCCCCAGAGTTCGTGCCCTCTTGTTCTGAAGTTAAGGACCAGACTCCTAAGCGTTACTGAACGTAGGCACAGCGCTCCTCTCTGAGTCGCTGAGGCCACGGTCCTTCCACTTGTTCTCTACCTCCTGTCAGGGCACACCTGCCTGACCTGGCTCCACCCACCCTCACCCAGTGTCCCACTCACCTCTACTCCTCACCCTTCATCATGGTTCCTCAACTCTTGTTCTTCTTTCTGTCCTTTTGTTCTTCTGTTCCTTTATTCTTTGTTCTATCTTTATCTACATGGATGACCTTTCCCCATATCTATGTATTATTGACCCACCTGCGACACACGCACGACACACCCAGCCCCAGATGACCTGGATGGCCTCACAGTGCAACCCAGCATGCGTGCGTGCAGCACATGCCCTCGGGATCCCCCACAGGGACACCCGGATGACTGCAGCTGTATGTGGGATGATGTGGCAAACCTCATGTGACCCAAGCCGCATGTACATAAAGGTACCTGGGGTGGGAACTGAAGAAGTAACCTTCTTCTCACAGTTCCCACTTCAGGTAAGTAGCATAGCTTCCCCTTTTAATAACAACTCACAGTTCCCACTTCAGTCTGAGTGGCCAGGGACCATCGTCCCGGACCGGGCCCGTCAGTACGCACGCCCACTCCACACCCCATGACGGCCTCAGTGCCGGGCATTACACCCGGGCCCCCTCGACCCCGGATGCATCCCTGACACCTCCAGCCTCCTTCCGGGGAAAGGTCCAGGGACACTGCCCTCCTCGCATGTTCTTGACAGTATTTTGCACTCATTACGTTCCTTTAAAACGCTGATTATGTCTAGAGTAATTCATACATGTTCAGACTTGTGGCTTGGTTATAGACGCGACGCCAAGAGCAGGCACCAGTTCTGGTCATCCCGTTTCAAATAGATGTGCTGGAGCTGAGTCTCCTAGTCCTACTTCTCAACTGTTCCATCTACCACTAGCTCATGATCCTCATCCGAAAGACGTTCATGACCTAGACATTCACGTTCCTGCTCTCGAATTACAAATCATTTATAGGTTCTGATTTCAACCATGTTGTTGCCAGTAGCATGCATGACTCGGCCATTTTCATCGAGGCTGTTAATGAAGATCTCCCTATCCCACCAATTCCTATTCTCATTGGAGGCGACGATGAAGTTGAGCAAGTCCCTGTTCTGGCACTCACCCAGTTAGCACAGGCAATAACCAGCCTTGCTCGCTCCACTGCTCGTCCCACTCCAATCCCTGCTCCCGTTCCCACTCCTGTACAACCTCCATCCACCTCCATTCGAACCAAGCCCCGAGAACCCAACCAGTTTGATGGGGTCAATCCTCGCAAACTCCACACCTTCTTGGTCCAGTGTGAGTTGAACTTTCAGGACTGCCCCCTGGCTTTTGTGAGTGACCGCTTGAAGATTATCTACGTGCAGTCATTCCTGATGGGGATGGCCCTTGATCGCTTCGAACCGGACCTTCTGGAAGGGCTGCCTGAGGGTGCTCGACCTTTGTGGATGGATAATTTTCAGGAATTCGTTTTAGAGCTTAAGGAGGACTTTGGTCCCCATGATCCAATGGGCGATGCTGAAGACAAGATCCTCCAGTTGAGTATGAAAGATGGACATCATATCAATAGGTACATTGTCGAGTTTAATCGATATGCTACACAGTTGCATGGTTATGGTGAGCCTGCACTTCGTCGGTTCTTTTACGACAGACTGCCAGAGTGCCTCAAGGACAATTTCTCGCATGTCGCTAAGCCTACTTCACTTTCTGCCCTCTGAAAACTCGTGCAGACATTCGACGCGCGATATTGGAAGCATAAGGCTGAAGCTGGACGACATGTTAGACCTCCACCCTCCTTCGCCACTACTTTCGACAAGGCTGCTGCCTCCCAAACAGCAAGTACTTCCTTCCATCCTTCCTCTGCTCCCTCCGCCTCTACCTCTGCTGTGGTTGCAAAGCCTCCTAAAGACCACAAAAAGTCTGAAGGACACCCCATGGCCAAACTGGACCTCTCTTCAAAACTCAGTGAAAATGGCAAGCTAACACCGGAAGAGTGTAAGTGCTGTTTCGACGGGAATCTCTGTATGTTTTGTGGCTTGTCTGGCCATATGGTCAAAGACTGCCCGAAATCATCCTCTCACGCTTCCAAGGCACAAATTGCCCAAACTGCACACTCTACAGCTCCTCCTGTAGAGCCAAAAAATTAGTTCGTGACTCCATGGACTCAGCATGAACCCGGGGTTGCATTACTCCCTCATGTGCTATCAAAGAGGTTTGCTTAAGTGCCACCTCGATTTCCGAAACATCCTCCCTCATCATTCCCGTTTCCTTTGTTCCTTTCTCTTCTTCTCTTTTGTCTGAAAATGGTCTATTTTCTCCTCCTCCTTCTCTCCCCTCTGTTGTTGATTCAGGAAAACTGTTTTCTCCAAATGGTCTACCTCCTTCATCTTCTGTTGCTCCAATTCCTCTGTCCTCACTTCCTCTTTCTCCTTTTCCTGTTACTTCTGTTCCCCCCAATAATAAAAACACCCCCGATGAGCAATACCAAGCTCTCGTTGATTCAGGATCGTCGGATTGTTTCATTGACAAAAAGTTCGTGACTAAGAACAACCTGTCGACCTATCCGGTTTTACCATTGTCTCTCCACTTGTTTGATGGGACCACAAATTCTGTCATCACCAAAGCAGTAGACATTAAACTCCATTTTGCTTCCGGTAACATCACCCAGACGAGTTTCTACATCACCTTGTTGGATGGTACTTGTTCCATGGTTTTAGGACACAGGTGGCTCACCTGCCACAATCCATTGATTGACTGGGTAAAGAGCAGTATCTTGTTCCAAACCTCCAAACATACCAGTCCTACCTCTGCATGCACCCCTCCATCGCATCCAGAACTCATTCCGCCTGTTGATCCCTCTACCCCGATTGCATCTGACTGCCAGACTCCCTCCATCGAGTTCGTTAGCCGCTCCGTGTTCGTGAAGTTGTGCAAACTTGAAGGTTCTACTTTATATAGTCTGAGCACACTCCCGATAGAAGCTAAGCTCCGCGCTGCTTCTTCAGCCTCCGAAGCTGTCGACCTTTTGGCCGTTCCAGAGCAGTACCACGATTTTGCAGATGTGTTTAGCAAGAGCAAAGCCTCCATACTAGTGCCACATTGTGAATACAACTTGAAGATCGACCTGGAGGAAGGCACATCACCACCCCTAGGAACCCTTTACTCCCTCTTGTCAGAGACCAGGTCGAGACAAGGGATTGTCTCCATGGCAGAGGGCTTCGGCCTCAGCGAATGCCAGGAGTGCTGTGCCAAGTAACACATCCGTGCCCTAACTTACTAAACTGGCAACCATAACTGAAGGGGGGTAAACTCTAGTCGATTTTATTACTGAGTTGTAACCTATGTACAAGTTGAGTATATATAGTTACAACGAGGGCGGGCCCGCAAATGGCGGAGCTGAGCTAACAGGGTTTAAACATTAGCCGATTGAATATTACTGACAAGTCGGGTTATGGGGTTAACGGAATGGTAGGCAATAACCCAGAAACGGAAAGGAGGGATAGGCCCGAAGGTGGGCTTGCAGGGCAAGCGAGTGTATTGCCCAGCAGAGGCGGGAGTGCGCTAGTGTCAGGGCAATAGTGTCAGGGACGCGTCCGGGGTGGAGGGGCCCGGCTGTAGCGCCCAACGGAGGGACCCTCTCGGGGACGAAGCGGGCGCGCGTACTGACGGGCCCGATCTGGGACTGTAGTCCCTGGCCACTTAGACTGAAGTGGAAAACGTGAGAAGAAGGTTACTTCTTCAGTTCCCACTTCAGGTACATTTATGTACATGCGGCTTGGGTCACATGACGGGTGCCACGTCATCTACGGAGAGGGCCGCAGCCATCCGGGTATCCCCACGGGGGATCCCGAGGGCGTCCGCTGCAGGTGTGCATGCTGGGCGTAGCGGGAAGTCGTCTGGGGTGTCCGAGCCGGACAGGTCAACAGTACAATGATACAAGGGAAGGTGGTCCGTGTAAATAGAAAGAATAAACAGAAAGGGAGAGTGAAATAAAGGAGAAAGAGGAAAGAGGGAAGAGGGAGGAAAGGGAGGAAGGGGAAGAGGGAGGAAGGGGAAGAGGGAGGAAGGGGAAGAGGGAGGAAGGGGAAGAGGGAGGAAGGGGAAGAGGGAGGAAGGGGAAGAGGGAGGAAGGGGAAGAGGGAGGAAGGGGAAGAGGGAGGAAGGGGAAGAGGGAGGAAGGGGAAGAGGGAGGAAGGGGAAGAGGGAGGAAGGGGAAGAGGGAGGAAGGGGAAGAGGGAGGAAGGGGAAGAGGGAGGAAGGGGAAGAGGGAGGAAGGGGAAGGGGAAGAGGGAGGAAGGGGAAGAGGGAGGAAGGGGAAGAGGGAGGAAGGGGAAGAGGGAGGAAGGGGAAGAGGGAGGAAGGGGAAGAGGGAGGAAGGGGAAGAGGGAGGAAGGGGAAGAGGGAGGAAGGATGGGTAGCGGGGAGCGGGTGAGCGGGTGAGCGGGTGAGCAGGTGAGGTGGGCCCAGGTGGGCCCAGGTGGAACCGGGTCAGGCGGGTGTGCCCTGACAAATAGCCCTGAACCCCAAGCCACATGTAATTAGATACATATAGTCAAGTGGGTAAGCGGGAACCTCTGGGTAACTGCTTACACACCACCATAAAATACACATACTTGTATCACTTACGGCCCTGTGTGCTGAGCTACCCAGAGACCTCACACTTTTTTAAGTGTATGAGGTGTGTTTTACAACACAACCCACAACAACTATCAAATCTTAACATCTGATTTGGTAGCGCCTATGGCGCCTAAACACGCCCGCAAGGGCAAGGTCGCATCTGCAGCGATGCTAAATGTTAAAGAAATGGGTTAAGGGCAATCCATTTCTTTCTGTCCTTATAGTCGACTTGGAATCGTCCACCTCATGTATGTAGGGTGGCCTAGTTGTGTAATTAGAATTGTCCGATAGCCTTGGAGCTTTTGACAGAAAGCTGAGACCTTGCGGTGAATGGGAGTCTGTTACGACAGATACTTGGCGCTTGTTACGTGAGCGTACCGTGCGCGGGTGTATAGGATCACAGGTTGAGAGAATGTCCAGAATGGGACTAGTTGAGGACATAGGGCTAGCAGGTACTTGGCGCTCGAGGGAGCGTACCGGTAGCGAGTGAGATAATGGCTCCTTGAGGGAGCTTCCTGAGATTTGGTTGACGGGCACTTGGCACCCAATTGGGTGTACCGGCAACGAGTGATGTTCTAGCTCCTTGAGGGAGCTACTAGAGGCTGGGTTGATGGATACTTGGCACCCAGATGGGCATACTGGCAATGAGGTATGAGACCGTTCATCTGGCGAACGGTCTGTATTCGTGTCAATGGGTACTTGGCGCTCATAAGAGCGTACCGGTGATGGAGGGGTTAGTCGATCGTAGGTTGAACGACACGTGGTGGGTTCGATGGCTACTTGGCACTCACAAGAGCGTACCGGCAACGAGGGGAATGGGCTTGTATCGAATACCAATCTGTCCGTAGAATTAACCAGATGCTCACCGTAAGGTGAGACAGATGTGAGCCCAGTACCTGGGCAAGCGACATGAGTCATAACAAAAGGTGTTCGCACATACCTGAGTTGAGTCGCATGCGAACTCGATGATCCGTGGCTTGAGTCGTCAACCTCAGCAGGGATGACCCATATAGATGGTGACCGAGACATACACAATCTTACACAGACGATACAGTGTTGGCACAAGGAAGTTTACAGTTGTTGCACAGAATGTTATTTGTTAGGTTCCGTCTTTTCAGCTGTTGCCGTACATGAACGTGATGCTAACTATTGAATAAGAAACGATCGCGAGAAATCTCGCGAAATAGAATAAATAATCTGGCCAGCACCAAAACCTGATAAGGGAAAGCTTAGTGCGGAGTGAACGTGTAAGAAAGGGGGGAAGCGGGGAGAAGGTAACAAAGAGAAGGGAGGATATGGAGAAGGAGGACCCGCTGTGGTGGACGTTCAGTCGACATGGTCACAGGAGACTCCATTCCTATAACACTAAAAAGAAACGAGCAGTTCATTAAGAAACCACAATCTCCCATCATGGGAGATTCAAACCAAAAGCCGTCATCAGACGACGACGAGGATCAACACGACCCAGCATTAGCAACCACCTCAGGGCTGGCCCCTGAAGGTTTTAGAAACTTACGTGGAGTAAGTGCGGGGCCTAATACCCCCAGAACTCCACGACATACCGATCTAACCCAAGCTGGGGAAGATCCCTCACCTCCTCACAAGGTGATCAACTTGCACGATAAACACATAAGCACCAAACGATCAGCCCAAAAAGCTGATTGGATAAAGTCACAGGAAACTCCAGGGCCCAACTATCCCCTGGAGTCCCCCCTCATGTCCCCAAGTGAAGCCCCAAAGGCAGACAAAGGGAAACAAAGGGAAGAGCCCCCATGTCGACTATCCGAAAAACTACTGGACTTGTTCCAGGTTCCATCTGAATGGAGGATGGAAAGCGAAGACCAACTTCTTCTCAGGCTGAAAGCCCAAGAAGGCACGAAGATACGCCCTGAGAGCAGGATCTCCCAGAGCGTGGAAGCTCCAAAAGAACTTCCACTGTTTACACTCCCACACGCCATGCCAGACAAGGCAAGGTCGCCAACCTTGGAGGAGGTCTCCGAGATAATGAAGAGGAGGCAAACTGAAATGAGGCAGTTCACTGAGGAAGCCTTACGGACAAGTAAGGAAAAACCAGCGAACAGACCCCTCTATGAAAGGGAAGCACCCTCTGCAATGGCCTCGCCTAAACAAAGCGAGCATGGAGTGTTCACTCCAAGAACCCCTTCTGGAACCCCCAGAAGCGGAAATGTCAACTGGGGAGAGTCTCTGCTCACCCCACCAAACTTCCTCCTGGAAAACCAGGAATCGCGCATAATAAACGTGATAAACTCGATCCAAAAAAAGATCAAGGAAACGAACCACAATAGTACAGCTCGTCTAGAGATAACTCTAGAAAGAATGGCCAACGCAATCGACGCGTTGACTGAAAAAATCAGCGAACAGATGGACTTGCTGAAGGAAATAAACTTCTCACAAAAAAGTGAGGAGACAAATAAACACCCCTGGACCACGGTCCAGGACATAAATAGAACTCGTGAAAAATTCACGAAAAGAACCACCAGTGAAAGCACACTGGAATATCATCAGCAACTCGACAGAGATGCTAAGGAGATCCTTCTCCCAAGGATAGGAGAAGACAATGCCGAAAGAAGGCATCGTTCAGAGATTAGGAGGAGAATTGGCACGTACCAAAGGTTCAGCCAAACGTCCACTTACGATGGACCTCTTGAACAGAGAGGTAACTCAAACACACCCTCTCAAAACAATGAGAGAATCCAAATACAACTTCAGGCGAATTCACCTGAAACCAAAGAAATGCTGCAAGGAAGATTTCCCCCAGCAAAAACCCCCCCAAAGGAGAGATCTCCATTGGATAGCAACCCTGCGAAGGCAGGGGAGCAAGAGGAGTACCTGGAGAAATGGTACGAAAAGGCCATAAGAATGGCCGAAGTGAGAATACTCACTCCCTACCCAGAAGGAGTGAAGCCTGAAGCCCTAAAGAATGGGCCGGCATTCCCTGACAAGAAATGGTCAGGGGAGAACGACATGGAATCATTCTGGCAGTGGTTCACAGAACTACTGGGATTCCTCGCTTTGCAAGGATGCAAAGGTCCCCAATTCGACGAAGTCCATCTGGACTGCTTGATTCGTGGATAAGGGGGGCCTGCGTTCGACCTCGGAATAAGACTCCGAGACGAAACTCTCCTCAGAGGAGATGAGGGCATGTTCCTTGAAGTTCTCAACATATTGATGAGAACTTTCATCAAAGCCTCTGCCGTGTTGAACGCGACAAAGAAGTACCGCAACATCAAATATGAAGCGGAAAAAGGCCTAAAACAGTTCTACCTAGAACTGTCCAAAGCAGTGTCCCAGATGGTGACGCTGCCAGACCAGGCGTCCTTCAATGCCAGGTTCCTAAACTACATTCCCCTCGAATGGAAGAGGGAAATGATTGCTCATGATAGAATCAGAGCAGACTTCTCCTCAAACGAGGAGATGTTAAAAGCAATATCTCATGTAGATGAGATAATCGACGGGCTGAAGATGTCTTCAGCCTACAAATCAGGTTACTATACCCGAACAACTACCACAGCAACCACGAGCTGCGGTAGAGCCCTCCCATCAGGAAAGAAGGCTGAAGAGCTGAAACCCAGATGGAAAGAGGATACATCCTCGAAAAACTCGAGGAAAACTGACCAAAAGTCAGTTCCAATTTGCGGCAAAATAGGGCAAACGAAAGATTGCCCAAGACACAATGTAATGAGCAATGAAAAACCAAGGCGCATAGCTGCCATGGAGATCGCGATCACAACAGAAGAAGAGTTGAAAGACTCATCAGATGAGAAACCAGAGAACAACTCTGGTAACTCCAAAGCATCAAGCTTCGAAGTAGAGGACCCATACGAAGGACCTCAATACTCACCTGACTCAGAGGGTGAGGAAGTCAACGTTGGGACCATAAGGATGGGCCCAATGTCAGTTGTCGATCACGACGACATAAATTACAAAATCAAACTGGCTGTAGCATGCCAGTTAGAAAACACGGCAGACGAAAAAGTTGCCAAAGCCTTGGTGGAAGCACCAAGAAAAGACGCCTTGGGGAAATACACCAAAGTACCCAAGGAAAACAAGGACAAAGGGAAGAAGGACCAAAAGTCCATCGAAACCCAGTCCCCCTTGTTTGGTGCGAAATTCCGCATCTCAAAAGACACGGGAAAATACCCCACAAACAGACCGCTCTCAACAAAGAGAATGCTGATGGCTCACATAAAAATAGCAGGCATAAAAGCCTATGCGCTATTCGATAGTGGAGCCGAAACGGACGCTTTATTGCTGGACTTTGTCCGCACGGTCCACATCCCAATTCTCCAATTGGAGAACCCAGTCATCCTTCAAATGGGGACAAAAGGAACAAGATCACAGATCCTGTTCAGAACAAACGTGGACGTTGAGATTAACGGCCACGTAGAAAAACACTACTTCGATGTAATTAACATCGATAGATACAACACCATATTCGGCGCCCCCTGGTTAAACAAAAACCAGGTAAGCTTAGACTTCCGGTCCCACAAAGTGAGAACGGTGAACAAGGGCAACATAGACACCCTTGGAAGTGAAGACCGTGTGATGAGATCACACAGATGGAAAACTCGAGCAAGAGCTCGAGAACAACCAAAAAAGAAGCCCCCCTGACAGGGAGGCGGGATTGAAACACACCTCAGGGTAATCAAAAGAAAGTACCCTGAAGGTTGGCCCAATCCTAGTCCGGAAGGACTAGAACTTCCAGACGTACCACATCTGGAAGGTCTCTCCATGAACAACCCCGAGTTCGAAATACTCAGGGAGTGGTGGAGAGAGAAATTCGAAACCGTAATGGCGCCAGCGCCATTAGAAATGCCTCCCTTGAGGGAGGTGAACCATCGAATCCCGTTGAAGGATCCGAACAAGAAATTTTGGGAAAACACCCCAAGATGTCCTGCAGCACTGCAGGAACCACTAGCGACCAAAATAGATCACTATGTAAAAGCAGGATGGTGGTATCCCGCAAACAGCGAGTGAGCATGCCCGCTACTGTGTATCCGCAAAGCAGATGGATCTTTGCGCACGGTAATAGACGCGAGGAATTGTAACTCAAACACGATCCTCGACGTCACACCAATGCCAGACATGCGACTGATCCAAGAATCAGTCGCCAGAGCAACATACCGATCCAAGATCGATATGTCGGACGCATACAAACAAATACGTGTGGATCCAGATGACGTCCATAGGACAACATTCTCTACACCCCATGGGACATACAACTCGAACACAATGCAGCAAGGAGACTGCAACGCTCCCTGCACATTCCAGCACGCACTGACCTGGGAACTACGAGGAGAAGTAGGCAGATGCCTACACGTCTGGTTCGACGATATATTCACCAGCACAAGCTTGGTGGAGAACCACAATAAAGCATTATTGTGGTTGTTCACTCGCCTAAAGGGGGCGAAATTCTACATAAGCCGGAAAAAATTCCAGCCATTTGCCCCAATCCTAGACATTCTAGGAAGCCGTGTGGATGAACAGGGCATCCATGCTCAAGCAGATAAAATGGAAAAAATCTGCAACTGGCGAGAGCCAGTAGACCACACAGGAGTCCTAAGATTCCTGGGAATGGTAGAATATCTATTGATATTCATGCCAAACGTCAGTGGCTACACAGGACCACTGCAAACAATCTGCTCAAACAAGCAGACATTCAGGTGGACACCACTCCACCAGAAATGCTTCGATGAGATTAAACGTCTAGCATGCAGGGCTCCAATCATGAAGCCTGTCCAGTGGAATCCACCAGAAAGCCTCTCAGAAGAAGAGAGGACCAAACTCCACGTCTGGGTCATAACAGATGCATGCCCAGCGGGCATGGGTGCATTAATTGGACAAGGCGAAAAGTGGCAGACTTGCCGCCTGGCCGCATTCATATCCAAAAAGTTCACCAACACACAATGTAGGTACTTTGCCTACGAGCTCAAGGCACTGGGTGTCCTCGAAGCACTCATGAGATGGCAAGACAATCTCATGGGAGGCCATGAATTCACAGTAATCACGGACCACAAAGCTTTGGAATATTTCAAAGCGAAAAACCACAACTCAGGTAGACACCTGAGATGGCAAGCCTTCTTCGCAAGCTTCAATTGCGAAATAAAATACGTGGAAGGCCGCAAGAACAAAGTGGCAGATGCACTCTCACGGTACTACGACTCGTCAACGGACGAGGATCTGCATTTTGATGACTATGTGTTGGCGGACATCCATCTGGACAAAAATGCAGAAGATATTATCCCCGACAGAATCGAGGAATACGAAGAACTGCTACTAAGCAGTACCCTGAGTAAAAACTCAGAGAGAAAGAGACTCGCAGCGATACGTGCGAGAAATACCCTAGAGGAAACTCTAGGGGGGAGCGCCCAAAATCTGGAAGAAATCATAATTCCAGAAGAGAACCTTCGAAAACAATTCAAAGAGAAAGACCTCATTGAGGCAATAAAATCTGGATACTCGCAAAGCCAGATCCACCGGGAAATCCTAGAGAACCCGGAGACACCATGGTCATCAATAGCTATGGACTTCACAGGTCCATTCCCAACAAGCTTGGGATATGATTACCTCTGGGTAATCATTTGTAGGTTGACATCCAATGTCCACCTAATTCCAATAAAGACAACAACAAATGCACTAGAACTAGCATTCGTATTTCTTTGTGAAGTTGTAAGACTCCACGGTCTACCACACTTGATCATATCAGATCGAGACTCAAAATTCACGTCGAAATTTTGGCATGAACTACACCAAATACTCGGTGTGCAGTTGAAATTCACAACTGCATTCCACCCACAAGGCAATGGCCAAGCAGAAAGAATGATACAAAAAGTAGTACAAATACTACGCACGATGGTTAGACCAGACCAACGCGACTGGGCAGCGAAACTGTCGATGGTGGAATTCACAATCAATGCGAGCTTGAACACATCGACAGGATTTGCCCCGTTCGAATTAATCTATGGCCATATGCCAAAGATGTGCCTAACAGCACCACTCTCGGACTACCCAGGAGTAAATGACTTCGCCCAAAAAGCGAAGGAAAACCTCATGGCAGCACACGATGTGATAATACACAATCGCGCTGCTCAAACAATCCAGGCAAATAAGAAAAGATGCCCGGACCCGCCTTTGAGAAAAGGCGAGCTTGCATACTTATCCACAGATAAGCTGAACCTACCCAAAGGAAGGGCAGGAAAACTAAAGCCCTTATACATAGGGCCTTACGAAATTCTGGAAACATTTCCAGAGACGTCAAACTATGTCCTCAAGTTGCCACCACAACTTGAACAATGCGGAATCCACCCAAGATTCCACGTATCCCGGCTCATACCTCACGAGCCGAATGACCAAGAAATCTTCCCAAATAGAGAAGTAAACATATTCTATGATTTTGGGGAAGATCCCGATCGCAAAGCAGTAGTTCGCGAAATCTTAAACCACATGTGGGTTCACAATGAACTCTGGTTTAAGGTCAAATGGGAACTAGGGGACACCACATGGGACCCCCTAGGAAATTTCAACGACCTCGTCCACCTGGATGAGTACCTCACCTTACAAAATGTAAGGGAACCAGAAAAACTCCCTATCAAAGAAGACAGGGAACTCTCGGCATCACTACACCCCCAAAAACGGAGGCGGAGGAAGTAAAGCCGAGGGACGATGGCCCACAGCCAAGAGCGTGGCAAAGTTCTGGGCGAGTAACTCACCCGGACAGCCAGACCATGTACTAGAGATCACATGGGCCAGGCAAGTAACTCGCCTAGACCACGTGAACCACAGGCTCACATGCAAAAGAACACACAACTGCGGCGAATCCCATGCATGCAAGAACGAAAACCCCTCCCACCACCACGAGAAACATAATGATGAAATGTCATTCTCTGGGGGAGGCAACCCTCGGTTCGATCCAAACAAGCCACCAGACATCGAAATATGACAACCCGGGGAGCAAGGCTCCCCGGAACAACAACAACACCAGGCGCAGATAAGCGCCATGGACTACATGATGCACGCAGCACAAATGAGTGCCGCGAACCAAAACAGGCACTGCATACCCCCAGCCTCCTCAGAGGGGCTTCCAACCATACGTGGTGCAAACTGCACCGATGGCGCAACAAGTGCCATTCCAGGGGCAGCATTTGCTGCTGCAGCCCCAGGCATACTCCCCAGGGAACTTCCCTGGCCAGATCAACCCCTGGATTGGCCAATTCAGCCCAGGTCCAACAACACCCCAGCCAAATGCAGGCTGGGAATCAGCCATCGCGTCAGCGGTAGCTGCTCAGACAGGTCAGCTCTGCAAGGAGCTGAAAGAGATGAAGTCCCTTGTAGGAGGGAGACGAGGGAGTGACAGCGGCTCCTCATCCAGACCATCCAAATGGGCACAGTCTGATAACTCGAGGGCATCAGAAGACACCTGCGACCATTGCGCCCACTGGAGGCGTGAATACAACAGAGCACGAAGAGATGCTGAGGGCATCTTTGACTCTCTGAAAGACACAGAGAGAGAGGTCGATCTCCAAAAAAGGGAGATCGAATTACTGAAATGCGAGCTCAGAGAGGCACATGCACTGGCAGACCTCGCTGCCAAACCCATTATGACAGGGGCCTCCCAGGTCAGGGGGAGGGGATACGGTTCCGGGCCTCATGAGGTGTGACCCCACATGGGGACTAGCGCATCAAGGGGTGGGGCACCGACTATCCTGCCACCCTGTGGGCAGGCAACCCTGTCCGGGTTGCATAAGGGCCCGCCCTCAGAAGGGCAAACCCATGTCGAGGGGAAGAGGGAGAGCAGTGGGCAACCGACAGCAGACCCTAAAATGGGGACCACTGCCAGAGGCGGCGGGCCGCTGAGTACCTCAGCACCCTATGGGCAAGCTACCCTGCAGGGAAGTGTCCACATGCTATACGAGACTGCCGAACTCAACGAGTTCAGCAAAGTCGAAGCTCCAGTCAACGTAACAATCGACCACCCTTCCCCACGGGAAGAACAGTAGACCTACCGTACTCCACACCTGAGCCAAGTAGCTCAGGAACACAACAACCCGCTCCCACCCAGGGAGCGCCCATGTCAGGGCACACCCACTGACCCCGCACCCCGCACCGCACTGCCCTACTCCGCTTCCCCCGCTATCACCCCCCATCCCTCCTTCCTCACTTTTCCCCTTTCTCTCTATTTCTATTCTACAGTTGATTTCCCTTTTCTCCATGTACCACTACATACCTAACCCTGTTCCCCTGATTGCTGCACACGCCGCGCACACTCCTGCCTACTGAGCGGCTACCTCCAGGATCTCCCATGGAGACACCCGGGAAGGTGCGGCTGTGCGCGGAGATGATGTGGCCTCCTCCATGTGACCCTGACCACATGTATATAATAGCGCCTGGGTGTTAGATACTGATCCGGGGTCGGGCACCGAAGGTCGCCGATGCGGACCGCTAAGGGCCGCGATGGCCGCGATGCCTCGGACAAGGCCCGAGGGTAGGGCATTTGGCCTCAGCAACTCTAAAGGGAGTGCTGTGCCCCCTAGTTGTCTCTTGGCCCTCATTTTGAACTTACTGGGGCTGCCTTGTTGGGGTCAGGGCTTGGGGTCGTGGTCAAGTCGATATTAGAGCTGAGGTACTATAATGTAGTATACAGGATATATATATGAAGATAGAATGAATAGAAGCGGACCCGGGCCGAAGGCCGAAGGGTCCGGAAGCAAATAGGAACAATGAGCGGGGTTGGCCGCACAGCGGCCGGCAATGACCGAGGGTCAAAACAAACAATAATAGATAAATAAACGAAGGGGTGTAGGGCCGCGATAGCGGCGATGGTATCATAGCGGAGTAGGCGATGTTGCGGAGTCACACTAGGTCGGTACCAGAGGCGGACTCGGGGCAGGGAGGTCGGTGTGGCTGTGGGGGAGTCGGCCAGGTGCAGGGGAGCCTAGGGGCAAGCGGGGAAGTGAGCAGGGGGTCCTGTCACGACCCCGGCAATTCCCACGGTCAGGTGATCATTCCCCACACCTCTCCCTTCCCCGCTTCGACCCCGTCAACCCCGCTACCCGCCCGACGCCGCCTGAACAAGCCCGCCACCCTTCCCCGTTACCACTACCTGTTTCCACGGCCCATCACGGGCCTACGAGTCTTTCTTTATCACGCTTGTCTTTCCTGACGGCCGTACACGGCCGTCCTTCTCCCACACTCTTTGTTTGTTTTCGCTTCTTCTTAACCCCGCCCGCAATCTCCGTGAGATCTGGCGACTTAATTCCATTCATTCCGTTATACTTAAATACCGGTTGTACACTACCTAGTACTGTAGTTCGAAAATCAACTAGGGTTACCCCCCCGCACTACCTGTCTGACCCAGTCGCACCTCCCGTCTTCTGAAATATCGGGGCCGCGTCAAGTACGAGGCGCAACGCTCACGAACGAGTCGTTGAAGCCGAAACCCCGTTCTGCCGCGATTGTCATCCCCGCCCTTGACGGGCTGTTACGCCGAAGCAGCGGACCTTAACGGTCGCCGACGGCGAGTCACGGTAACATATTCCCACGCCCTGACAGGTCCTCAGGGAGGATAGGGCTGAGGTCGGGGCTCGCGCTCACGCTCGCATAGCGGTAACGGGCTCAGGCGGCATCGGGACGGGCGGCTAACGGGCCGGAATGCACAGCCGTGACACTGGGGTGGGAACAGAAGAAGCAGCCTTCTTCTCAACTTCCCACTTCAGCCTAAGTGGTCGGGGACGCTCACCCCGTGACGGGACCGCCACTATGCATAGCCGACACCTGTCCCATCGAGTCCCTCGCACCGGGACCTTGCCGCTTTCGGAGCTGTCCCTGACAGCCCACTTCGTCGAGCCCACAGCCCAACAATGTAGCCCAGGCTATGTCATCGGATCTGACACAGCAATTGGATGTCCAGATGAACAACCCGGAGGAAAACCCTCCTCCAGGGCAATGACTCCACCCTTGAGAAAAGAGAAAGTGACACGGTAATATGCCATCAAGGCACCCATGAAAACACCTTCCCCCAACTCGAGGCCCCACACACAATACTGTATGCGAGGAACTGCAAGTAACAATTGCAGAAATCTCTACTCCGTCAAAAGACCCACATCCACCACCGCTCGTGTGTAAACACCACTTACACACGAACCCTCACGGAACAAGTGAGGAACACCAAAGACATACAACCTCTGGGTCGAAATTCATTTTCGACAAACTCCACTACTTTTCTCCCTGCGATACCCATGTATTGCCATTCACTTCACAGTGACGGCCCACACTCACTTATTCCTTAAACCCTTTTCTCTCTCCTTCACCGACATGTACAAAAATCGCCCACTTTAAAGTGGCGACAACAAAACACTCATTGATAATTTCAAACTCAATGTAAATCAATTATTAAAACTTTGTTTTATTCACTATCAACCTTGTATGCGTCGCAAATGCAATGCAAGGGGGGAGAATGTCAGGGCAATAGCCCCGAACCCCGAGCCACATGTAATTAGATACATATAGTCACATGGGTAAGCGGGAACCTCCGGGTAACTGCTTACACACCACCGCAAAATACACATACTTGTATCACTTACGGCCCTGTGTGCTGAGCTACCCAGAGACCTCACAGCTAGCAGACGTCGGAGCTGTCCGGAAGCCTTCGGGGCTCCGTACTTAGGGAGGCATAGGTAATAAATTGAAAAGAGGGGGTGGTGACCATCAAGGGGTACTGAGGTGATTGCGGAATATGGGAGCTCCGAGGTTAGTGAAGAAGGAGCGGAGGTAGACTGGAGGGATCAGAGGGAGTGGAAGTCGATGGCCAGGGATGGATATGACACCTCTCTCCCTTGGAATTTGAAGCTCTCCGCGTGTTCTTGTCAGGGGACAGACCCCAGGTCCCCATGACCCCTCTCTGCAGTCCACAGTCCAGCCTGTAAACACAGCCCATCTGTCATATCCATCCACAGCCATCGTCTTCCACTACCTCCAACCCTTCCGGACTACCTCCGCTCCTTCTTGTCATATCCATCCCCGGCCATCGACTTCCGGTCCCTCCGATCCCTCCGTTCCAACTCCGCTCCTCCCTCACTAACCTCGGAGCCCCCGTTATTCCGCAATCCTCTCGGTACCCCTCGATGGTCACCACCCCCTCATTTCAATTTATTACCTACGCCTCCCTAAGTACGGACCCCCAAAGACTTCCGGACAGCTCCGACGTCCGCTAGCGCACCCCCGCCTCCACTGAGCAATACACTCGCCTGCCCTGCAGAGTCCACCTTCGGGCTTATCCCTCCTTTCCGTTTCTGGGTTATCGCCTGCCTTTCCGCTAACCCCGCGAACCGACTCGTCGGTAATATTCAGTCAGCTAATGGTTAAACCCCGTTAGCTCCGCTCCGTTCGGTTCTGCCAATTGCGGACCCGTCCCCGCTGTAACCATATATATATCCCACTTGTACATAGGTTACGCCCCAGTAGAAAAATCAACTAGAGTTACCCCCCTAGGTTCTAATTGCCAGTCAGTAAGTTAGGGCACGGACGTGTCACTAGGCACAGCACTCTTGGCAGAAGTCGCTGAGGCCGAAGCCCTCCGTTACGGAGACACTCCTTCGTCTCGAATCTGGTCTCTGACAGTAGTCCTGTGACTGCACAGCCACAACTATACAGCCGCGACACCTACAGCACTGTACTACAAGGACCTTTGGTAAGATTGAGAGAGGCAGGCAGGAGATTACTGTCCCCCCTGTGAGCCTGTGTGACATTGGGATAAATTCCCTGTTACACCGTCCGCTCCAACATCTACCTTCGGACCAAACATCACTCCTCACACCACACTCCTCTTCTCACTCCCCATCCATCCCTCTCCTACCCTACCTCCATGCACTCCGATATTCACCTTCAGACCTGACCTCATTCCTCCTCTTACCTCCCCTTCTTGTACCTCCCCTCACTCCTCTCCTTCCATCACTCTTCCATCAAACCTCTGCCTAGTTACAACCTTCTGCTGCAGTCCCATACCTTTTACTCGGACACCGCCTGTACCTTCGCTCCAAGATGCCATCATGGTCCCAACCTCGGACTTAGACCCCACCTCAGCTTAAGTCCATTGCATTGGTGACCTCATTCTATGTAAACACCATTGCCAACATTCCTTGGACTTCCAACCCCACCTCCACAACCTCCATAAGCTCTGCAACCTCCGAGCTCCATGGATCATACTCAGCACATTTGCTGCTTGTAATGTATCTTTCACACTTTCCCCTCATCCCTATTTGGACTACTGCTTCCTCCCATTTTAGCCAGTTAGTCATCATCCCCACTTCACCTCATCCTCCTGCCCCTCTGGGCTCTGCCCTCCCTATCTCCTTTTGGATGTACCACAGAGTCAACCCATGACCTTTGGTACCGCTGAAGGAGAGAACGAAGGAAGGTCAGTTGGGAGGTTCAAACAAGACCACCACCAAGCTGTTCCCTGGTTCTTTAGTTAGGATGGGGAAGTGTACTAGTGTTGTTTATTGTAAATATAGTACCAATCCGAGTGTTTTGGCTAATTCTATTTTTATGGGTTAGTTTTAAAGTTCCTGGGAATTGACTTACAGATAAACCGAGCCCTGCGGAGCTGTTTCTTTATTGAAATTTATTAATTTGTCTAGGTGTAATTCTGTGTAGCGTTGTTTAATTTGGATTTAAACTTGAATTTAATCTTCTACTTGGTGAAGTTTCAAAGATTCTATTCAGTTAATGAATTTGGATGGTGTCTGGAGTGTCCCTTGTGTTTGTTCTATTTTTGTCTTATTTTATTGCTTGTTTTAACAGTAGCAAAATAACTGTTTTGTGTTTACACTTTGAAATCTGGAGTGTTAACCAGCTCTCCTGTTGAAATATCTACTTAATATTTCTCTCCTTAATTGCTGCCTTTTACTACAGTGGCAATCTTAACTGTATATCACTTTTTCGCACTGGAGTGACAACCAGAAATGCTTGAGAAAAATAATACTCTATTTTCTTACTTCTCTAAGGGGGGCGAAAAGTCGCAGAAAGGGTCTCCCTTTTATACTCCTTGGGTCGCCTTCCTTTTTCACGCTCTACCTTCTATTTACAGGATTTATTTACAGTGTATTTTTCTCAAACTGAATAAAAAGTGAAATTTTCACGCTATAGTTCCACTGCACTTTGCTGCGCTGAACTGCGGCTCTACTGCGGTCAGACTGCGCCTGGAATCCTTATTGTCCTTCCTCGCCTAAGCTATTTTAATGGTTAATTAGAATTTGTCTGCGCCGCATTTGCCGCAGTTCCCTATTTCAAATTCCCCATATTTCCCATTAAGTTCGCTATGACTCGGTCATACTGAATTCAAACCTCGCATTACTATGCGTGCGACTGTGCTGAGACCTTCAGCTGATTTATTCCAATTTTATTTAGTGACATTTAGTTAAAATGAGACTGAAATGATAAATGAGTGAATTATTCAGGTTTAAAACTGAAAGAAAAAGTTGCTAGTAATCAAGAATTACTCAAACGAATGTGTTATAGCTCTCTACTTCATTAGAACATCGTTCCCTAAAATTCCCGCCATGGTCCGTCGTAGTTTAGTAGTTTTCGTGAATTTCGTTCATATTCCCTGATTCCCCTTTGTATTATCACATCCTAATCCTCCATATGTATTGTTCGTTGTTATAGTAGGTCTTCCTCGAAGATATCATATTTTTATGTATTTTATTTAGGGCTCTAGACCTCTTGAAGCTGTCTTCCCGCATGTTTTCAGGTTTCTAACTTCATGTCCTTGTATCTCATTCATTTCTGGATGTTTTCTCACGTTCTTGGTATCATAAATTTTCATTTATTCCCACCTTTCCAATGGTACTAAGGTTGTGTCCTATTTCCCTGTATTCGTTGAGTTAGCAAAGTTTCGCGCGCACATTCGGTAATCACGTGCATCGTTCCCATAGTTGTTCGTATGCGGGAGCCGTTTTCGTTTAGTTGTTCGGGATTTATGATATGCGCGGGTGTTTATTTCTTTCATATGGGCTTCTGTGATTTATTTCAGATTTTTCCCTCATGATCTAAGGTTGTTTTGCACTTTTCGTGCTTTGTTTGACCGGGCTCTTCCTTATTTGGACGGAAATTGGTCTTCGCGATCTGCCGAAGTGCGGATCTCAGTTCCGACGGCCGGTTCCCTGTGCATCGCCACCCTCACGTGTCATTACACATGATGCGGATTCCTATATTCCCGTCATGGGTATAACTTCACAACGGCTGGACCGTTTGGGCTGAGAATTTGCATAACTATAGTTTCCTATTTTTCATAATTTCCGTGTAACTTTCGTTGTATGTTTTAATTATGGATCCTACGCAATCATCGTCTTGTCCCTGAGCTCGGACTTTTGATGTCGCTATTCCCGTTATTGGATTTCTCATTAACGCATGATCCTTTTATTATGAAAATTTGGGAGGATTAAGAGTAGATCCTTTCCTTTCTAATGGGCTATCAAGCTTGTCTCGGTCGTTACTAGTTAATCTTCACGCTTGCTTTTTAGACATTGTCCTCGTTTTGCAGGAGTTTTAGTCATATCTCCGTCGTTTATGGGTAGTTTCCCCTGTAATTACTCTCATTGGTTCCGTTTGGGTGACATCTACATTTCCTATTATAAACACGACTTTGACTTTTGCATTAGTTCCTGAGGAATCTTTGTTCCGTGGTACTTCCATCCTTGCTACGTGTGCGGACGTGGGAAAGTAGTTTCCGTGGAGGTTCTCTGATTATCTTTATAGTCAAATCTTGGTCGATTGTCCTAATTCTTGGTTTAATATTTGCTATAAATTCCCCCGAGAATTCCGTCTCGTTGATGGTAAGCTTGAAGTATTTTTGTTATTTTTCTTTCTTTCGATTTATCGTGTATAGTCGTAATAATTCGTAAAAATTCGTAAAATTCGTTAAAATTCAGGTCCTTCTATGTTCTCATATCTACTTGTCGTATGAGGTTTTTGTGATTTATCTGGCATATTTCCATAATGGGTTTTCATAGTGTGGCCGTTATTTCTCCTACACCACTCCGCTTCCATCACCCCTTTGTCTCCGTTCGGATGCCTTTGTCCCGATTTGGATCCTCTTTGATTTCCTTGTGCCATTGTCTCTCTACTATATGCAGGCGCTTGTACATACTCATTTTGGACCTCCAGTCTAAAATCGACCTGAAATGCCCCCTAGAGACTTCCTGCTCACTGCTTCTGAAATTAAGGACCAAATGGACAAACAGCAATGGCACAACGCTCCGCATGAGTCGCTGAGGCCAAGGTCCCTCCTTGCTAAGTCTCTGGTTCCCCTCTGGAATTGTCTGCCTCGCCCAGTTCTAACAACAACCTGACTTATTCTTAGATGAGCTCTGTCATATCCGTGCATACCCGACCCCGACCCGACTTCCGGACCTCCACCCTCTTCACCTCCGGAGTCATAACCTACCGCTGCCGTTCCGATACTCACCCTCGGTCCTGGCAACACACCTCCTCCTTACCTCTCTGACCCTATCTCCTTCCGCTCCGATACTCATCTCGGACCAAACACCGCCCCTCTCGCCACCCTCCTACTACTCCGCTCCCCCTTCACAACACCTCCACCCTCCCGTCATCCTCCTACGCTTCCGTCCTCCGCTCCGATACTCACCTTCGGACCTGACTACTCTCCTTTCCGCCACTCCTTCTCCCTTACCTCTCTCCTCCCTCTGTTACTCCTCCACCACCCTTCCGCCAAGTTACGACCTTCCACCGCTGTTCCGTACTTCGCACTCGGACACCGCTCGTACCTTACTCCGAGCCTCCGTCATAGTCCCTACCTCGGACTTTGACTCCACCTCGGTCTTAGTCCATTGCATTGGTGACCTCATACTACGTAAACACCATTGCCAATATCCCTCGGACTTTCAACCCCGCCTCCGTAACCTCCGTAAGCTCCGCAACCCCCGAGCTTCACGGATCACCTTCGGCCCTCTCGCCGCTTGTAATGTATTTCTCGCGTTTTCCCCTCACCCCTATTTGGACTACTGCTTCTTCCTATTCTAGCCAGTTAGTCATCATCCCCACTTCCCCTCATCCTCCTGCCCCTCTGGGCCTCGCCCTCCCTACCTCCTTTCGGATGTATCACAGGTCCTGCCTTATGACCTTCGGTACCGCTCCGCTTCTTCTACCCTTTGTTCCCGTTCGGACGTCTTCGTTCCGATTTGGTTACCCTTTGTTCTCCTTGTGCTTTTGCCCCTTCCATTATATATATCGGCGCTTGTACATACTCGTTTTGGCTTAGTCCGAAATCGACCTGAAATGCCCCCAAGAGACTTCCTGCTCACCTACTGTGAAATTAAGGACCAAATGGACAAACAGCAATGGCACAGCACTCCGCTTGAGTCACTGAGGCCAAGGTCCATCTCCGATTCCACTCCGGAGTCGTCTGTTTCCGCCTGTTCTAACAAGCTCCAGCGAAGGCTTATTGAATGGCATGCCAAATGTTAGAACTGGGTGAGGGTGGATGATTCCGGAGGGGAACCAGAGACTTAGCAAGGAGGGACCTTGGCCTCAGTGACTCATGCAGAGCACTGTGCCATTGCTGTTTGTCCATTTGGTCCTTAATTTCAGAAGCAATGAGCAGGAAGTCTCTAGGGGGCATTTCTGGTCGATTTTAGACTGAGGGCCTAAAACAAGTATGTACAAGCGCCTGTCATATCCATCCCCAGCCATCGACTTCCGGTCCCTCCGATCCCTCCAGTCTACCTCCGCTCCTTCTTCACTAACCTCGGAGCTCCCATATTCCGCAATCCCCTCGGTACCCCTCGATGGTCACCACCCCCTCCTTTCAATTTATTACCTACGCCTCCCTAAGTACAGAGCCCCAAAGACTTCCAGACAGCTCTGACGTCCACTAGCGTACTCCTGCCTCCGCTGGGCAATACACTCGCCTGCCCTGCAGAGCCCACCTTCGGGCCTATCCCTCCTTTCCGTTTCTGGGTTATCGCCTGCCTTTCCGTTAACCCCATGACCCGACTCGTCAGTAATATTCAGTCAGCTAATGTTTAACCCCGTTAGCTCCGCTCCGTTCAGCTCCGCCATTTGCGGACCCATCTTCGCTGTAACCATATATATATCCAACTTGTACATAGGTTACACTTCAGTAATAAAATCGACTAGAGTTAACCCCCTTCAGTTCTGGTTGCCAGTTAGTAAGTTAGGGCACGGACGTGTTACTAGGCACAGCGCTCTTGGCATAAGTCACTGAGGCTGAAGCCCTCTGCCACGGAGACTTTCCTTTGTCTTGAACCTGGTCTCTGACATGCCTGTATATAGTAGAGAGACGAAAGCACAAGGAAATCAAAGGGGGTCCAAATCAGAACAAAGGTGTCCAAACAGAGACAAAGGGATGACAGAAGCGGAGCGGTACTGAAGGTCATGGGTTAGACTCTGTGGTACATCCAAAAGGAGATAGGGAGGGCAAAGCCCAGGGGGGCAGGAGGATGAGGTGAAGTGGGGATGATGACTAACTGGCTAGAATGGAAGGAAGCAGTAGTCCAAATAAGGATGAGGGGAAATCACGAAAGATACATTACAAGCGGCGAAAGTGCCAAGTATGGTCTATGGAGCTCGGAGGTTGTGGAGCTTACGGAGGTTGCAGAGGCAGGGTTGAAAGTCCGAGAAATGTTGGCAATGGTGTTTATGTGGAATGAGGTCACCAATGCAGTGGACTTAAGCTGAGGTGGGGTCAAAGTCCGAGGTCGGGACCATGATGGAGTCTCGGAGTGAAGGCATGGGCAGTGTCTGAGTATGAGGTATGGGACAGCAGTGGAAGGTCATAACTTGGTGGAGGTTTGGCAGAAGAGGGGAGGAGGGAGGAGAGTGATGAGAGGAGGAATGGTGTCACGTCCGAAGGTGGATATTGGAGCGGACAGAAGTAGGGTAGGAGAGGGATGGAAGGGGAGGAGGTGACGTGAGGAGTGAGGAGGAGGGGTGATGTTCGGTCCGAAGGTGGATATCGGAGCAGATGGAGGTAGGGTGGGACTCCAGAGGTGGTGAAGTGGAGGGTCCGGGAGTCAGATCAGGATTGGGTATGTATGGATATGACACCAAAGTTGTCTCCCAGTCTTGTATATGGAGGACATTGTCCCATGAGGGATATACCATGAAGAAGGTATGTGTGAACAACCAACTGTTATTTATGTGTTGTGTTAAAAACCCGGGTTGTGGGAGAGGGGATAAATGCGTGAGTCCGAATGCAGGCGGGGCTCAACTAGAGGGGGGTCCGAGGGCTCCAGTAGTGAACCGAAGCTTCTCAGGGAGCCCGGTTCTGCTGGATGGTACAAGAGGCTCTAAGAAGGACGCGGCCTCAGCGACTCGGAGGGAGCGCTGTGCCTCCATTACGTCTCAGTTAGTCCTTGTATTTCTTATGTCTGAGGTGTCTTGTAGAACGGGGACGGGAATCACTCAGAGGGACTTTGGGTGGCATTTTAGTCGAGATTAGAACTGAGGAACTACAGGTTCTAATCTACGGGTATTTATAAGGGGGACGGGGAGGACCTAGTCAAAGTCCGAACTGACAAATGGGAAAACACCAAAAGGTACCGAATGATACCGAGAGGTACCAAAAGGTAACGAAAGGTCCCGAACGATATTAGAATGGGGAACCGAGGTGTTGGGCCAAGGAGGGTGGAGTTGAAGGCCGGAAAATGAATGTGGAAGACAAATGGACAAAGGGGGTTAGCCGACTGGATGGTAGTAAAAAGGTAGTCGTGCTAAGAATGGAAGGTGACTAATAAATGATAACGTGAGGGAGATCACTGAAGGATGCGGGTAGCTCCGAAAGCGGAGTTGCATATCTGGAGGATGTTAGGTGACTCAAATAAATGAAATGGGTGGAGGAAGGGTTCAAGGGCATGTCACGGGATATCGGAGGTCCGTCGGGGTATCGGAGCAAATCCGGGATCTCCGAATGTTCCGACTCGGGACCGAGGTTCCGGGATGGGAGTGGCCAAGGTTCGGTGTGCCACAACCAGACCGGAGCTGAGACAGTCAGGAGGGAAGGTGACTTGGAGAGTGGGGAGGCATGGTGTAGGGGATGGTGAAGTTGTTAGGAAGGTGTGATGTGGTGGGAGTGCGCGGGGTCGGGATTCCGGGATATGACATGTTGCATTCTAACTTGTTCAACATTAAGTTGCAACGCAAAGCTTGGGAATGCAATGAAGAGAAGTGTGTGCTGTTGACAAGCATACAACACTCTGAATCAGAGGATGGGCATGGAAGGGGTACCGGGCCACTGTTCATTCAAGCCACTTAAAAGGCAAAAGGTGTGCACATATCATTCTGGATTGCTTAGGTATTAATGCTCTTGGCTTCTCCATCCATAGGTTCTCTGTACTCCCAGGGCTATCATTGGATGGCCCACTCTATGTTGAAGCACGGAATGGCTTGTATGATATGCGACTGTTTCATCGCTTCATTTGCAAATTGTTAGGAGAAATGAACCCATTCCCACTCAAGAACTCTGTTATTGTGATGGACAATTGTTCAATTCACAAGCATCCCTCCATCAAGCATATGGTTGAGAGATGGTATGCTGATGTCAGAGACCGGATCGAGACAAAGGATTGTCTCCATGGTGGAGGGCTTCGGCCTCAGCAACTCAAGCCAGGAGCGCTGTGCCAAGTTACACGTCCATGCCCTAATTTACTTACTGGCAATGAGAACTAAAAGGGGGTCAACTCTAGTCGATTTTATTACTGAGGTGTAACCTATGTACAAGTTGAGTATATATAGTTACAGCAAGGGCAGGCCCATAAATGGCAGGGCCAAGCAGAGTGGAGCTAACGGAGTTAAACATTAGCTGATTGAATATTACCGACAAGCCAGGTTATGGGGTTAGCGGAATGGTAGGCGATAACCCAGAAATGAAAAGGAGGGATAGGCCCGAAGGTGGGCTTGCAGGGCAAGTGAGTGAATTGCCCAGCAGAGGCAGGAGTGCGCTAGTGGATGTCAGAGCTGTCCAGAAGCCTTCGGGGCTCCATACTTAGGGAGGTGTAGGTAATATATTGAAAAGAGGGGGTGGTGACCATCGAGGGAAGCAGAGGTGATTGCAGAATATGGGAGCTCCGAGGTTGGTGAAGAAGGAGCGGAGGTAGTCCGGAGGGACCGGAGGTAGTGAAGGATGATGGCCATGGATGGATATGACAGCTGACTGTTTTATGCTCCATGTATATTGATAACATGCATGTCATTCAGCAGGGTAAGCTGATATATCTTCCCCCATACTCTCCCAACTACAACCCGATTGAAGAATCATTCTCCAAATTTAAACATAAGTTGCATCGCCACGGAACATGGATGCAGGAGATGATGAATAATGAGAGTGACACCATCATTGAAACCCATTTGTGTGATATCTACTGTACCATAACATCTCAGGATGCAGAAGGGTGGTTTAGAGATTCAGGGTACCCTGTAGATTAAATGTGTATTTTTTATTTCTGTAATGTGAAGTAAAATATGAAAGGAACAATCACTAAGGTTTGTGTGACATCAAGATTTGCGAGAAATTTTCTAACTTCCTGTTGCATTGCACGGCCCAATTTCTCTGAAAGACCAGGGGGAATGTCAACACCGAGTTCACAAAGCCCCTTATTCTGAAGCTCATCCAAGCAATGATACCCCTGCTCATTGATCTCAGAGACATATTGAGTGAAGCATAGTTGATTGGGATTGAAGTCTGCATTGGCCTCAAGCATTCCTAGCCATTGTGCAATACTGGGGAATGCTGATGAAGGGGGTGTGAAGTCATTACTGCTTGACATTGCCATCTGTGATGATCCCTGCCATTGGTGATAACAGAATTGGGTACTGGCGCCAAATGAACTTGGTGCCAGGTGATTGGGGGGGGGGGGGAATGTCAGAGACCAGAGCGAGATGAAGGAGTTGTCTCTGTGGCAGAGGGCTTTGGCCTCAGCAACTCAGACCAGGAGCGCTGTGCCAAGTTACATGTCTGTGCCCTAATTTACTTACTGGCAACAAGAACTAAAGGGGGATCAACTCTAGTCGATTTTATCACTGAGGTGCAACCTATGTACAAGTTAAGTATATATATAGTTACAGCGAGGGCAGGCCCGTGAATGGCGGGGCCAAGCAGAGCGGAGCTGTCAGGGGACATAGCGTAAGCGGTTCTCTGTTACCCTATCGATATCGCGTAAGACTATATCACCGCATGTAGCCGCATCGGCCCTCATATATCGTAAATCCCTCACCTTCTCCTGATCCGACTCTGCCCCCTGATCCGAGTGTTCCTTCATCTCTATTCACTTCGTTTTCTATCGGATCATTGTTTAGTTCCTTTGATCCTATCTCTTCCGATTGATTGATGTCACTCGTGTATATAGCTCTATGTGCCGCTGAGGGTTGGAACCTCAGCTTTGTCTACGACTAGGTTTTCGGGCAATATTCGACTCGGACTGACGAGCGATCCCTGACAGGAGCTAACAGAGTTAAACATTAGCCAATTGAATATTACCGACGAGTCAGGTTATGGAGTTAGTGGAGTTGTTATAGGAATGGGCCAGAATCTTATGGTCCATGGTTACAAGCAAGTAGAACCAGGTATGCCTCCTTATTGTTTTCCCCTATTTCTCTACCCAAACCCCATGCCAAGCTTTCCCACTGGGTTTTGGTGCTGGCTGGGGGAATTGTTGAATTTCAAGGGACTTCCCTTGACCATTACAACTTTTATATTAGACATAAACTAGTCATATGACATGTAAAGGCAAATGCCGAAAGAGGTTTTCCTGATTGAATACATAACCCACAAAACCTTGTACCGCGATTGTAACTGCCTCACCATTGTGCCACCACTGTAAGCCTTCTCTGTAACATCTGACTTGGTCCATATCGATGTCTACATCGATATTCTTACAATCTGTGAGAAAACCTCAATGGCCCAGTGAGTGCTCAGACACCGGACCTCGCCCTTCCTGCTCCCACCCCCCCACTGGGTGGTTGAGCTCCCATTCCTACCCTTCCTGTAGTACCCTACTGGGTCCTACAACCCTTCCTCCCTTCTTGGGAGGGAGAAGTGACTCAGGCAGCCCCAGGATGCCTGGCCGCGTACCCGCGGGCTCAAATTCCCACGGTCACTCACTACCGTGCACTGGTCAACCAACTTGCCTGTCCCAACATATCCCACTACTGGTACACTCCCCTGAGCGCCAAGTAACCGATAGTCGACCACTGGGCTACTCCCTCAAGGAGTGCCAACTACCCATGCTACCGGTACGCTCACATGAGTGCCAAGTCACCGCTAGCCGACTGATAGGTGGCTCCCTCAAGGAGCCCCCACTATACCTGCTGCTGGTACGCTCCTCGGAGTGCCAAGTCACCGTTAGCAGACCACCACACCCGCTGCCGGTATGCTCCTCGGAGTGCCAAGTTACCGTTAGCCCACCTGGCCTCGGATCTCCTGCTCTCCCTTCAATGGCTATGCAGCCACCTCTGTCTGTGAGCAGAACGGTTCAGGTTGGGTTCCCCGGAACCCATTCCTGTAACAGGAGTGGCAGGCGATAACCCAGAAATGGAAAGGAGGGATAGGCCTGAAGGTAGACTTGCAGGGCAAGCAAGTGAATTGCCCAGCAGGGGCGGGAGTGCGCCAGCGGACATCGGAGCTGTCCGGAGGCCTTCAGGGCTCCATACTTAGGGAGGCATAGGTAATATATTGAAAAGAGGGGGTGGTGACCATCGAGGGAGGCAGAGGTGATTGCGGAATATGGGAGCTCCGAGGTTAGTGAAGAAGGAGTGGAGGTAGTCCGGAAGGGTTGGAGGTAGTGGAAGACGATGGCCATGGATGGATATGACAGGGACGATATGAACTGTTTGGATGCTCACGTGCAAGCTAGTCTCAATGAAAATATGGGCTAGTCAAATGATATAAATGCTGAAGAAGTCATTGGAGGAGTCTTGGAATTATGGCATTTTATTTGGACCAAGTTTCCCTGTGCATGGATAATCAAGATATGTATACCGCATCTGAGAATTCCCATTCTCAGTCAAATCTCCACCAAATTTCACAAAATTGGTATTGTTAGAAAGCTATGGATAAGGAGAGTCAGATGGAATAAAGGGACGGAGGTTTGACGCAGTGTTTGGAGTGGTATGAGGAAGTTTGTGTTTTCCTTTTCAATTTCTTTTGTTGTTTGGAATTTTATTCTAAGCCAACAGCAGCTGAACCTTACCACCATTGTTGGTGGAGGCTTAGCTCAGCCAAACCCATATATTTCGGACTCTTTTCACAAATTGTATGTTTGCTGTATGGGTATATGTATGTAGCAATTGAAACGGAATAGGCGATTTCCCCCCCTCCTGCTACTTTTGAAGTCCATGTACTTGGGTGCTGTGAGTGGCCACACGATTGGTAAAGGGCTATTGTGACCTTTAGGGAAATCCACCATGGAAAGAAGATAAGCAGGAGTTACCAGAGTTATATAATTCCCCAAAATCCCCCCTCCCATTGATTATATGGACCTGTTCTTACCACAACACCCTTTCAGCCCCCTTTCTCTTTCTTCCCTAGTTTTTGGGGAGTGAGCTGGAGTGCTACCCTCTGTTTTCTGGTGACAGTAGCAGATCCCTGCTTGCAACGTCCCCAGGACCTCCCATGGAGGCACCTGGATGGCTGTGGCTGTGTGCAAGAGTGATGTGGCACTCTGCACATGACCCTGGGTACATGTATATAAACACAGCTGAAGTGGAAACTGGAGAAGCAACCCTTTTCCCACTTCAGGCAAGTACCCTAACTTAGTTTAGCTTTTCCTTTAGTAACAACACACCTTTTCCCACTTCAGTCTAAGTGGCCAGGGACAGCTGTCCCACATTGGGCCTGCCAGTATGCATGCCTGATCCACCCCCTGCAAGGTCCTCAGTGCCAGGCACTACACCCGGACTACTGAAGGAGTGGAGCTGGATCACCTTATGTAACCAGTTTCCTACATTGTGGGGACAACTCCGTGTACCGCAAAAAGTCGGATTCTGCGGAATTTGGTCACCAACATGCAGTACATATCCGCTGACGCTCCCGATACTCATTCTATCACTATCCAACACTCCATACACTCACTCCATATTTTTCCTTATTTTCCCTCTCATTCCCGACAACCCCAAGCAAAATTCCCACGCCCAACCATGCCGCCAATTTCACCCCCTCTCCAGACCTCCACACCCACACTCACAACCCAGCCGTTTTTTCACCCGATAGTGATGCTCTACCACCCTTCTTCACCCCCGGAGCATTTCCCAGAATGGCAATCCCATACCCGGATGGTTCAGCACAGAGTATACTCTCACATGGTCTTGACAGCACCTGTCAATGGCCACATCTCAAGAAGTACAGCACCAAATGGGATGAATAGGGGCTCGTTGGAAAGCTGGAGACGAGGAGATTGCTGACGAGAGGATAGGCGGGCGCTGTGGCCCACTGTTGCGGAGTTAATTTTCACAATTCCCATTTCGGACCTGTTGTCACATTTTCCCCATTCATTCATATTTCTTTTATTGTTTCTTTGTTCCCAATTGGATATTCATCATTTACGGTTGCCTAACGGCCCGTTTACATTCCCCCATGCCATTCATTCCATTTCAAACATATATAAACTAGATAACAGCTTGTACATAACAAGTTAGTATTGAATAGACCCGTGAAGGGACAAGCAGAAGTTGCATCCAAGTGGCAAAGACGCCATCCACGGCTCTAACGCCCCCATTGAGCGAGTTGCTCACGTCTAAGACCCCTCTCATCATAATACTCAGCCTTGACGTCCAAGAGAGATGTAGGTGAGTGTTTGTTTGAGGTTTTTGCAGACTCAGTAGCGCCCACGGACCAAGACCCGGCCTCACGAACCACACCCATGCACACTACCACCCTCCCCCTTCTCTCTGTCTCGAGTCTAGGCGATAGACCTGTTACAACGTCCAATAACAATATTAGAGTTTGTGCTGATTTGCTTACTGACCGTGTTTTGGTTGCCAAATATATAATTGTTCACTGTCTAAACAACAATAAACACCCCCCAACGATCTCACCGGACGTATAGATTGTCTATGGATAAAATTCTATATTGACTTTACTATGATTTCTAGTCAATATTACACCTAGATAAACCACTTTTCAGTAGGACATGATTTTCCTGATAATTTACTGAAGGAAAACTACTAATAAAATAATTCCGCAATAAATGTTACTCAATACAGGAGTAACCAAACTGCTCTTTCTGTCACTTAGAGTGCATGCTAGTTATCTAGCAGGTTCAGGATCACTCACTTTTCTCCTGTGGTGTGATAACCAAATATTACTGAGAGATTATTCAATTAAGAAGTCCCTCCACCAAATTCTCACTAATTCTCACTATGACACTTTTGTTCAGCTGTGTCTAACTGACCCTAACTGACGCTTAGAGTGATGTGTTAGTTTTATATTAGCTAACAACTAATATTTGCTTTTATCTTTTGGAGCAAACGAACCAACCACTGGTGAGGAGAATTAAACTTATATTTCTACCTGAGGTTTGAGAGGGGGCAGAAGCGGCGGCCTTTTATGCTCTTCAGAGGCCTCTCTACTCCCACACCTCACACTAGTTACATGTGCTACATTTGTATTATAGATAGTTCTAGAATGATATAGGGGCTTGGGCTGTGTAAGCTTAATAATGGACTTAGGACATGACTCAGCAATAAGTAATTCAGTTCTTTGTCTTTTGGGCCGATCTTAGCGGGGCCCTGCAGTGCTAAAGCTATGCTTTACACCACCTTAATTACGAACGCTTATCTTTAGAAATGACTCAGCTATAAAGGAACTTTCTAGACTGTTCTCTAATTCACCCCTTTTTGTGAAGCTGCATCATTACCAATATTCTAGAGCCTTTTCAATTGATTAAAAGTTCCGTGGACTTCTGAATCACTTTATGCTTATGATCCGAGATCCAGATCATCAATAATTCCTTTGTTCCGATTTATTTGGGCTTAAAATCAAAAAGTTTTGATGAATCATGGGAAAATACACAAGATCTGGTTTTTTTAGCATTTTCTCCTCTTCTGATGCGATCAAAAAGTGTCCTTCCGCGCCGGGGGATACTCTGCCATATGGTATTCGGTCCGCCAGACTTCTGGGCACCAATATATTTCCCTTGAGTCACATTACTTTTTGTAAGAATTAGCAAATAAATATATGTGAATTATAAGGTGTTTCGCCGTTTGAGCGATATCTCCGTCAGTTCTGAAGCTTTTAGAATGGAACAAAATCGTGGATAAAGTTGAGAAACAGTACTTTTAGATGGTAAAAAGATTACAGTCAGAAGTTCTCTGGTTCCCGAGATATATACATTTCTTTCCCAATGTTCCCTCTTATTCTGCTGTCTATGTGCTATTTTCTTGTTGTAGGGATATATTCTTTGAATATTATATTTTCCTACACCTATGCCAGGTTCTAGGCATGTTTGTAGTAGCTTAAACCTCATGCTACATGGGTGTGGATAATTATAATGATCTTCTAATGTCCATCCAGTCTCATAAAGACCATGAGTGTTAGATCATGCAGATTCAGATGACTCCAGAATGGAATCGGAGACTTAGTGTGGAAGGACCTCGGCCTCAGTGACTCAGGCGGAGCGCTGTGCCATTGCTGGTTGTCCTGGGGGTCCCTAATTTTGGATCTAGCAGGGGAAAGTCTCTTAGGGGGAATCAAGTTGATTTCGGACTGAGTGTCAGGGCCCGGCCTCGGACCCAGAGGCTCCCTGACCTCAACCCCCATGGATCGGGATCGGGTATGTATGGATATGACATAGTTGAACCAAATCTAGTAGTCCCTAGAATCCTGTCCACAGTGTCGAAATTGTATCTGGTGCAACTACTGGACTCATCCGGAGCTCCAATTCAAATGGTTTCAAATACAGGTCACATGGCAAGGACATAAAATCATGGACAAGCCTGGTATCAAACCCAGGACCTCTAGCATGCACCCATACACTACTCACCCTTGAGCCATGCTGGTATAGGCTGTTAAACTCTATACTATTGGGGATATATTATATTCTCCAACACACTGTACCTGAGCGGCATACTTGCAACGGCCTTCGTTGGGTTTAGCATCCCTTTCATCCTTTGACAAAACAATGTCTCCACAATGTATCAGGACTTTTTCATAAAATGCATTCGCCTCTGCCATGCAATCGGGGTAGTGCTTCTCAACAGCTTCTTGGTGTGATTTACGCAGCCTTGCAGCCTCTTGACTATCCAGCTGGGAAACAATTGTTGGAGGAACCATGTGCTATGAGGGTACTCCAACGGAGCTAACCTGAACAGCCACATTCCTGCATTAGCGTGGGAACATTCTGGGAGAGCAACTCGCCCAGAATCCACCATGTGACTACTTAGTCACAAGACCTCTTTTATATTATTTCGGACTAACCCGTGCCAGGCCACGGATATATTGATTCATTTGAATTCATTTCCTTTTCCCTCAGTTCTTCACGCATATTAGCTGAGACTGAGGTTAGTTATAACATTCCTTTATTACTATTCCCTTTACTATTGTAACTTACAATATGTATATTACCTTTAGCTTCATGCTTCTAGGTAATACAACTTAGTTCTTCATGCATATTAGCTGAGACTGAGCTTCACGCTTCTAGTCCAGCTCCGAGATCAAATTGTCACTCATCAACAACAATTAGTCCCAAATATGGGCTGCAAGTATTACAGCTAGACTTACAGTGAAGCTTGAGCCATGCCTGCCAGGCCATTTGGCCCACTATGGAAGGATTGTGTAATCGGAAACATTTCATGACTTCTTGGGGTGACCTCTCCCTTTTCTTGGCATAGCCTGCGATGCAAGCTTCCAAAAAAACTGTGCAGTGGCTTCTAAGTGTTTTTAATAGGTACAAATGTACCTTCAAGGCTCAAATCATCTGTGACATGTCCGTTCTCTAGAATCTCGCCAACTGTCATATCCCGGAATCCCGACCCTGCACACTCCCACCACACCACACCTTCCTAACAACTTCACCATCCCCTACACCATGCCTCCCCACTCCCCAAGTCACCTTCCCTCCTGACTGTCTCAGCTCCGGTCTGGTTGCGGCACACCGAACCTTGGCCACTCCCATCCCGGAAGCTCAGTCCTGAGTCGGAACATTCAGAGACCCCAGATTTGCTCCGATATCCCGATGGACCTCTGACATCCTGTGACATGCCCTTAAACCATTCCTCCACCCATTTCATTTATTTGAGTCACCCAACATCCTTCGGATACGCAACTCCACTTTCGGAGCTACCTGCATCCTTTGGTGATGTCATGGCCATGCATTCCGGCCCGTTAGCCGCCCGTCCCGATGCTGCCTGAGCCTGTTACCGCTATGCGAGCGTGAGCGCAAGCCCCGACCTCAGCCCTATCCTCCCTGAGGACTCCCTGCTCACTCCCCCGCTTTCCCCTAGGCTCCCCTGCACCTGGCCGACTCCCCCACAGCCACACCAACCTCCCTGCCCTGAGTCCGCCTCTGGCACTGCACCGAGTGCGACTCCGCTACCCTGCCCACTTGGCCCCTACAGGGCCACTACCATTCCCACACCCGACTCCGGCCCAACTCTGAGTCTAGCGCCGCTACAATACCATCGCCGCCATCGTGGCCCTACACTCCTTTGTTTATTTATCTGTTATTGTTTGTTTTGACCCTTGGTCACTGCCGGCCGCTGTGTGGCCAACCCCGCTCCTTATCCTTGTTTGCTTCCGGACCCTTTGGCCTTCGGCCTGGGTCCGCTTCCATTCATTTCTTCCTCCTATATATATCCTGTATACTACATTATAGTACTTTAGCTCTAATATCGATGTGACCACAAACCCTAAGTCCTGACCCCAACAAGGCAACCCCAGTGAGTCCGAAATGAGGGCCAAGAGACAGCTAGGGGGCACAGCACTCCCTTTAGAGTTGCTGAGGCCAAATGCCCTACCCCCGGGCCTTGTTCACGGCATCACGGCCATCGCGGCCTATAGCGGCCTGCAACGGCGACCCTCGGTGCCGACCCTGGACCAGTGTCTAACAGGTGATCTCCCTCACATTATCACTTATTAGTCACCTTCCATTCTTAGCACGACTACCTTCTTCCTACCATTCAGTCAGCTAACCCCCCCTTACCCATTTGTCGTTCCCATTCATTTTCCGGCCTCTAACTCCGCCCTCCTTGGACCGACACCTCGGTTCCCCGCTTAAGATATCGTTCGGGACCTTTCGGTACCTCTCGGTATCATTCGGCACCTTTCAGTGTTGCCCCATTGTCATTCGGACTTTGACTAAGTCCTTCCCATTCCCCTTTATAAATACCCATAGATTAGAACCTGTAGTTCCTTAGTTCTAATCTCGACTAAAATGCCACCCAAAGTCCCTCTGAGTGAATCCCGTTCCCATTCTACAAGATACCTCAGACATAAGAAATACAAGGACTAACTGAGACGTAATGTCACGGCCGTGCATTCCGGCCCGTTAGCCGCCCATCCCGATGCCGCCCGAGCCCATTACCGCTATGCGAGCGTGAGCGCGAGCCCCGACCTCAGCCCTATCCTCCCTGAGGACCCCCTGCTCACTTCCCTGCTTGCCCCTAGGCTCCCCTGCACCTGGCCGACTCCCCCACAGCCACACCGACCTCCCTGCCCCGAGTCCGCCTCTGGTACCGACCTAGCGTGACTCCGCGACATCGCCTACTCCGCTATGATACCATCGCCGCTATCGCGGCCCTACACCCCTTCGTTTATTTATCTGTTATTGTTTGTTTTGACCCTCGGTCATTGCCGGCCGCGGTGCGGCCAACCCCGCTCTTTGTTCCTATTTGCTTCCGGACCCTTCGGCCTTCGGCCCGGGTCCGCTTCTATTCATTTCACCTTCATATATATATCCTGTATACTACATTATAGTACCTTAGCTCTAATATCGACTTGACCACGACCCCAAGCCCTGACCCCAACAAGGCAGCCCCAGTAAGTTCGAAATGAGGGCCAAGAGACAACTAGGGGGCACAGCACTCCCTTTAGAGTTGCTGAGGCCAAATGCCCTACCCTCGGGCCTTGTCTGAGGCATCGCGGCCATCGCGGCCCTTAGCGGTCCGCATCGGCGACCTTCAGTGCCCGACCCCGGATCAGTATCTAACACGTAACGGAGGCACAGCGCTCCCTCTGAGTCGCTGAGGCCACATCCTTCTTAGAGCCTCTTGTACCATCCAGCAGAACTGGGCCCCTGAGAAGCTTCGGTTCACTACCGGAGCTCTCGGACCCCCCTCTAGTTGAGCCCCGCCTGCATTCGGACTCACGCATTTACCCCTACAATCCGGGTTTTTGACACCAACTGTCTGAACAGATGAATGACCGAGGGGTTGAAATTGTGGTCTGTTTGCAATTGAAGTATGCTGCATAACTAGCTCTTTCAACTCCGCAAATGGACCCTCTGTAGCTCTGAGGAATTCATTGGCAGGGGGAGCCGTTGTCAAAAGGGTGAGGCCACTGGAAAAGTCGGCCTGAAGGGTGAGGATTGACATGCCAAATGTGCTAGAAGATGCATTCCACAAGGGGGAGGACATTCTGGTGATCTCTTGTCTTAGCGGCTGCTAGGTCAAAATTGCATCCGATCCATCAAATTAATCAAGATAAAGGTAGCTGCCTGTATCCCCACCGTTTCACCCTCTCCTGCTGTCAGGGGATGACTCCTGGGTCCCCATGACCCTCCCCTATGGCCCACAGCCTCAGGTCTGGCCAGCCCTATCCAGGGCACAATCCTACTGTGGGTAAGGAGATGAGAAGGAAGCTAACTTCTCATCTTCCCACAGTGGCCACAATATCAGCAAAACTTCCGGGGATACCCGGAAGTCACATGAAGGGGTAGGAACCGGGCCCGGAGCATGCGGCGCATGGAGCGTGTGCGTGTGTGGGAAGCGTGGCGGGTGGAAGCGGGTCCGGACGCGGGTCCGGGTCCGGGCTAGTCAGGGTGTGTGCCCTGACACCTGCCCTGTTCAATACACCCTGTATACTGCAACATTGTAGACACAAACACCAAATAAAGTATTTGCCATTCTGCCCATCCCTGCCCATTATGTGGGCCACATCCATCCAGGACCATCCAGTAGCCGATTTCCACCCCAGCTCCCTGTTTGACTTGCCTGGAGTGTTCAGTGCCCTGGGTAGAAGTTCTAGGTGGCACCCGGGAAATTAGGTAGGTGACGATCAAAGCCGACATTTGTATTCTGAGAATGTCAGGGATTCGATAAAAATATTCTGTGTGCGCACAATATAACGGAATAACCGCTTGCTCTAATGCTAAAGCTCAGTCTCAAGCTAATGCACGAGAACTATAATATTACCTAATGCTAAAGCTATAAGGTGTTAGACACTGGTCCGGGGTCGGCACCGAGGGTCGCCGAGGCAGGCCGCTATAGGCTGTGATGGCTGTGATGCCGCGAACAAGGCCCGGGGGTAGGGCATTTGGCCTCAGCAACTCTAAAGGGAGTGCTGTGCCCCCTAGCTGTCTCTTGGCCCTCATTTCGGACTCACTGGGGTTGCTTTGTTGGGGTCAGGACTTAGGGGTCGTGGTCACATCGATATTAGAGCTAAAGTACTATTGTTATAAAAATGGGGCCTAATTGGCCCATTTCTATAGCGTCCGGGTGCAGGAGGGGGCCATGACATTGAGAAGATGTTACAATTAATGTAACAGATGTTGTAACAATGGGGTTTACAATAACATGGACATCGGGTGTTTTGGGTGATAATTGTTGGTTAGGTTGTTATTATTTACATGTCACGTGATATTATACTGCATAGAGCCCATAAGAGGCTAAAAATGGGAAAATCCCATTTCCATAACAACTATAATGTAGTATACAGGATATATATAGGAGGAAGAAATGAATGGAAGCGGACTGTAAGGGATTAACCTTACTTCACTATAATTCCCATTATAGTGATGTGGTTATTTCTTTATTTATTTGTGCCGAGATATGTAATTTACATATATATACCTCGGAGTAGTTGTAAAGGCCCGGTAGCCTTTTACCTCTACCCCATTGAATATACAGCACATTAAAGCTTATATTTAGATGGACTACCTGAGGCCTGAGGCGAATGGGGGAACGGAACGTACCGTCCCCAAAATAGTAAGCAAACCTTTCACGGACCCGGGCCGAAGGCCGAAGGGTCCGGAAGCAAACAAGGATAAGGAGCGGGGTTGGCCGCATAGCGGCCGGCAATGACCGAGGGTCAAAACAAACAATAACAGATAAATAAAGGAAAGAGCGTAGGGCCGCGATAGTGGCGATGGTATCGTAGCGGCGCTGGACTCGGAGTTGGGCCGGAGTCGGGCGCGGGGATGATAGTGGCCCTGTAGGGGCCAAGTGGGTGGGGTAGGGGAGTCGCGCTGGGCACGATGCCGGAGGCGGACTCAGGGTGGGAAGGTTGGTGTGGCTGTGGGGAGTCGGCCAGGTGCAGGGGAGCCTTAGGGGAAAGTGGGGGAGTGAGCAGGGAGTCCTCAGGGAGGATAGGGCTGAGGTTGGGGCTCGCGCTCACGCTCGCATAGTGGGAATGGGCTCGGGCGGCATCGGGACGGGCGGCTAACGGTGTCATATCCCGGAATCCCGACCCCGCGCACTCCCACCACACCACACCTTCCTAACAACCTCACCATCCCCTACGCCGTGCCTCCCCACTCCCCAAGTCACCTTCCCTCCTGACTGTCTCAGCTCCGGTCTGGTTGCGGCACACCGAACCTTGGCCACTCCCATCCCGGAACCTCGGTCCCGAGTCAGAACATTCGGAGACCCCGGATTTGCTCCGAACCCCGACGGACCTCCGATATCCCGTGACATGCCCTTAAACCCTTCCTCCACCCATTTCATTTATTTGAGTCACCCAACATCCTTCGGATATGCAACTCCGCTTTCGGAGCTACCTGCATCCTTCGGTGATCTCCCTCACGTTATCACTTATTAGTCATCTCCCATTCTTAGCATGACTACCTTCTTACTACCATTCAGTCGGCTAACCCCCCTTTACCCATTTGTCTTCCCCATTCATTTTCCAGCCTCCAACTCCGCCCTCCTTGGCCCGACACCTCGGTTCCCCATTTTAGATATCATTCGGAACCTTTCGGTACCTCTCAGTATCATTCAGTACCTTTCGGTGTTTTCCCCATTTTGTCATTTCGGGCTTTGACTAAAGTCCTCCCCATCCTCCTTTAATAAATACACGTAGATTAGAACCTGTAGTCCCTCAGTTCTAATCTCGACTAAAATGCCACCCAAAGTCCCTCTGAGTGAATCCTGTCCCTGTTCTACAAGACACCTCAGACATAAGAAATACAAGGACTAACTGAGACATAACGGAGGCACAGCGCTCCCTCCGAGTCGCTGAGGCCGCGTCCTTCTTAGAGCCTCTTGTACCATCCAGCAGAACCGGGCTCCCTGAGACGCTTTGGTTCCCTACCGGAGCCCTCGGACCCCCCTCTAGTTGAGCCCCGCCTGCATTCGGACTCACGCATTTATCCCCTCTCCCACAACCCGGGTTTTTAACAAACGGGCCGGAATGCACGGCCGTGACATAAGGTAATATACAATGAGTTACAATGTATAAGAAATCAGAGTAAAAGAATATTGTAACTAACCTCAGTCTCAAGCTAATGCGCGAGAACTGAGGGAAAAAGGAAACTAATCCAAATGAATGAATATAGTTTGTGGACTTCGCGGATAAGTCCGAAGTGACCAAAATAAGTAAGAAGAAAAGGTGTTGTGACCAAGTAGTCACGCTACCGCGGGAATGTGGCTGTCCGGGCGAGTTCCTCGCTCGGGTGTGGGAATGTGGCTGTACGAAAACTCGTCCGGCCTCCCATAGCACACGGTTCCTCCAACACAATATTGCTCCTGAGTCCTGCTCATGTGAGTTGATACAGGCCATCTGCCATGGGGAACATCTTTCAATGAGCCAAACGGCGGGATCTGCGGAAGGCCTGCATGCGGTCAGCCTAAAGCGCGGTGGCAGTGCTACCGCCGTTTGACCACATTCATACCCCATCACTCATATAACTGACGGACGCCGCCTGTTGCGGCATTACCCGCTACTCTTATCGGTTCTCTCATCTGACGTCCATGGAGGAAGGCCAGATTGAATTCAGCATTGTGAGTTACAGTGCTGTCCCAAATCGCCCTGAAAATTCCCCTGGCCTTTCTTCTCTTTCAGCAGTGGGGCGGTTAGCCAAACTTATGTCACTGCGCGCTGTGGTACATTGGTATCTCCTCTTGAACAAGTGCTCTACCCGTGTACGTGCGAATTCATGCATTTGCAACAAGACAACTCCCAAGGCCCTCAGCTTGATTTGAAACGACAAGAGTAGCGTTGGGGATGAAAATTGAGTGTCATCCATGGTGACTGCGTGAGCGAATCCGTTCAGGGCCGGGCCCTGATTGGTTTAACTCGAGGTGGGTTTGAATGCGCAACAGGATGCCTTCTTCATGAGGATTGTTTAAAGACTCAAACTGCAGTGCGTCCTTCCCAAGATGGCCTGTGTTCAAAGTGCCTCAAGCCTGGGGAGCGCGACATTATCATGCATTATTGGTAAGAATCCGCCCGGCTTCCAGGAACTATGGCCCTCCCTGATTGGGACCTACACTGACGGGCAGGGTACTACGCTTTGCTTTTGGACTTTGGTAGACAATCCACAAGTAACATAAGCGCCCAGGGAACATAACCCCCAAAAAATCCATGCATGAGTCCGTCTGTGAATCGTACACAACCTCCCGAACCAGCAATGCAATGTTTATTAGCACAAGTTGGCGCGAAAGAACAGGAGGCTCACACATAAGCTCATCTGTTTCACAGCTCAAAACCTCGTGGGCACTGAGTCAAACTCCATTTTCCGCGACTGCTAATGACCGTGCAATGGGTGATGACATCATTGGCCACAGACATTAGCGAAATGTCGAATAAGGCTGTGAAAGAGAGAATGGGTAAGGAACATGGCATGAAGGGCAGGGGAAGTTATTGGGGAGGGGAGCTTTTAGAGCGAGAAGAGTTACAAAATAAATGCAGAAAGTTGGCTTACAAATCAAGATGAGGACCCTGGATAGCAAGGGAATTTGCAATAATACAGGACCTCTTGAAGCCACCCATCTGACTGTAGGATTTTTATCGGGCAAAGTGTTGAGCAGATGTGGGTGCGAGACAAGATCAAAGAAACCTGTTATGTCAAAAGCGAGTGAAGTAGCTGTAAGTTCCATCTCGTGGATGGCTGAGAGGGTGTTGTCTTCTGCAGATCGATCTCCCTCTCATTCCTCCGAATTGGGTGACCGGAAGGAGTTCGTGTTGGCTGGCATAGTATGAAAGCCGGATAGCAACGATGGACCTCTAGGAGCTGTATAGGTCTGTAGGAGCGGGGGTGAGTGTAGTCTGCCTTATTAGGTTTATGCAGTCGTGGAATGGAGCAGGGTGGTAGCCAACTTGGATGGCTGCTTGGACAATAGGCGTGATTTCCTTGTCCGCGACACTCCAGGCTATTTTGTAAGCTGTCCCACAGAGTTCGCTGGGTACAGGGACATTGAATGACGCTGCCTTCAATAAGGCACGCACCTTTCGTGACGGAGTACCATGTGATGGCGGTATGTTTATGATCGAGGTTGACAGCCGGAGGGTTGGGGGACGAGGGAGAAGGTGGCTGCGATTTCTGGGCTCGGAGACATTGGTGAAGAACTCCTTTCTGCAAACGCAATCGGATGCGTCGTTGTATGTTGATTGAAGGTGGGTGCGACTGTCGTCTGTTGCCAGCAGGGGGATCGGGGTCAGGGCTGCCCCGATTGGGGGTTTGTGTTCATTTCCTGGTGTCTGTCTGGAGCTACGGTTCATAGCCGTTGGTTATCGCGAGGTTGAAGGGCAGTTAACGAGTCTGAGAGGGTGTAGAGCGTGGTTTTTCAAAACGCGTTCGATTGTGATGGTGGCAGCTGTGAAAGATGGAGATGGGAGTTGAAAGGGCACGTGGATCGGAAGGGGCCCTTGACACCAGGTTGCGCAACTACTTACAAACCAAATGCGGGAACTTAGCTTGATTTTGGAATACAAGTGATGGACCCTGGGTTAGCCAGGTAATTTGCTAATTTGCAATAATAGAGGACCTCTTGCACGGGCATTCAGTTCACGCTTTCAAGACCCGCTACAGAGTAGCGGGAATCACGCGACCACATGCATTCCCTCCAAACGGGACAATGCCGGCTGACTAATCATGATTAGTCTCGTTGAAATGAGGACATTACATAATTGAGCGGAAGCATCATGTTGGACATGTGACTACTATGATTTAGCCGATTGTCCGAACTGATTTGTCGCACTTGGGGTTTTCCACCATGTCAGAGACGCAGGAATCCTGCCTAGGCCCAACGATGCCTCGGGACGAGGAGATGGAAGATGTACAATATCCGTCCGCATCCGAATCGGATGATGCATCCGAATCGAGTGATAGACGCCCCATACTGCGTAGCGAGCAAATAACCATGGTCTATCAGTTCAGCCGGCCGTTTCATCCATCATTTAGGCGTCTCCTAAAGGATGCTGAGCTGGAGGACGAGTCAAACCATGATACGTGGACTGAACTCATTTGTAGCGTTCTGTGTTCTCTGTGTCCTGGTCTGAAGGAGGCGGGTGTGAGTGTTGTTTCAGCAAGCGAGCTGGAGTCGATCGCGGAAAACCTCGACGATGTTGAGCGCACAAAGTGTGTGGCTCTGATCACAGATGCTCTCAGACAGAATAAATGGGACCCCTTGATCAGATATGGTGCGTACCAACCAGTATTCTCGGCACGGATTGTTCAGTAATTGATGGTACAGCGGATATGAAGTTGCGACTCGCACCTCCGGAAATCAATTATTATGATTACAATCAGTACGTTTGTTCAACGTTAGCCTCATTCCATACTGACGTATCTCTGTTTACAGGTTTGAGGTTGAAAAAAGTGAGTCTGGGAATTACAATCTTCTCCAGAGTTTTGATTAGTTGTCAGATCTTGCTACCGCATACCATGGGCGTTTTATTGGTAGTGCACCTCGCTCTTTCATTAGGCATCTTGACCAAATCGACCGGGAGGAGGGCAACCTCAACAAACCACGTTATGCTAAATCCATCTCCGTAGTCCAAAGCTCTGGGGCTGGAAAATCACGTATGCTGACGGAGGTGTGTTTGTCCCCTGATCCTGAAAAGAAATATGATCATATTTGCTCTAGGTCGGTGCCCGAATCTTTACCCTCCCTATATGTCTTCGTACACCGGGTAGTTCGGGTTATCCGTTAGCGGACGAGCCCGTGTCCGAATATTTCAATGAGCTCAAGACTCAGTGCGGGAACAATGACCTGAGCATCAGCACAGTTGCGGGTATCGCCAGTTTCTTTGCAGCTGCACATGAGACTATGTTAGCCTCGCTCAAAGTCATTCTCGGTGAGGGGAATTGTGCAAGGAAAGACGTTCTCAGCAGTTGGCACCGCAGAATGGAGGGAGAGGGCGGGGGGGGTTTTCGGGTGAAGTTCTTCGAAAGCGTGATGGAACGAACGAAACAAGTAAATTTCCTCTTCTTGTCCTCCGCTAAAATTGACGATTGGTTTAGCTAAAAAAAAGTTATGGCGTAGGACCAGGGAATAGTCCCAAGCTCGATGACGGTAATGGATTTAAACGAAATAAGGAGGGCAAAAAGGGCAAAAAGGGCAGAAAGAACGGCCCGATCACGCTGGCCAGGAGCTATTACGAGAAAGACGCGAAGAAGGCTGTTGAAGACCTGATGGAGTTCATCAAGACTCTTGCCAGCGGTTCTGATCCACTATGCATCACATACTTCGATGAAGCTCACGAGTTGGGGATGTGCTTCTGGATTATGTTACGTTTATTGCAAAATCAAAAAGATTCCGTGAGAATGTGGTATGTCTTTATGGGGACGAAATCAAGCATAACGTATTTTGCACCCCGTCCCCAAGACAGTGAGTGTTCACATTGTTACCTGGCTGGACCTTATTGTTTCGCAGTGGTTTCCGCAAGACTCAGAGAGGAACAACGACGACTGGAGCCCCCCTTTTTTGCTCTTGGTTTTGATCAGTATGCCAGGGAGCAGGCCAAAACTCCCACACTCGTCAAGATGGGCCAATTCGAAACAATGGAGCATATCAGCCAATATGGGCGGCCTTTGTATGTCCTTTCCCAAGGATAACCACCCACTCTCACTCTCCTCTGCTAGGTGGCGCGCAATGCTGCCCATGCCAGGCGACGAACTGATCAACGTTGCAGCTTACAAGCTCACCGCTGCTGAAGTTAGAGGGTTCCATGCCGGGAATAAGCTCCATGTGTTTGCCGTGCTTTCACAACGGCTCTGTCTCGATCTTGTTCTAGCGAGTGCTGAGGCTGCCGAGTTAGCCGATCGGAGTGTCTCCCATCACATGAGACTTCTCACAGGTCTCTCGGTTAATAACGCAATACTTTACACCCATTCGCCATCGGAACCAATTCTGGCTTTGGGTGCTGCACGAATTTTGTATCATCCCGACGCGCCCAACGGGCTATTACGTTCAGTCCTGGAGACTTTGAGCAAGGGTTTGTGCCATGCAGGTTTGGTCGAAAAGGGACTTATGGGTGAACTTGCCGCCCGTTTCCTTCTCCTCACCGCGCGCGACTTTGCGGCTCCAGTTGATGGCAAACATCGTAACTTCCTGAAACCTGTTCGCCTGCTGGATGTTCTTCAGACTCTTTTCGGCGGCAATGGCTGGTGTGATCGGAGCGTCAAAACCGCTTTCTGTGATGCATTTGTCAATTTCACACACTGGACCACCACAAGAAACTTCTTACCCCAAATGCCTTCTCGGTAATTATTCTTTCCATGCCCCTTCATGTGGTTGCTGACGAGGCTTCTCAGGAAATTGCTTGCTAACCTCTGGGCTCGGGGGGCCATTTTGCAATGCTGCTTCAATCAAACATCAATCGATTTCCTATGCCCGGTTTATTTTGGCTCTGTGGAACCCGGAGCTATTTTTGATTGCGACCAGCTGTCGGGACTCGTTGTTCAAGTCAAGAACAAAAAGGAAGGGGATACTGGTGCCCAAAGAAATCTGCGACCTGCCGGGATCATCCGTGACTTCAAAGACCCACTTCCTTATCTTGCCCTGCTGATGGAGCTTGGTACCGAGTCCTGCTACCGAGGGGGGGGTTTAATCAAGCACACCCCTCCAGAGCATTCCCAGCCTCTCCAATATAAACGCTTGCAGGAAGAGTACCGGCATGCTTTGGATGGCCTATCCCAGCATAGAGAACAAAATCCCAAGGAGAAGAAACATTTGAAGCTGCTGGAGGCAGATGTTCAAGCCAAAGAGCTGGAAAAGGACCAATATAATCGGTACCTGATCTCTGCCCGAGGTGCGGGGTCTAAGACCTATGGCATACTTAAGATGGCAGGAATCGAGGAGGAATTTAACACCTTCCTCAGCATTGTCATACCTCAGGAATCACCCTATGATGATGAAATTGCTCAAATGTGGCCGGATCACGTTGGGGATGATGGCTGGTTGGCTGATTATGTGATAGATAATGAAGGATAATCCCTTGTCCAGAGCCAGAGCATGTGTGATGAAATGTAAATTAGTTGTGAATCTGAATGTATCTGAAGACTTGTGCCTTTTGGGACAATTGGCTCCTTGACTTTATCTTCCAATACCATACCTCGGTACTATGCCGGGGTTTGCCGAGTGTGGCAGTGCGAGGTCATGAGCGATCAATATTTCCAGCACTTTTCACAGTTAGGTGATGTTCCTCAGCACTGTTAGAACTGGGCAAGGGCGGACGATTCCGGAGGGGAACTGGAGACTTAGCAAGGAGGGACCTGTCAGGGGATGCCCGGTTATCCAGCCCCCCTTTACTCTAAGCGATATCAGTGAGGTAATCATTAGCCAAGATTGCATGAGATAATTACGTAGTTAGAATGCAGATATAACTCATTGCACTATATTCGCTATCACATCACCCCTTACCCGATATTCCCTCATTTCCCGCATCTTCTATCTTCCTATTTGATGTCATGCTTCTATCAGTTACCATCTTCCCAATGTAACTGCGCTCTCGTGAGTTAGCAGAACTCATGTACATAAGGCTACTATGCCAGCTGGGCTAGCCCCCCAGCTTTGATATTGACTAGTTTCCTGGGGATACTCTTACACTGCGAATAGATGTGCGGACTCTGACAGGACCTTGGCCTCAGCGACTCAAGCAGAGCACTGTGCCATTACTGTTTGTCCATTTGGTCCTTAATGTCATAGGCAGTGAGCAGGAAGTCTCTAGGGGGCATTTCAGGTCGATTTTAGACTAAAGGACTAAAACGAGTATGTACAAGCACCGGTATATAATGGAGGGGGTGAAAGCACAAGGGAAACAAAGGGGGTCTGAATCGGAACGAAGGCATCCGAATGGGAACAAAGGGATTGTTAGAACTTGCGGATTCGGACGACTCCGGAATGGAATCGGAGACTTAGCGTGGAAGGACCTTGGCCTCAGCGACTCAGGCGGAGCACTGTGCCATTGCTGGTTGTCCTAGGGGTCCCTAATTTCAGATCTAGCAGAGGGAAAGTCTCTTGGGGGCATTTCAGGTCGATTTCGGACTGAGGTTACAAGTTACTAGGTACATTGTATATAAGGAGGGGTCCAGAATCAAAAGGAACAAGGGTAGGACAAAAGGAGACAAAGGGAGATGGAAAGAGGAACAACACCGAGGGTCAAGTGTTTGACTCAATGGTGTTTCCCAAGGGAGGAATGAAGGGCCAAGGCCCAAGAAGGAAGGAAGGAGGATGGGAGTCGGGAATGGCTAGCTGACTGAATAGAAAGGAAGCAGCAGCCCAAATAGGAATGAGGGAGAATAGCGGAATTGAAATGGACAATGCAATAGTTGCAAGGTCCGGAGTAAGTCCGGAAAGTCCGAACTCGGAGGTTAAACTCCGGAATATTGGCAAAGGTAATTAAATGGAATGGGCTAACCAATACAATGGGTATAAGCGGAGGTGGGGTCAAAGTCCGAGGTCGGAGCTAAGACCGGAGGTTCCGGAGACGAGACATGAACGGGATACCGGAGCGGAGGTCCGGAGTCGGGAGCATAGGTTTTGCATACTCATCTGGAAGGTGTCGAGGTTGGGGTCGGACCCGGAATGTTCCGGAGTCGGACCGAAGGTGGTGTCCGAGCCGGAGGTGGGATAACCTCTTGGGAGTCGGCAAGGAGAAGGTGACGGAAGGGAAGTAGGGCTCCGGAAGTCAGAGTTCAGAGTTCCGGGAGCCCGGAGCGGAGGTCGGGATTGTATGGATATGACAGGGATGGTGGAAGTGGAGCGGTACCGAAGGTCATAGGGCAGAACCTGTGGTACATCTGAAAGGAGGTAGGGAGGGCGAGGCCCAGAGGGGCAGGAGGGTGAGGTGAAGTGGGGATGATGACTAACTGGCTAGAATGGGAAGAAGCAGCAGTCCAAATAGGGATGAGGGGAAAATGCGAAAGATACATTACAAGTGGCAAAAGTGCCAAAGATGATCCATGGAGCTTGGAGGTCGTGGAGCTTACGGAGGCGGGGTTGGAAGTCTGAGGAATATTGGCAATGGTGTTTACGTAGTATGAGGTCACCAATGCAATGGACTAATGCCAAGGTGGAGTCAAAGTCTGAGGTCGGAGCTATGATGGAATCTTGGAGTGAAGGTACGAGCGGTGCCCGGGTACAGGGTATGGGACAGTGGTGGAAGGTCATAACTTGGTGGAGGGTCGGCAGAAGAGGGCCAGAGGGAAGAGAGAGGAGAGAGAGGGAGGGAGAGGAGTGGAGTAGAGGAAAGGTGTCAGGTCCGAAGGTGAGTATCGGAGCGGACGGGAGAAGGGTAGGAGGGTGATGGAAGGGTGGAGGTGTTGTGAGGAGGAGGAGGAGGAGTGAGAGGAGTGATGTTCAGTCCAAGATGAGTATCGGAGCGAACAGAGATAGGGTAGGAGAAGGACAGGAGGGTGGAGGTGGCATGAGGGGTGAGGGGAGGTGTGGTGTCAGGTCCGAAGGTGAATATCGGAATGGACAGCGGTAGGGTAGGACTCCGGAGGTGGTGAAGATGGGGGTCCGGGAGTCAGATTGGGATCGGGTATGTACAGATATGACAAGCACTGCCATCAGCTTCTCCTGTATCATGCTCCAATGGCAATTCATCGCTCTGATGCTGCTACATATCTTCTACATGATCTTCACTTAGTATGCACAGTATTGACCTCTAAGGTCCAGACACCCAAAGCACTGCTCCACCCAAGAGCACAGAAACCCCAGCATCTAGCCATAGCATTCCTTGCCAGGAACAACACAGACAGTGTTAAAGAAATGGACCCTGGATGACCCATTTCTTCCCGTCCTTATAGGTGGCGGCTTGGGTTCATCGACCTTACGTACATAGGGTGGTTCAGTGTGAGGTCTTAGGGTGGCTCAGCACACAAGGCCGTAAGTGATACAAGATAGTGTATTTTACGGTGGTGTGTAAGCGGTTCCCCGGAGGTTCCCGCTTGCCCACGTGACTATGTGTATCTAATTTACATGTGACTCGGGGTTCGGGGCTATTGCCCTGACATTCTCCCCCCTTGCGTTGCATTTGCGACGCATACAAGGTTGATAGTAAATGAAACAGAGTTTTAATAGTTGATTTACATTGAGTTTGGAATTATCAATGAGTGTTTTTTGTTGTCACCACTTTAAAGTGGGCGATTTTGTACATGTCGGTGAAAGGAAAAGAGGGGGGTTTAAGGAATGAATGAGTGTGGGCCGTTACTTTGAAGTGAACGGCGATACATTGGTATCGCAGGGAGAGAAGAAGAAAGAAAGGAAAAAAGGTGGGGTTTGTCGAAAATGGATTTCGACCCAAAGGTTGTATGTCTTTGGTGTTCCTCACTTGTTCTGTGAGGGTTCGTGTGTAAGTGGTGTTTACACACGAGCGGTGGTGGATGTGGGTCTTTTGACGGAGTTGTCAGGGGACAACTCCTGGGTCCCCATGACCCTCCCCTATGATCCACAGTCCCAGGTGTAACCAGCCCTGTCCAGGGCACAACCTACTGTGGGTCAGAGATGATATATAAAAGAGAGGCAAGTATATACAACTTGCCTACTGTGGGTCAGAGATGAGAAGGAAGTTAACTTCTCATCTTCCCACAGTGGCCACAATACATCGAAAACTTCCGGAGATATCCGGAAGTCACATGAGACCCGAGACCCGAGGTCCGGGCCATCCAGCCGCACTGAGCATCCGGCACAGGGCGCGCGCGGGGAGTGCAACAGCTGGGTGCAGTCACGGGTGCGGGTGCGAGTGCGGGTGTGGATGCGGTATGGGCTAGGTCAGGGTGTATGCCCTGACAGGAGTGGAGATTTCCGCAATTGTTACTTGTGGTTCCTCGCATACAGTATTGTGTGCGGGGCCTCGAGTTCGGGGAAGGTGTTTTCATGGGCGCCTCGATGGCGTATTACCGTGTCACTTTCCCTTCTCTCAAGGGTGGATTCATTGCCCCGGAGGAGGGTTTTCCTCCGGGTTGTTCATCTGGACATCCGATTGCTGCATCGGATGCGATGATGTAGCCTGAGCTACATTGTCAGGCTGTGGGCTCGACGAAGTGGGTGCTCCCTGGGTGGGAGCGGGTTGTTGTGTTCCTGAGCTGCTTGGCTCAGGTGTAGAGTATGGTAGGTCTACCGTTCTTCCCGTGGGGAAGGATGGTCGTTGGGCTGGTTGTCCAGCATGGAGACTTGCGTCTCTTTCCCAGTATTTGGAAGCTTTCGCTTCCCGTTCCGCAGTTCTTGCGGCACGTTCCTCAGGAGTCCTGAGTGGTTTGAACTGGGACTTTAAGTAGGCAGCTTTGCCTAGACTTTCCCAGGAGATTTTCCCCTTATTCTCTGGGGAATTATATTCCTCCGCGAGTCTTGCAATACTCGGGAGTCCCAAGAAGTATTTCTCGGTTTCCTTCGCTTTTTCGCGAAGGGTTCTATGTACCTTGCCGCTTTTGAAGGTGGCTTCGGCCTGTTCGTACCAGTGTACGAATTCTTTCCCACTCACGCTTGTCCACCAAGCATATGCGGTGTCATGCACCGCTTCTGACCCCGCTATTCTCCTCATGGGGAAGTTGGGGTCGATTGTTATGTCGACTGGAGCTTTGACTTTGCCGAACTCGTTGAGTTTGGCGGTCTCGTATAGCATGTGGACACTTCCCTGCAGGGTAGCTTGCCCATAGGGTGCTGAGGTACTCAGCGGCCCGCCGCCTCTGGCAGTGGTCCCCGTTTTAGGGTCTGCCGTCGGTTGCCTACCGCTCTCCCTCTTCCCCTTGACATGGGTTTGCCCCTCTGAGGGCGGGCCCTTATGCAACCCGGACAGGGTCACCTGCCCACGGGGTGGCGGGATAGTCGGTGCCCCACCCCTTGATGCGCTAGTCCCCATGTGGGGTCGCGCCTCATGAGGCCCGGAACCGTATCCCCTCCCCCTGACCTGGGAGGCCCCCATCATGATGGGTTTGGCAGCGAGGTCTGCCAGTGCGCGTGCCTCTCTGAGCTCGCGTTTCAGTAATTCGATCTCCCTTTTTTGGAGATCAACTTCTCTCTCTGTGTCTTTCAGAGAGTCAAAGATGCCCTCAGCATCTCTTCGTGCTCTGTTGTATTCGCGCCTCCAGTGGGCGCAATGGTCGCAGGCGTCTTCTGACACCCTCGAGTTATCAGACCATGCCCGTTTGGACGGTTTGGATGAGGAGCCGCTGTCGCTCCCTCGTCTCCCTCCTACGAGGGACTTCATCTCTTTCAGCTCCTCATGGAGCTGACCTGTCTGAGCAGCTACTGCTGACGCGATGGCTGATTCCCAGCCTGCATTTGGCTGGGGTGTTGTTGGACCTGGGCCGAATTGGCTACTCCAGGGGTTGATCTGGCCAGGGAAGTTCCCTGGGGAGTATGCCTGGGGCTGCAGCAGCAAATGCTGCCCCTGGAATGGCACTTGTTGCGCCATCGGTGCAGTTTGCACCGCGTATGGTTGGAAGCCTCTTTGGGGAGGCTGGGGGTATGTGGTGCCTGTTAGCAACGCAGATGGTTGTTGGTTCGCAGCACTCATTTGTGCTGCGTGCGTCGTGTAATCCATGGCGCTTATCTGTGCCTGGTGTTGTTGTTGTTCCGGGGAGCCTTGCTCCCCGGGTTGTCATATTTCGATATCCGGTGGTTTGTTTGGATCGAACCGAGGGTTGCCTCCCCCAGAGAACGACATTTCATTGTTATGTTACTCGTGGTGGTGGGAGGGGTTTTCGTTCTTGCGTGCGTGGGATTCGCTGCAGTTGTGTGTTCTTTTTGCACGTGAGCCTGTGGTTCACGTGGTCTAGGCGAGTTACTCGCCTAGCCCATGTGATCTCTGGTACATGGTGTGGCTGTCCGGGCGAGTTACTCGCCCAGAACTTTCCCACGCTCTTGGCTGTGGGCCATCGTCCCTCGGCTTTACTTCCTCCGCCTCCATTTTTGGGGGCGTAGTGATGCCGAGAGTTCCCTGTCTTCTTTGATAGGGAGTTTTTCTGGTTCCCTTACATTTTGTAAGGTGAGGTACTCGTCCAGGTGGACGAGGTTGTTGCAATTTCCTAGGGGTTCCCATGTGGTGTCCCCTAGTTCCCATTTAACCTTAAACCAGAGTTTGTTGTGAACCCACGCGTGGTTTAGGATTTCGCGAACTACTGCTTCACGATCGGGGTCTTCCCCAAAATCGTAGAATATGTTTACTTCCCTATTTGGGAAGGTTTCCTGGTCATTCGGCTCGTGAGGTGCGAGCCAGGATACATGGAATCTTGGGTGGATTCCGCGTTGTTCAAGTTGTGGTGGCAACTTGAGGACGTAGTTTGACGTCTCTGGAAATGTTTCCAGAATTTTGTAAGGCCCTATGTATAAGGGCTTTAGTTTTCCTGCCCTGCCTTTGGGTAGGTTCAGCTTATCCGTGGATAAGTATGCGAGCTCGCCTTTTCTCAAAGGCAGGTCCGGGCATCTTTTCTTATTCACCTGGATTGTTTGGGCAGCGCAATTATGTATTATCACGTCATGTGCTGCCATGAGGTTTTCCTTCGCTTTTTGAGCGAAGTCATTTACTCCCGGGTAGTCCGAGAGTGGTGCTGTTAGGCACATCTTTGGCATATGGCTGTAGATTAATTCGAACGGGGCAAATCCTGTCAATGTGTTCGAGCTCGCATTGATCGCGAATTCCGCCATCGACAGTTTCGCTGCCCAGTCACGTTGGTCTGGTCTAACCATCACGCGTAGTATTTGTACTACTTTTTGTATCATTCTTTCCGCTTGGCCATCGCCTTGCGGGTGGAATGCAGTTGTGAATTTCAACTGTACACCGAGTATTCGGTGTAGTTCACACCAAAATTTTGACATGAATTTTGAGTCTCGATCTGATATGATCGAGTGTGGTAGACCGTGGAGTCTTACAACTTCACGAAGAAATACGAATGCTAGTTCTAGTGCGTTCGTTGTTGTCTTTATTGGAATTAGGTGGACGTTGGATGTCAACCTACAGATGATTGCCCAGAGGTAATCATATCCCAAGCTTGTTGGGAATGGACCTGTGAAGTCCATGGCTATTGACGACCATGGTGTCTCCAGGGTCGGGAGTGGGTGAAGCATTCCGGGATTTCTCCTGGTGCTTTTCTTTGTCGTTTGACAAGTTCTGCAGGACCTGCAGAACTTGTGGGTATCCTTTCTCATTGACTTCCACCAGAAGTGTCGACGGAGGGTTTCCACTGTTTTCTTGGATCCTAGGTGTCCAAGTGTTTCGTGGATGTTCTCGAGGATTATTCCCCGAATGGACTTCCTTTCGTAATTCCCTTTCGGGACTACTATTTGGGTCGTTCCTCCTTCTCCAAGTCGGGTTATCAGCCTGTCTTTTACGGAGAAGTTTTTGAAATTCCCCGGGTTCTCTAGGATTTCCTGGTGGATCTGGCTTTTCGAGTATCCAGATTTTATTGCCTCAATGAGGTCTTTTTCTTCGAATTGTTTTCGAAGGTTCTCTTCTGGAGTTATGATTTCTTCCAGATTTTGGGTGCTCCCCCCTAGAGCTTCCTCTAGGGTATTTCTTGCACGTACCGCTGCGAGTCTCTTTTTCTCTGAGTTTTACTCAGGGTACTGCTTAGTAGCAGTTCTTCATATTCCTCGATTCTGTCGGGGATGATATCTTCTGCATTTTTGTCCAGGTGGATGTCCGCCGAAACATAATCGTTGAAATGCAGATCCTCGTCTGTTGACGAGTTGTAGTATCGTGAGAGTGCATCTGCCACTTTATTTTTGTGGCCTTCCACGTATTTTATTTCGCAATTGAAGCTTGCGAAAAAGGCTTGCCATCTCAGGTGTCTCCCTGAGTTGTGGTTTTTCGCTTTGAAATATTCCAAAGCTTTGTGGTCCGTGATTACTGTGAATTCACGGCCTCCCATGAGGTCGTCTTGCCATCTCATGAGCGCTTCGAGGACACCCAGTGCCTCAAGCCCGTAGGTGAAGTACCTACGTTGTGTGTTGGTGAACTTTTTGGACATGAATGCGGCCGGGCGGCAAGTCTGCCACCTTTTGCCTTGTCCAATTAATGCACCCATGCCCACTGGGCATGTGTCTGTTATGACCCAGACGTGGAGTTTGGTCCTCTCTTCTTCTGAGAGGCTTTCCGATGGGTTCCACTGGATGGGCTTCAGGATCGGAGCCCTGCATGCTAGACGTTTGATCTCGTCAAAGCATTTCTGGTGGAGTGGTGTCCACCTGAATGTCTGCTTGTTTGAGCAGATTGTTTGCAGTGGTCCTGTGTAACCACTGAGATTTGGCATGAATATCAATAGATATTCTACCATTCCCAGGAATCTTAGGACTCCTGTGTGGTCTACTGGCTCTCGCCAGTTGCGGATTTTTTCCATTTTATCCGCTTGAGCGTGGATGCCCTGTTCGTCCACTCGGCTTCCTAGAACGTCTAGGATTGGGGCAAATGGCTGGAATTTTTTCCGGCTTATGTAGAATTTCGCCCCTTTTAGGCGAGTGAATAACCACAATAGTGCTTTATTGTGGTTTTCCACCGAGCTTGTGCTGGTGAATATATCGTCGAACCAGACGTGTAGGCGTCTGCCTACTTCTCCTCGTAGTTCCCAGGTCAGTGCGTGCTGGAAGGTGCAGGGAGCGTTGCAGTCTCCTTGCTGCATCGTGTTCGAGTTGTATGTCCCATGGGGCGTGGAGAATGTCGTCCTATGGACGTCGTCTGGATCCACACGTATTTGTTCGTATGCGTCCGACATATCGATCTTAGATCGGTATGTTGCTCTGGCGACTGATTCCTGGATCAGTCACATGTCTGGCATTGGTGTGACGTTGAGGATCGTGTTTGAGTTACGGTTCCTCGCGTCTATTACCGTGTGCAAGGATCCATCTGCTTTGCGGATGCACAGTAGTGGGCATGCTCGCTCGCTGTTCGCGGGATACCACCATCCTGCTTTTACATAGCGATCTATTTTGGTCGCTAGTGCTTCCTGCAGTGCTGCGGGACATCTCGGGGTGTTTTCCCAAAATTTCTTGTTCGGATCCTTCAACGGGATTCGATGGTTCACCTCCCTCAGGGGGGGCATTTCTAATGGCGCTGGCGCCATTACGGTTTCAAATTTTTCTCTCCACCACTCCCTGAGTATTTCGAACTCGGGGTTGTTCATGGAGAGACCTTCCAGGTGTGGTACGTCTGGAAGTTCTAGTCCTTCCGGACTAGGATTGGGCCAACCTTCAGGGTATTTTCTTGTGATTACCCTGAGGTGTGTTTCGATCCCGCCTCCCTGTCAGGGGGGCTTCTTTTTTGGTTGTTCTCGGGCTCTTGCTCGAGTTTTCCATCCGTGTGATCTCGTCACACGGTCTTCGCTTATTCCAAGGGTGTCTATGTTGCCCTTGTTTGCCGTTCTCACTTTGTGGGACCGGAGGTCTGAGCTTACCTGGTTTTTGTTTAACCAGGGGGCGCCGAAGATGGCGTCGTATCTGTTGATGTTTATTACATTGAAGTAGTGTTTTTCTACGTGGCCGTTGATTTCAACGTCCACGTTGGTTCCGAACAGGATCTGTGATCTTGTTCCTTTCGTCCCCATTTGAAGGACGACTGGGTTCTCCAATTGGAGAATTGGGATGTGGACCGCACGGACAAAGTCCGGCGATAAAGCATCCATTTCGGCTCCACTATCGAATAGCGCATAGGCTTTTATGCCTGCTATTTTTATGTGAGCTGTTAGCGTTCTCTTCATTGAGAGCGGTCTGTTTGCGGGGTATTTTCCCGCGTCTCTTGAGATGCGGAATTTCGCATCGAACAAGGGGGACTGGGTTTCGATGGACTTTTGGTCCTTCTTCCCTTTGTCCTTGTTTTCCTTGGGTACTTTGGTGTATTTCCCCAAGGCATCTTTTCTTGGTGCTTCCACCAAGGCTTCGGCGACTTTTTCGTCTGCCATGTTTTCTAACTGGTGTGCTACCGCCAGTTTGATTTTATAATTTATGTCATTGTGGTCGACGACTGACATTGGGCCCATTCTTATGGTCCCAACGTTGACTTCCTCACCCTCTGAGTCGGGTGAGTATTGAGGTCCTTCGTATGGGTCCTCTACTTCGAAGCTTGATGCTTCGGAGTTACCAGAGTTGTTCTCTGATTTCTCATCTGATGAGCCTTTCGACTCTTCATCCGATGAGTTCGCGATTTCCATGGCAGCTATGCGCCTTGGTTTTTCATCGCTCATTATATTGTGTCTTGGGCAATCTTTCGTTTGCCCTATTTTGCCGCATTTGCCGCAAATTGGAACAGACTTTTGGTCAGTTTTCCTCGAGTTTTTCGAGGATGTATCCTCTTTCCATCTGGGTTTCAGCTCTTCCGCTTTCTTTCCTGATGGGAGGGCTCTGCCGCAGCTCGTTGTTGCCATGGTAGTTGTTCGGGTATAGTAACCTGATTTGTAGGCTGAAGACATCTTCAGCCCGTCAATTATCTCGTCTACACGAGATATTGCTTTTAACATCTCCTCGTTTGAGGAGAAGTCTGCTCTGATTCTATCATGAGCGATCATTTCCCTCTTCCATTCGAGGGGAATGTAGTTTAGGAACCTGGCGTTGAAGGACACCTGGTCTGGAGGCGTCACCATCTGGGACGCTGCTTTTGACAGTTCTAAGTAGAACTGTTTTAGGCCTTTTTCCGCTTCGTATTTGACGTTGCGGTATTTCTTTGTCACATTCAACACGGCGGAGGCTTTGATGAAGGTTCTCATCAATATGTTGAGAACTTCGAGGAACATGCCCTCGTCTCCTCTGAGGAGAGTTTCGTCTTGGAGTCTAATTCCGAGGTCAAACGCGGGTCCCCCTAATCCACGAATCAAGCAGTCCAGTCGCGAGGCGAGGAATCCCAGTAGTTCTGTGAACCACTGCCAGAACGATTCCATGTCGTTCTCCCCTGACCATTTCTTGTCAGGAAATGCCGGCCCATTCTTTAGGGCTTCTGGCTTCACTCCTTCTGGGTAGGGAGTGAGTATTCTCACTTCGGCCATTCTTATGGCCTTTTCGTACCATCTCTCCAGGTACTCTTCTTGCTCCCCTGCCTTCGCGGGGTCGCTATCCAATGGAGATCTCTCCTTTGGGGGGGTTTTTGCTGGGGGAAATCTTCCTCGCAGCGTTTCTTTGGTTTCAGGTGAATTTGCCTGAAGTTGTATTTGTATTCTCTCATTGTTTTGAGAGGGTGTGAATGAGTTACCTCTCTGTTCGAGAGGTCCGTCATAAGTGGATGTTTGGCCGAACCGTTGGTACGTGCCAATTCTCCTTCTAATCTCTGAACGATGCCTTCTTTCGGCATCGTCTTCTCCTATCCTTGGGAGAAGGATCTCCTTAGCGTCTCTGTCGAGTCGCTGATGATATTCCAGTGTGCTTTCACTGGTGGTTCTTTTCGTGAATTTTTCACGAGTTCTATTTATGTCCTGGACCGTGGTCCAGGGGTGTCTATTTGTTTCCTCAATTTTTTGTGAGAAGTTTATTTCCTTCAGCAAATCTGTTTGTTCGCTGATTTTTTCAGTCAACGCGTCGATTGCGTTGGCCATTCTTTCTAGAGTTATCTCTAGACGAGCCGTGCTATTATGGTTCGTTTCCTCGATCTTTTTTTGGATCGAGTTTATCGCGTTTATTATGTGCGATTCCTGGTTTTCCAGGAGGAAGTTTGGTTGGGCGAGCAGTGACTCTCCCCAGTTGACATTTCCGCTTCTGGGGGTTCCAGAATGGGTTCTTGGAGTGAACACTCCACGCTCGCTTTGTTTAGGCGAGGCCGTTGTGGAGGGTGCTTCCCTTTCATAGAGGGGTCTGTTCGCTGGTTTCTCCTTACTTTTACGTAAGGCTTCCTCAGCGAACTCCCTCATTTCAGTTTGCCTCCTCTTCATTATCTCGGAGACCTCCTCCAAAGTTGGCGACCTTGCCTTGTCTGGCATGGTGTGTGGGAGTGTAAACAGCGGAAGTTCTTTTGGAGCTTCTGCGCTCTGGGAGATCCTGCTCTCAGGGCGTATTTTTGCGCCTTCTCGGGCTTTCAGCCTGAGAAGAAGTTGATCTTCACTTTCCGTCCTCCATTCAGACGGAACCTGGAACAAGTCCAGTAGTTTTTCGGATAGCCGTCGTGGGGGCTCTTCCCTTTGTTTCCCTTTGTCTGCCTTTGGGGCTTGACTTGGGGACGTGAGGGGGGACTCCAGGGGATAGTGGGGCCCTGGAGTTTCCTGCGACTCTATCCGATCAGCTTTTTGGGCTGATCATTCGGCGCTTACATGTTTTTCGTGCAAGTCGATCACCTCGTGAGGAGGTGATGGATCTTCCCCAGCTTGGGTTAGATCGGTATGTTGTGGAGTTCTGGGGGTATTTCGCCCCGCACTTACTCCACGTAAGTTTCTAAAGCCTTCAGGGACCAGCCCTGAGGTGGTTGCTATTGCCGGATCATGTTGATCCTCGTCGTCGTCTGACGACGGCTTTTGGTTTGAATCTCCCTTGATGGGAGATTGCGGTTTCTTTATAAACCGCTCGTTTCTTTTTAGTGTCGCTGCAGATGCGACCTTGCCCTTGCGGGCGTGTTTAGGCGCCATAGGCGCTTCCGAGTCAGATGTTAAGATTGTGTAGTTGTGGGTTGTGTTGTAAAACACACCTCATGCACTTAAAAAAGTGTGAGGTCTTAGGGTGGCTCAGCACACAAGGCCGTAAGTGATACAAGATAGTGTATTTTACGGTGGTGTGTAAGCGGTTCCCCGGAGGTTCCTGCTTGCCCACGTGACTATGTGTATCTAATTTACATGTGACTCGGGGTTCGGGGCTATTGCCCTGACATTCAGTCATGTAATGAACTTTTGCTGGTGATTGTAGAGCTTCTGACAGAAAGCTGGAACCTCGTGGTGATGGGGAGTCTGCTACAATGGGTACTTGGTGCTTGTTACATGAGCATACCATGCACAGATGTATAGGTTCACAAGTAAGGGGAATGTCCTGAGCTGGACCAGTCCAGAGTTGCGAGCTAACAGGTACTTGGCACTCGAGGTGGCAAGGGGATTGGCAGCTCCTTTGGGGAGCTTCCTAATGTTGGGTTGACAGGTACTTGGCACCCAGACAGGCATACTGGCAACAGTGTATACGTGTCAGGGCACACCCCACCTGTCAGGGACGGCTCAAGGGAGGCAGAGGTAGCGGCATAGCGCTCGGCGCTAGTGGCCCAGACGGCGGTGGGGCAGTAAGACCGTATAGCGGGCAGCCCTCACTTGGGCTTACGTCCCTGTGTGGCTTCTTAGGCTGAAGCAGGAAATGTATTGTTATTAGGGTGAGAAGCTAGACTAAACTAGGGTACTTGCCTGAAGTGGGAAATGAGAAGAAGGTTACTTCTTCGGTCCTGCTTCGGCTTAGTTTATATACATGTGTGAACGGGTCATGTGGAAGTGCCACGTCACCTTCGGATGAAGCCGGGTTACCGCGGGTGGCTCCGCGGTCGATCCCGAGTGTTGGAGGGGAAGTACAAGTAGGAGTGCGCAGCGTGTCCGGCATGGCGGTGCCCCTACAGGGTGCTCAGCGTCGGGCACGTCCGTGCTACATGCGTAGGAAAGAAAGAGAGAGGTCGTCTGTATAAAGATAGAAAAAGAGGAGAGGGAAAGAAGAGAGAAAAAGAGGATGGGACGAAAGGAAAGGAGGTGGCAGCGGTGGTGGCGTGCCCTAACATCACCCCCCCTTAAGCCGCTTCGCCTCGAAGTGGCTAGGGGGTTCCCTCGTTCTCTCCTGGGGGCATCTGGGTGTGCTCTGTAGAACTCCTCGATTCGGTCGCGCGCATTGGCCAGGTTGTCAAGGGGGAGCCATTCATTTTTGGAGTTTGGCCAGCCTGTGAACTTTACCAAATACCAGAGCTTCCTGCGGTGCCAGCGGGAGTCGAGGACCTTCTCAACTTTGTACTCTTCCCCCCCGTCTATGATTTCGGGGCCTGGGCGAGGGTCGGCGGGTCGTTCGGCGATTTTGTCTGGGCAGTGGGGTCGGATATTCGTTACTGACACCACTGGGTGGACTCCCTTTTGCCATGCTGTAAGTTGGAGCTTGACGGCGGCGGGGGATACGACCTTGAGAATTTTAAAGGGGCCTGTCCATTTGTGGTCCAGCTTCTTGGTTGGGCGGTCTGTGGTGTAGTTTTGGGTGCTGAGCCAGACTTGGTCACCCTCTTTGTACTCAGGCACCGCTTCCCGATTCCGGTCATAGTAGCGGGCCATCTCCTCTGCTGCATGCTCGAGCACCGCTTTCGCCTCCTCTTGCATTTTCATCATCCTCGAGGTGAATGCGTCTGCGGCTTTGACTTCTGACGTGCGCATAGGTTCTGTCCTGTCAGGGCACACCCGCCTGACCCGGGCCCACCCGGACCCACCCGGCCACACCACACCCGCTCCCCGCTGTCTATCCCCCTCCCCCCTCCTTCCTCCCTCTCCTCCCCTTTCTTTTCCCTCTTCTTTCCCCTTTCTTTATTTCATTCTTCTCATCTTCCTCTCCCTGTTTATTTCTTTCTATCTACACGGACCACCTTCCTTTGTATCGATGTACTATTGACCCGTCCGGCCCGCACACCCCAGACAGCTTCCCGCTGTGCCCAGCACGCGCGCATGCAGCAGACGCTCTCGGGATCCCCCACGGGGACACCCGGATGCCTGCGGCTGCCTCCGAGGATGACGTGGCACCTGTCATGTGACTCAAGCCGCATGTACATAAATGTACCTGAAGTGGGAACCGAAGAAGTAACCTTCTTCTCACATTCTCCACTTCAGGTAAGTAGTATAGTTTTCCCCTTTAATAATAATAACACATTCTCCACTTCAGTCTGAGTGGCCAGGGACCACTGTCCCAGGTCGGGCCCGCCAGTACGCACGCCCGCTCCACACCCCGCGATGGCCTCAGTGCCGGATATTACCCCCGGGCCCTCTCGACCCCGGACGCGTCCCTGACAAGAAGTAGCCTTCTTCTCACATTTCCACTTCAGACTAAGTGGTCAGGGATGCTCACCCCACGATGGGATCGCCGCTACGCATAGCCGCTATCCGTCCCCCCAAGTCCCGCACCCCGGGACCTCACTGCTTTCGGAGCTGTCCCTGACAGCAGCACCGACACGGCGACTGCAGCAAGGGATGGTAGGGCAGTCACCTTCACTTTCATATTGAGGGAGTGGGGGGATTGCTTGGCAAGCACATAGATGGCAGGTGGGGAGACGGCCACCTCAGAGGGTAGGCTAGCGGTTTTGGTGCTTTTTCTGGTCGAGGGTGCGATTTTCCTCTGTTTCTTAGCAATCACCCGGTGGAATTTGGACAGCGGTGCAGACTCGCGCGTATCTCTGTATTTACACTGGGTATCATTGCTTGCAGGCGGCCGGGACGCATCCTTCACCGGTCGCCTTCTTGAAAATCCGCAGAGGGGTTCCCTTCCTCCCTCTCCTCCTCGTTCCCCTCAGGCGTCCCCATCAGCTGGCTCCTCAGGCCTTCTGCAAGTACTCGGAGGTCTTCCGGGTGCATGCGGCGCACTTGGCGGACCTTCGGGAGGGGGCAGTCTCGTGCGAAGTGCCCGGGGGCATTGCAATTGTGGCACAGCCCTCGTCGTTGGTCTGCCCTTGAGCGGTCGAGGTCCATCAGCTGAGGCAGCGGGGCTGTAGTCGTGGGGGTAGTAGGGGTCACGGCGGGTCGCGGCGGTGGCCCCGGTGGCAGGTGCAGGGGGGTCTGAGAGAGTGATGGCGACGGTCTGGCAGGGGGAGGGGCGACTTGAACAGGGGGAGTCGGGGTTGAGTCGCCTGGAAGCACCGCCATTGGTTGTCGAGGAGGGTGGCCTCTCGTTTCCATTCTGCCCAGGTCCTTGGCATGGGGCGCAGACGGTAGATGCTCTCACAGAGCCGGGCATTGATCGCTTGTTCGAAGCGGTCTACCAACCCTACATCACCTAGCTGTGAAGCGGGACCGTGGATTTCGAACTCTTGGATGATTTTATCCACGGAGTCGGTGCCTTGCCATAAAGCAGCGAGCTTCTGCCTGGCGGTGGCTTCCCAGTTGGGGTCTTGAAACATGGCGTCTAGCTCTGCCATGAACTCGTCCATAGTGATTGCAGGGGATCCCGCCGTCAGCAGCGCAATCGTGCGCTGTGTTGCCCATGCTCCCACAGCTCCTCCTTTCATGTACGACAGGACGAAAAGGATTTGGGATAGGGTGTCGGGGAACTCCGTGGCGGACATGGAAGTAGATTCCGCATTCCGCTTTGAAGCGGTCGAGGTCCTCGCTTGCTCCGGCAAAGGCGGTGGGGGGGCAACCTTGGGTGCTTTGGGCTTGGGTGTGGGTGTGGGTGCGGGCGCAGGCAGGGCCGGTGGGTTCTGGACGTGGCTCTCAAGGATGGCCTGCAGTTCCTGAAACCTAGTCAGCAGGTCCTGGTACTGCTCTTTGGTCACCATGCTGGAGGAGGTGGGGGAGATTAGGTTGAAACCTTCTTCTGCTGTCAGGGATGGCTCGAGGGAGGCAGAGGTAGCGGCGTAGCACTCAGCGCTAGCGGCCCGGACGGCAGCGGGGCGGTAAGACCATATAGTGGGCAGCCCTCACTCGGGCTTACATCCCTGTGTGGCTTCTTAGGCTGAAGCGGGAAATGTATTGTTATTAGGGTGAGAAGCTAGACTAAACTAGGGTACTTGCCTGAAGCAGGAAATGAGAAGAAGGTTACTTCTTCGGTCCTGCTTCGGCTTAGTTTATATACATGTGTGAATGGGTCATGTGGAAGTGCCACGTCACCTTCGGACGAAGCCGGGTTACCGCGGGTGGCTCCGTGGTCAATCCCGAGTGTTGGAGGGGAAGTACAAGTAGGAGTGTGCGGCACGTCCGGCGTGGTGGTGCCCCTACAGGGTGCTCAGCGTCGGGCATGTCTGTGCTACAAGCGTAGGAAAGAAAGAGAGAGGTCATCTGTATAAAGATAGAAAAAGAGGAGAGGGAAAGAAGAGAGAAAAAGAGGATGGGACGAAAGGAAAGGAGGTGGCGGCGGCGGCGTGCCCTGACACTCAGTGACTCAGAGGGAGTGCTGTGCCTCCGTTACGTCTCAGTTAGTCCTTGTATTTCTTATGTCTGAGGTATCTTGTAGAATGGGAACGGGATTCACTCAGAGGGACTTTGGGTAGCATTTTAGTCGAGATTAGAACTGAGGAACTACAGGTTCTAATCTACAGTATTTATAAAGGGGAATGGAAAGGACTTAGTCAAAGTCCGAATGACAATGGGACAACACCGAAAGGTGCTGAATGATACCGAGAGGTACTGAAAGGTCCTGTCAGGGACAGCTCCAAAAGCGGCGAGGTCCCTGCATGCGGGACTCGGTGGGACGGATAGCGGCTGTGCATAGCGGCGATCCCGTCGTGATGTGAGCATCCCTGACCACTTAGGCTGAAGTGGGAAGTTGAGAAGAAGGCTGCTTCTTCTGTTCCCACCCCAGGCGCTATTATATACATGCGGTCAGGGTCACGTGGAGGAGGCCACGTCATCTCCGTGCACAGCCGCACCTCCCCGGGTGTCTCTGCGGGAGATCCCGGAGGTGGCCGCTCAGTAGGCAGGAGTGTGCGCAGCGCGTGCGGTGATCAGGGAAACGGGGTTAGGTGTGTAGTGGTACATGGAGAAAAGGGAAATCGACCATAGAATAGAAATAGAGAGAGAAGGGGAAAAGTGAGGAAGGAGGGACGGGGCTGATAGCAGGGGTCGCGGAGTAGGGCAGTACGGCGCAGGGTTGGGCAGGTGTGCCCTGACATCACCCCCCCCTTAAGCCACTTTGCCTCGAAGCGGCTGGGCGGTTCTCCTTCTCTCTCCCCAGGGCGTGGGGGTGCATTCGATGGAACTCCTCAACTAGGTCGGAGGCGTGGGTCAGGTGGTCGTGTGTGAGCCATTGGTTTTCCGAGTGTGGCCAGCCTGTATACTTTACCAGGTATCGGAGTTTTCGGCGTAGCCACTTAGAGTCCAGGATTTTCTCGACCTCATACTCCTCTTCTCCATCTACGAGGTCTGGGCCCGGGCGGGGGTCAGCGGGGCATTCCGCGATTTCATCAGGGCAGTGTGGTCTGATGTTCGTCACGGATACAACTGGGTGGATCCCCCTTTGTCGGGTGGTGAGCCGGAGTTTGACGGCAGTGGGGGAGACGACTTTAACGATCGTGAAGGGGCCAGTCCATTTATGGTCTAGCTTCTTAGTTGGGCGATCAGTTGTGTAATTCTGGGTGCTGAGCCAGACCCGGTCGCCTTCTTGGTATGTAGGGGCTGCCTCACGGTTCCGGTCGTAGTAGCGGGCCATCTTGTCCGCCATGTGCTCTAGTGTTATAAAAATGGGGCCTAATTGGCCCATTTCTATAGCGTTCGGGTGCAGGAGGGGGCCGTGACATTGAGAAGATGTTACAATTAATGTAACAGGTGTTGTAACAAAGGTGTTTACAGTAACATTGACATCGGGTTTTTGGGTAGTAATTGTTGGTTAGGTTGTTATTATTTACATGTCACGTGATATTGTACTGCATAGAGCCCATAAGAGGCTAAAAATGGGAAAATCCCATTTCCATAACACTAGCACCGCTTTCACCTCTTCCTGCATCTTCATCATCCTCGACGAGAAGGCATCAGCAGCTTCCACCTCAGATGTGCGTGTGGGCTCTGTCCCCATCCTGGGGTGTTGGCCGGTATCGAGCTCAAAAGGGGTACAGCGGGTGGAGGAGTGGACGCGGTTGTTATAGGCAAACTCCGCTAGCGGGAGCCAGTCCGCCCAATCATCTTGGCGGTGGTTGACAAATACCCGAAGGTAGGCTTCCACTTCTTGGTTTACTCGTTCCGTCTGCCCATCCGTTTGGGGGTGATAAGGGGTCGAAGGGGTGAGCTTGACGCCGAGGAGGTCCGCGAGTTCTTTCGAGAAGCATGAGACGAAGGCACTCCCTCTGTCACTGAGGATTTCCTCCGGGAGGCCGTGGTGCTTCCAGACGTGTTCAAGGAAAAGCCGCGCGATTCCTGCTGAGTCCACCGTCGTCACCGTTGGGATTGCGTGGATGCGTTTGGATAGGCGATCCACTGCGACCAGCATGGCATTGTAACCCTTTGACTCAGGGAGTTCTCCAATCATGTCCACCGAGATCACTTGCCAGCGGCGGGCGGGGATCTTGTTCGGGATGAGCTTCCCCACTTTACAGGAGGGGAAGGATTTGACATGGTTACAGGTGTCACATCCACGTACATACCGCCCGACATACTCTGCCATCCATGGCCACCAGTAGTCGCGGGAGATGAGTTCCAGGGTTTTCCACCGGCCTGGGTGCCCCGTCGCCTGCACGTCATGGTGCAATCGCACCAAGTCATGGTGGAGTTGCAGGTCTTTCGGCACGTATACTTTTCCTCTATACAGAACCAGCTCTCCTTGCTTCTCCCACTCGTCTGACCTCAGCGTGCCTTCCCCAAGTTCCCGCATCGCCTTCACCACCTTTTCATCCAGGTCCTTTGCCCTGCTAATCCTCTCGAGGATAGTCGTCTCCTCACCCTCCACCAAGACTGCCTCCACTGCACGGGCTTCGAACCAAGAAGGTTGGAGGAGGGTCAGCCCATCATTGTCGTCCTTGCCTTTCAGGTGGTCCGCATGGCGGGAGAGCACGTCTGGCTTTCCCATGAGTCTCCTGGGGCAGTGGATGAGGGCGAAGTGGAATTGGGAGAGGAAAAGGGACCACCGTGATTGGCGTCGGTTCAGCCGTTGCGCGGTGCGGAAATATCCTAAGTTGCGGTGGTCGGTGTAGACCTCGACTTTCTCCTCCACTCCTTGTTGTACACTTTGTAGTTACGCTCCACATCCGTGAAACCTTTGGACATGAAGGCTATGGGGTGGAACTCTCCGTCCGTCTGGAGCTGGGACAGTACTGCTCCAGTGGCGAAGTTGGAGGCGTCGCACTCGAGTTTGAAACGACCTGTATCGGCAGGGAAGGCAAGGACCGGGGCGGAGGTGACGGTGTCTTTAAGGGCGTGGAAAGCGTGGTCCTCGTCTGGTCCCCAGGCCCATGCCTTGGTCTTGCGAGTCAGCGTGTGGAGGGGGCGGGCGGTCTCGGAGAAGTCTTTAATAAACCAGCGGTAAAAGTTGACAAACCCCAAGAAGGACTGTACTTCTTTGACCTTGGTTGGGGTTGGCCAGTCGAGAACTCCGCGGACCTTCATGGGATCCATCACGACGCTTCCCTCAGCGATAATGAGGCCGAGGTACTCGATCCGTTTCCGCTCAAACTTACACTTCTCCGGTTTTAAGAAGAGTCTCCGCTTCCGCAGCATCTCCAGGACTTCTCGGACGACCCTCCGGTGCTCCTCCAGGGTGGCAGTGAAGATCAAAATGTCATCCATGTAGCAGATGACGACCTCCCGGTCGATGAAGTCCTGGAGGATGTCGTTCATCATTGTTTGGAAGGTCACTGGGGAGTTACACAGGCCAAAGAACATGACGGTGGGCTCGAATAGCCCGTGGTTGGTCAAAAACGCTGCCTTCCACTTGTCGCCATCCTTGATGCAGACGTTGTTAAATCCCCAGTGCAGATCTAGCGCCGAGAAGTATTTGGCATTTCGGAGGCATGTGAGGACGTCTGAAATGAGAGGGAGGGGGTACGAGTTTTTGACCATGATCTCGTTGAGCTTCCGGTAATCCTGGACTAGTGTCAGGAACGTGTCAGAAGCGTATCCAGGTGACCCGCGAGGCGCGCGAGGTCGTCCGGGCTCGTAAGGTCGGAGGGGCGGGACTTTAGCTTCAGCGACTCGGGTGGAGCGCTGCGCTTCGTTCTTACATTGGTGTCCCAATTTCAGACAGAAGCCTTACGATGAGGATAAGAGTTTAGAGGGGGAATCCAAGTCGATATACGAACTGAGGTACATCCGGTGTAACCTACACGCGTTATAAACACAAGTAACTAAATGAGAGCGGCCCGGAAGGAGTGGCGGATCAAGCGCAATATTAATGAATGAAGAAAGGAACAAATAATCAATATCGGCAAACTTGGTCAACAAAAGGCAAGCAAGGAACAATAGGAGGAACAATAGTCCGCAAGCGGACAAAAGAGAAAAGGCCATCCGGCCGTCTAGCAAGCCGTCCGGCTGGGGGCGGACAACAATGAAGCGGGCAACCTAGGTTGGAAGGTACGCACGCGAGGGAGGAAGTGCGGATGAGGGTGACGGGTGGACGGATGGGTGGACGGATGATGATGATAGCGGGAGGGACGGGCCAAGTGGCACTAGGACGCGTAGAGGGAAGTGTCGGATATGTCGGGTCGTGACAGTATCCCCTTCTTAGGGCCGACGCCCCTGGAGGCCCAATTGGTGCACGTGGGAATCGTTCGGCCAATTCCGAATTTTGAATCCGCGTGTGAAAACAAACGTCCTTTGATCAAGTCCAGTCATTACCCAGCACACTTACTCAATACCCCGCCCTCATGTCCAAGAATCTCGAACTACGCAACATCGCATCCTGGGAGGAGGAAGACATCCAGGAGGCGACGGACGACGAGCCTGCCATGATGCAGGCGAAGCTGAATGAGCGGGTGAGGCGCAAGGCAGTCAAAAAAGCGGCCGAGGCAGCTAGGCGGGCAGCTGAAGAGAAGAAAAGACGTGAGGAAGAGGAGGCCAGGGAGCGGGAGGCAGAGGCGAAGCGCCAACAGGCGCGGGCGGCTGGGTCGTCCAAAGGCAAGGTGAGTAGCCAGTATCTTTCAAACACTTACTGCCACGCGATCCCTGAGGCTAACACAAGTATTGTTTTTTTGTTTTTGTTTTTTAGCGCAAGGCCTCAGTCGACCCGCCACAGGCTGCAAGGGAAAAGCCCCCTTGTGGTCGTTGCATCAAGTCCCAGCTGGTCTGCGAGTGGGGCAGGTACCAGGTGTGCACGAACTGCACGCGCGCCAGGGCCAAATGCGACCTGGTCACGATTCGAGTGGGGACCGCGATGCCCTCACAGCAAAAGAAACCATGGGTGATCTCACCCAGGGTGCCAGTACACGCATCTGAGGATGGGGGAGATGATACGGAGGATGAAGAGGATGATTGGGACGAGGATGGGGGTGATGTGGAGAAGTGGGGTGAGGCGATCGTTGACGCCCTCAAGGAGCTGACTGACGCTGTGAGGCAGTTGCCCAGCGAGGTCGCCAAGATTACGTGGGAGGAGAGGTCGAGGAAGAAGGAGAAGTCGGAGGGTGGGGGAGCGGGTGACCCGCCCACGTATACTTCCTGTGGTGTGGGCGTTGCCCTGAAATCATCATTTTTTGTTTTTTTGTATATACCCCCATTTGTGCCATACCCTAATCAACATGGCCAGTTGACGCGCGAGTACTCTAAGAAAAGTGAGGGCCCGGCTTGTCAGGATACAGCGCGTGGAAGTCAGAAACCAAGTCAGAGGCATGGCCAAGCTCTGTGGCTGGCAACCAAGAAGTCTCCTCGTCCGTCCCATCATACCCGAGCCAACGTACCAGGTACAGTAACTTACAGTTACGACGCCTACGATCCAACTTTGAATCTAGTATTTCAGCAATCTCATACTCAGGTTCACCGTCGATCTCAACGGGCGGAGGTGGAGGTTGTACGCGGTTGGGAATGGTGTTGGGGACGGCCGGTTCGAGTTGGGACACATGAAAGACCGGGTGCACGGCTCTCATAGTTTCAGGGAGGCGGATGGTGTGGGAATGGGTTCCTGGCGCGGCGATGATCTCAAAGGGCCCGAGGTTCTTTTCTGAGAGTTTCTTTGAGGGTCGGGTGGATCTAAAATACTTAGCCTTAACAAAGACCATAGTACCAACCTCAAAGTCCGGTGCGGGTGAACGCCTAGCGTCCGCAGGGCCCTGATAACGCCGTTGCGCTGAGGACATTTCCTCACGTAGGAACTGATGTAAGGAATCGAGATCAACCGAGTACTCTTGGGCGCGTACTGAAGTCAAATCTCATTCCGGATGGACGGAGAGGGTCGGATGGTATCCCTTGTTGGCAAAGAACGGTGAGACGCCAGTAGTAGCATTAGGGGCATTGTTGTATGCGAACTCAGCCAGGGGCAATAGCTCAGCCCAATTATCCTGCTGGTAGTTGCAATACACCCGAAGATACTGTTCTAACGTCTGGTTCATCCGCTCGGTCTGACCATCCCCTTCTGGGTGATACCCCGAAGTGAAGTGAAGGCAGATGTCAAGAGCCTTACCTAGAGAGCGGAAGAAATGGGATACAAACTCGGATCCTCGATCCGAAGTGATGTGGGAGGGTACGCCGTGTTTCGAGAATACATGGAGGAGGAACAGCTTAGCGAGGCTGGGCGCATCAATGGTATCGTGCGTAGGAATAAAGACACACTGCTTAGAAAGACGGTCAACGACTACCAGGATGGCCGTGAAGCCAGAGGATGGGGGAAGCTGTTCAATGAAGTCCATGGATATCGAGTTCCACGGGCGACCGGGGACAGGGAGTTGTTTCAGCAAGCCATAGGGCTTGTGACGAGGGACCTTGGTGCGGGCGCAGGCAGTACAGGACGAGACATAGTCCTTAACAAATGAACGGATACCCGGCCAAGTGTACTCTCGACGGACCAGATCCAATGTGCGGTTCTGACCAAAGTGTCCGGAGAGTGGATGGTCGTGCTTGTATCTCAAGATCCTGAGACGAAGATCATTTGCGTCCGGTACGTAGATACGCTTATCGAGCCTTAACAGGCCGTCCGTGTCTAGGGACCAACGAGAGTCTGCAGGGATAGGATCAGAGAGATATTTGGCAATGGAGGGGTCGGATGGCAGGGCGGTGAGAATGTCCTTGTGGATAGCTTCGACGTCAACCATAGAGCTGGCCCAGAGGACTGGAGTGGCTAGACAAGTGGCTCGTAGGGAGGCCGAGAGCTGTTCTGTGGTAAAGACAGGGCGAAAATTCTGCGGATTGACGTGGGCGTAGTCCCTATCCCCTTCTTTGGGGTAGACGTCCCAGCGTCTAGTCAACGCATCAGGCTTCGCACCAAGTCTTCCCGGACAAAAACGGACAACCATGTTAAACTGCGAGAGAAACTCTGACCAGCGCGCCTGCCTGCAGGTCAAGAGTTTGGTAGTGGTGAAATATTCCAAGTTCTTATGATCCGTGACAACGTCAATAGGAGTGCCAGAGCCTTCAAGATAGTGTCTCCAAGAGCGGAAAGCTTCAAAGATAGCCAGGAGCTCCTTATCATGGGTATCGTAGTTGAGTTCGGGCGCTGTCAGCATTCTTGAGCGAAAAGCAACCGGGCGAATCTCATCATCCTCACAACGGATGGAGAGAATACCTGAGATTGCATAGTCGGACGCATCAGTTTCAACTATTAGCGGACGATCGGGTACCCAGTGTGTAAGGATGGGGGCGGATGTGAAAGCTTCTTTGAGACGAAGGAAGGCGGAACAACACTCATCAGAGAAGGACCAAGCCACATTTTTATGGGTGAGTCTGGTCAGTGGAAGAACTATACTGGAATAATCATGGATGAAACGGCGATAGAAGTTTGCAAATCCCAAGAAGGACTGGATGTCCTTGACCTTACAGGGCTCGGGCCAATCCTGAATGGATTGAATCTTTTCGGGCGACATGGACAAACCAGTCGGCGAAAGGATGTAGCCCAAATACTCCGTAGTGTCAGTTGAGAATTCACACTTCTGCGGATTGGCAAATAACCTGTGCTTGCGTAGCCTACTCAGGACCTCCCGGACGTGATCCTCATGCTGAGTCTCATCTTCCGAATAGACCAGGATGTCGTCCAAGTAGACTACCACGCAAGTGTCAAGAAGATCAGCAAAGATGGTATTGACGAAGCGCTGAAAGGCTGCGGGTGCGTTGGTCAGACCGAATGGCATGACGAGCCACTCGTAGGATCCATAGCACGTGCGGAAGGAAGTCTTCCACTCATCGCCCGCTGCTATCCGCACCAAATGGTACGCATGGCGGAGGTCGAGCTTGGTGTAGATCTTCGCACGGCTAGGAACGTCTAGGAGATCAGAGATACGCGGCAGTGGATACCTATCTTTCTTTGTGATCTTGTTGAGGCCCCTGAAGTCCACACAAAGACGTAGAGAACTGTCTTTCTTGCGGACGAAGAGCACTGGCGCGGCGTGGGTTGAAGACGAAGGACGGATGAAACCGGACACCAAATGCTCGTCAAGGAATGTACGGAGAGCCTCAAGCTCAGACTGGGAAAGGGAATAAAGGGTGCCAAGGGGGGGATGGGAGCCTTCCTCCAACTCGATCTTCAGGTCATATTCACGGTGCGGCGCGAGAGTATTGGCTTTACTCTTACTGAAAACATCCGCAAACTCGTGATACGCCTTAGGAACAGTTGAGAGGTCGACGGGGTCAGAAGAGGTGGATGTCGAGCGCAACTCTGCTAAAGTGGACAGATTTTCCAGGCAGAAAGTGACGGACCCATCGAGTCAGGCAGTCCGGGCGAACACAGCTGGACTGACGATCTCGATGGTGATTGCCTGACGGACGGATGCACACTGTGGGTCGGAGGTCGGATTCCCTTGCGTTGGGACTGGGTCCACAACTACGGGAGGAGAGCTCAGGGTGGTTGGACTGGATTGCACAGACGTCTGGAAAGTTATACTGCTCGAGACCCAGTCAATCAACGGATTGTGTCAGGTGAGCCAGTCATGTCCTAGGACGATAGCGCAAGAGCCATCCAACGATGTGACATAGCATGTCGTCGGAGTAACCTCACCAGTGGCGAATCGGATGGGCAGATTGATGGCTTGGGTGATCATGGAATTCATGGAGCCGTCAAATAGTCGGAGTTGCAGAGGCGCGACAGGGTACGTGGAGATGTGATGTTTATTGACGAAGGATGTATCTACAAATGTGTCAGAAGATCCTGAGTCAATAAGAGCGGAAAAGTTTCCAGACGGAAGAGAAGAAGGAAAAGACATATTTTTACGGGGTTCAGACCCCCCGGAAGAAGAAGACAGAGCAGAGCCGGGAGCATTCTCCCTTGAAGCGGAAAATAGATCAGAGCCGGGAGCACACTCCCTTGAAGCTGGAAATCGACCATCATCAGAACAAGGAGAAAAAGAGATCGGAACAGAAAGAGAATGGAGAGCGGATAGCCCAGACGCGTTCAAGCACAGGACTCTAGACGTACGAGGAGGGTCAGCGTGACCAACCGGTCGTACGGGGCCCGGAGGGTCACTATCTAGTTTTTTTCCTCGTCCGAATCCACCACAGAATCCGCAACATCCTCAGCCTGGGCTGCCCTAGCTTTGGCCGCACGGGAGGAGGACTTAGGACACTCTTTGGCCACATGCCCAGAGCGCCCACAGAAGAGGCAGAGGTTGTTCTCGAAGCGACGCTGGCGTTCTTCTTTGGTGAGCTTGCCACTCTTGTCAAGCTTCGAGGACAGATCAGAGTCGGGTTGCTTTCCCTTGGACTTTTTAGGGTCCTTGGTAGAGCGATCAGCGGAGGTGGAGGGGTCGGACGTGGAGTCAGGAGGGTTGGAGGACTTAGAGTACTTCGGGTTCTTGCCCGATTTCGCGTTCTGCTTGGAGGAGTCGGGTGAGGTAGCTCGATCTCTCGGACGGTGCGACAACTCGCCCTTGCACTCCCAATATCGTCCATCGATATCTTGGGCAAGAGAGCGCATGTCGTGCAATGAGCGTGGCTTACCATAACGAGTGATCTCATCCTTGATCCTATCCGGCAACCCATTATAGAAATGGTGCCTCAAGGCAACCTCACTGTATCCGGGTAACTGTGAAGCATTGCGATTAAACTCGACGACGTACTTGGCGATCCTGTGATTATCCGACATGGTCAGAGTACTCAAACGATGCTCAGCATCACCAAAGGGGTCGTGCGGGCCGAAGTTCTCTTCGAGTTCTCGGACGAAAAGTTCATAGTCGTCCATCCAATGTGGACGGCGATGCGGGTTACCGTGAAGAAGTTCAGGCTCAAACCAACTCAGAGCGATCCCCTTGAGGAAGGACGTAGCGTAGATGACTTTCGTACACTCGTTAACAAATGCTTGGGGGCGGTTCTGGAAGTTGAGTTCGCACTGAACAAGGAAAGTGCGGAGTTTCTGAGGGTCAGTACCGTCAAACTGGTCAGGCTCACGAAGCTTCGTCCTACGGCTGGGGTCTGGAGGTTGACGAGCGGCAGTGGTTGAGCGGGCCAGGGCGGCAATAGCGTCCGTCAACTGGGCCAACACACGGCTACCCGGGTCATCTGGCAGCTGATCCTCAGGCGGATCATCACCACCGTCATCACCACCACCACCATCACCGTCACCACCACCGTTACCACGGTTGGGTGGGGCGTCTGGCGGGTCCAGAGGATTAGCGGGATCAGGACGTGGAGTAGGGTTACGAGAAGCTTCAGGGTCATAGTCATCAGCTTGGCTGTCCGGATCTACATCTCTCTCAACAGCAGCCGCCTCGTCATGGTCTTGGAATATGGAACGACGGAATCGACGGGAGGGTGCAGGAGTGGAGGAGGAAGTAGGGTTGTCACGGTCAGCCATAAAGCTTTGGAATGGCGGACGTTCAGAAGGGTCCAGGTCATGTCTGCGCAAAAGTTCTTCAAGCGTCCCGAGACCTGGAAGCCTAGAGGAACCAGGTTCGGTGCGCGTCTGTGAACGGGTTTGATAAGCTCTAGACATAGTTCAGTGAAACAATGATAGAGCAAGGAAAAAACGTAAGAGCGATTTGAGTTCGTATATACTGTCAGGAACGTGTCAGAAGCGTATCCGGGTGACCTGCGAGGCACGCGAGGTCGTCCGGGCTCGTAAGGTCAGAGGGGCAGGACTTTAGCTTCAGCGACTCGGGTGGAGCGCTGCGCTTCGTTCTTACGTTGGTGTCCCAATTTCAGACAGAAGCCTTACGATGAGGATAAGAGTTTAGAGGGGGAATCCAAGTCAATATACGAACTGAGGTACATCCGGTGTAACCTACACGCGTTATAAACACAAGTAACTAAATGAGAGCGGCCCGGAAGGAGTGGCGGATCAAGCGCAATATTAATGAATGAAGAAAGGAACAAATAATCAATATCGGCAAACTTGGTCAACAAAAGGCAAGCAAGGAACAATAGGAGGAACAATAGTCCGCAAGCGGACAAAAGAGAAAAGGCCATCCGGCCATCTAGCAAGCTGTCCGGCTGGGGGCAGACAACAATGAAGTGGGCAACCTAGGTTGGAAGGTACGCGCGCGAGGGAGGAAGTGCGGATGAGGGTGACGGGTGGACAGATGGGTGGACGGATGATGATGATAGCGGGAGGGACGGGCCAAGTGGCACTAGGACGCGTAGAGGGAAGTGTCGGATATGTCGGGTCATGACAACTAGGCACAGCGTTCCATCCTTCTTCTTGACAAAGAAGACTGGGGCTCCCATCGGGGATTTGGATGCCCGTATGCACCTGTTCCGCAGGTTCTCACGCAGGAACTCATCTAGTTCCTTCTGCTCTGGTTGCGACAGGGGGAAGGTTCTCCCTCTCGGGAGCTTGGCATCTGGCACCAGGTCTATTGCGTGGTCCCAGGGCTTCCGTGGGGGCAGCTGGTTGAAGGCCTCTTTCGAGAATACGTCCCGGAAGTCCTGGTACTGCTCTGGGACCAGCGCCTCGAACGGCACAGGCTCTGCTTCCGGTTCGTGGGCTTCCTGGGCCATCCGCTGAGATGGAGTCGTGGTCGCTCTCAGTTCGTGTCCCCACCCCGGAGGGATGATAGCGGCGTAAATCCCGTCCCCTGGTTCCACTACGGGGTCCTGGTCGGTGTGTCCTCGCATCGACCGACAGGAGGATGGGCAGCAAGACATACTGACCTTTTGCCGCATCCAGTCTACCTCTGGGTTGTGGTGCAGCAACCACAAATGGCCTATGATGAGGGACTGCTGCCCCAGGTTTGCGACGGCGAAGTGGGCCCGCTCCGTGTGCCGTCCGAATGTCAGAAGGGCCTCTAGCTCCTCAGTTATGGCCCCATTCTCGTTTGGGGTCCCATCAACGTTGCGGACAGGGATGGGTTGGGGGAGCGGGGTTGTCTCGAGCCCGTGCTTTCTGATGAACTCGGGGCTCACGAAGTTCCCGGTGGCTCCTGAGTCTAAGAGGGCTGATACAGAGACAGTAGCGAGGGAGGTCAAGGTGGTTAGCTTTATGGCTAGGTTGAGGGATCTGGGGGGTTGCTTCGACAGCACATAGATAGCGGGTGGCAGGACCACTACCTCCGGCGCTGCACTTGGTATCTCTTTGTTCGAGGATGCGGTTTTCCTCTTTTTCTTGGCGATGACTCGGTGGAATTTAGACATCGGCGCCGACTTAGGTGCCTCATGGTATCTACACGAGTTGGTACTATCGCCTGCAGGCGGCCGGGATGCGTCCCTCACTGGTTGCCTTCCTGAAAATCCTCTTGGGCCTCTGCTTTCTGCCCTTCTCCCTCTGCCTCTGGTCCGTCTACCAGCTGTCTCCTCAGCCCCTCCATGAGCGCTCTGAGATCTTCAGGGTGCATCCGTCTGGCTCGGCGGGTTTTCGGTTGCAGGCAATCCCGCACGATGTGCCCTGGTGTGTTGCAATTGTAACACAGCCCGTTTCGCCTCTGGTCGATCCTCGAGTGGTCGAGGTCCATGGGTTGTGGCCCTGCTCCTGCTGCGGGGCGGGGCGCGGGGGGCTGGGGTGCGGCAGCAGTGGGTAAGGGGCGTGGCTGTGGGAGAGTGGCAGGGAGTGGGGGTCTCGGGGGCAAGAGTGGGGGCCTGGTGGGGGCTAAGTGGGGTTGCATTGCCTGGAAACGCCACCACTGGTTGTCAAGGAGGCTGGCCTCGCATTTCCACTTGGCCCAGGTGGTTGGCATGGGGCGGAGGCGGTAAATGCTTTCGCAGAGCCGGGAGTTGATCGCCTGTTCGAAGCGATCCGCTAGCCCCACATCCCCTAGCTGCGAGGCGGGTCCAAGGATCTCAAACTCCTGGATGATCTTATCCACGGAGTCGTTGCCCTGCCGCAGAGTGGCCAGCTTCTGTCTGGCTGTGGCCTTGCGGTTCGGGTCTTGGAACATGGTGTCGAGTTCCGTGTTGAACTCGTCCATGGTGAGTTGGGGGGAGCCCATCGTCAGTAGCGCGATGGTGTGCTGTGTCGCCCACACCCCTGCAGTCCCTCCCTTCATATAGGACAGGACAAAGAGGATCTGGGAGAGGGGGTTGGGGAATTCCGCTGTTCGGACATGGAAGTATATGCCGCATTCGGCCTTGAAGCGGTCAAGGTCTTCGGCTGCTCCAGAGAAGGCAGTGGGGGGGGCGACTTTAGGCGGTTTGGGTCTAGGGGCGGGTGCAGGTGTTGGTGCGGGGACCAGCGCCGGTGCAGGCATGGCTGGGGGCTGGTTCTGAGCTTGGCTCTCTACGATGGCCTGGAGCTCGTGGAATCGGGACAGCAGTTCATCGTACTGCTCTTCGGTCACCATAGCGGGGGAGGCAGGGGAGATGAGGTTGAAGCCTTCTTCTGCTGTCAGGGACAGCTCCGAAAGCGGCGAGGTCCCTGCACGCGGGACTCAATGGGACGGATAGCAGCTGTGTGTAGCGGCGATCCCATCGCGATGTGAGTGTCCCCGACCACTTAGGCTGAAGTGGGAAGTTGAGTTATCATTAAAAGGGGAAAGCTATGGTACTTACCTGAAGTGGGAAGTTGAGAAGAAGGCTGTGCTTCTGTTCCCACCCCAGGCGCTATTATATACATGCAGTCAGGGTCACGTGGAGGAGGCCACGTCATCTCCATGCACAGCCGCACCTCCCTGGGTGTCTCCGCAGGAGATCCTGGAGGCGGCCGCTCAGTAGGCAGGAGTGTGTGCGGCGCATGCGGCGATCAGGGAAACGGGGTTAGGTGTGTAGTGGTACATGGAGAAAAGGGAAATCGACCATAGAATAGAAATAGAGAGAGAAGGGGAAAAGTGAGGAAGGAGGGACGGGGCTGATAGCGGGGGTCATGGAGTAGGGCAGTATGGCGCGGGGTCGGGCAGGTGTGCCCTGACAGGTCCCAAACAATATCTTAAACAGGGAACCGAGGTGTCGGACCAAGGAGGGTGGAGTAAGAGGCCGGAAAATGAATGGGAACGAGAAATGGGTAAGGGGGGTTAGCTGACTGAATGGTAGGAAGAAGATAGTCATGCTAAGAATGGAAGGTGACTAATAAGTGATGATGTGAGTGAGATCACCGAAGGATGCGGGTAACTCCGAAAGCGGAGTTGCGTATCCGAAGGATGTTGGGTGACTCAAATAAATGAAATGGGTGGAGAAATGGTTTAAGGGTATGTCACAGGATGTCGGAGGTCCATCGGGATATCGGAGCAAATCCGGAGTCTCCGAATGTTCCGACTTGGGACTGGGCTTCCGGGATGGGAGTGGCCAAGGTTCGGTGTGCCGCAACCAGACCAGAGCTGAGACAGTCAGGAGGGAAGGTGACTTGGGGAGTGGGGAGGCATGGTGCAGGGGATGGTGAAGTTGTTAGGAAGGTGTGGTGTGGTGGGAGTACGTGGGGTTGGGATTCCGGGATATGACACTCTGGATGAATGATGTGAGTCAGGACAGGAGATGTGCATGCATACCTGGGTTGAGTCATGCGTGAACTCAACGACCCGTGGTTAGAGTTGTCACCCTCGGTAGGGATGACCCATATAGGTGGTGACCAAGACATTTACAGCCGTATACAGTCCTTTACAATGTTGGCACAAGGAGGTTTACAAATGTTGCACAGTTGGTAGAGTACCTCCCACCACCATGAGAAACAAAATGATGAAATGTTGTTCACTGGGGGAGGCAACCCTCGATACGATCCGAACAAGCCACCGGATATTGAGATACAACAACCCGAGGAGCAAGGCTCCTCAGAACAACAACAACACCAGGTGCAGATAAGCACCATGGACTATACAATGCATGCAGCACAAATGAGTGCCATGAACCAACAACCTTCCGCAATGCCAATTGGCACCACATACCCCCAGCCTCCTCAAAGGGGCTTCCAACCATATGTGGTGCAAACTGCACTGATGGCACAACAAGTGCCATTCCAGGGGCAGCAATTGCTACTGCAGCCCCAGGCATACTCCCCAGGGAACTTCCCCGGCCAAATCACCCCCTGGATCGGCCAATTTGGCCCAGGACTGACAACACCCCAGCCAAATGTAGGCTGGGAATCAGCCATCGCATCAGCAGTAGCTGCTCAGACAGGTCAACTCCGTCAGGAGTTGAAAGAGATGAAGTCCCTTGTAGGAGGGAGATGAGGGAGCAACAGCGGCTCCTTGTCCAGGCCGTCCAAATGGGCACGGTCTGACAACTTGAGGGCGTCAGATGATGCCTGCAATAATTGCGCCCATTGGAGGTGCGAATACAATAGAGCATGAAGAGATGCCGAGGGCATCTTCACCTCTCTGAAAGATACAGAGAGAGAAGTCGATCTCCAGAAGAGGGAGATCAAATTATTAAAATGTGAGCTCAAAGAGGCATGTGCACTGGCAGATCTCGCTCCCAAACCCATTATAATGGGGGCCTCCCAGGCCAGGGGGAGGGGATACAGTGCCAGGCCTCATGAGGTGCGACTGTCAGGGACCGACCCGGGGTCGAGAGCGCCTGGGTGTATCGCCCGAGGCTGAGGGTCCGGTAGGTATGACGCGGGCGCGCGTAGCAACGGGCCCGAAGCAGACAAGGGTCCCTGGCCACTAAGACTAAAGTGGGAAATGTGTTATTGTCATTATCAAGGGAAGTGTAAGCTACTTGCCTAAAGTGGGAAATGTGAGAAGAAGGTTGCTTCTCAGTTCCCACTTAGGCTGTGTTTATATACATGTGGTTGAAGGCCACGTGGGAAGCGCCACGTCATCCGAGCACACAGCCACCTCCGTCTGGGTACCTCCGTAAGAGGTCCTAGGAGCGTCCGGTGTGCGGGGGGTCGTCCGGTGTGTCCGGGTTCGGGCGCATTACACTGCAGCCGGGTCAATGGTACATTGATACAAAGGAAGTCGTCCGTGTGATAAGAAAGGAATAAAGAGGAGAGAGAATAGAAAAGAAGGAGAAGAAGAAAGGGAAGGGAGAAAAGGGGAAGAGGGGGGAGGTCGGGAGGAGTGGATGGTGGGGCACCGGGTTAGGTGGGGCCGGGTCAGGTGGGCGTGCCCTGACAGCGACCCCATGTGGGGACTAGCACACCAACTATCCTGCCACCCTGTGGGCAGGCAACCCTGTCTGGGTTGAATAAGGGCCCACCCTCAGGAGGGCAAACCCATGTGGAGGGGAAGAGGGAGAGTGGTGGGCAACCAACGGCAGACCCCAAAACGGGGACCACTGCCAGAGGCGGTGGGCCACTGAGTACCTCAGCACCCTATGAAGTGTCCACATGTTATACAAGACCACTGAACTCAACAAGTACAGCAAAGTCAAAGCTCCCGTCAATGTGACAATCGACCCCAACTTCCCCATGAGGAGAACAGCAGGGTCAGAGGTGGCGCACGATGCTGCATATGCTTGGTGGACAAGCATGAGTGGAAAAGCATTCGTACAATGGTACGAACACACCGAAGCTGCCTTTAAAAGCGGCAAGGTACATAGAGTCCTTCGCAAAAAAGCGAAGGAAACCAAGAAATATTTCTCGGAACTCCCAAGTATTGCAAAACTCGCAGAGGATTACAATTCCCCGGAGAACAGGGGAAGAATCTCCTGGGAAAGTCTAGGCAAAGCTGCCTATGTAAAGTCCCTGTTCAAACCACTCAGGCCTCCTGAGGAACGCACCGCAAAAGCTGCAGGGCAGGAAGTGAAAGCTTCCAAATACCAAGAGAGAGATGCAAGTCTCCGCACTGGACAAACAAGCCAGCAACCATCCTTCCCCATGGGAAGAACGGTAAACTTACCGTATTCTACACCTGAGCCAAGTGGCTTGGGAACACAACAACTCGCTTCCACCCAGGAAGCACCCACTTTGTTGAGTCCACAGTGTCAGGGCACACCCACCTGACCCGGTTCCACCCGGGCCCACCTGGGCCCACCTCACCTGCTCACCCGCTCACCCGCTCACCCGCTCACCCGCTCACCCGCTCCCCGCTACCCATCCTTCCTCCCTCTTCCCCTTCCTCCCTTTCCTCCCTCTTCCCTCTTTCCTCTTTCTCCTTTATTTCACTCTCCCTTTCTGTTTATTCTTTCTATTTACACAGACCACCTTCCCTTGTATCATTGTACTGTTGACCCGTCCGGCTCGGACACCCCAGACGACTTCCCGCTACGCCCAGCATGCGCACCCACAGCGGACGCCCTCAGGATCCCCCGCAGGGATACCCGGATGGCTGCGGCCCTCTCCGTAGATGACGTGGCACCCATCATGTGACCCAAGCCGCATGTACATAAATGTACCTGAAGTGGGAACTGAAGAAGTAACCTTCTTCTCATGTTTTCCACTTCAGGTAAGTAGTGTAGTTCTTCCTTTTAATAACAATTCACGTTTTCCACTTCAGTCTAAGTGGCCAGGGACTACAGTCCCAGATCGGGCCCGTCAGTACGCGCGCCCGCTTCGTCCCCCGAGAGGGTCCCTCCGTTGGGCGCTACAGCCGGGCCCCCTCCACCCCAGATGCGTCCCTGACACACAGCTCAACACTGTAGCCCAGGCTACATCATCGCATCTGATGCAGCAATCGGATGTCCAGATGAACAACCTGGAGGAAAACCCTCCTCTGGGGCAATAACTCTACCCTTGAGGTGACACGGTAATATGCCACTGAGGCACCCATGAAAACACCTTCCCCCAACTCAAGGCCCCACACAATATCGTATGTGAGGAACTGCAATTTCTCTTGCCAACATGTACAAGTGGCGACAACAAAACACTCATTAATAATTTCAAATTCAATGTAACTTCCTTTTTTTCTTCTCCTTCTTTCTTTTCTTTCTCATTAACCATGTATGCATCGCAAATGCAATGCAAGGGGGGAGAATGTCAGGGCAATAGCCCTGAACCCCAAGCCATATGTAATTACAATGTACATATAGTCACATGGGTAATGTCATATCCATCCCCGGCCATCGACTTCCGGTTCCTCCGATCCCTCCGGTCTAACTCCGCTCCTCCCTCACTAACCTCGGAGCCCCCGTATTCCGCAATCCTCTCGGTACCCCTCAATGGTCACCACCCCCTCATTTCAATTTATTACCTACGCCTCCCTAAGTACGGAGCCCCGAAGACTTCCGGACAGCTCCGACGTCCGCTAGCACACCCCCGCCTCCGCTGGGCAATACACTCGCCTGCCCTGCAGAGCCCACCTTCGGGCCTAGACCTCCTTTCCGTTTCTGGGTTATCGCCTGCCTTTCCGCTAACCCCGCGAACCGACTCGTCGGTAATATTCAGTCGGCTAATGTCTAAACCCCGTTAGCTCCGCTCCGTTCGGCTCTGCCAATTGCGGAACCGTCTCTGCTGTAACCATATATATATCCCACTTGTACATAGGTTACACCCCAGTAGAAAAATCAACTAGAGTTACCCCCCCTTCGGTTCTGATTGCCAGTCAATAAGTTAGGGCACGGACGTGTCACTAGGCACAGCGCTCTTGGCAGAAGTCGCTGAGGCCGAAGCCCTCCGCTACGGAGACATTCCTTCGTCTCGAATCTGGTCTCTGACAGGTAAGTGGGAACTTCCGTTAACCGCTTACACACACTGTAAGATACATACCATTGTATCACTTACAGCCTCGTGTGCTGAGCAACCCCACTGAGACCTCACAGCTAGCCAACTGTTAGGTGGCTCCCTCAAGGAGCCCCCATTATACCCACTACCAGTATGCTCCCTGGAGCACCAAGTCACCGATAGCAGGCTACCACACTTGCTGCCAGTATGCTCCTTGGAGTGCCAAGTTACCGTTAGCAGGCCACCACACTCGCTGCCAGTACACTCCTTGGAGTGCCAAGTTACCATTAGTACACCCGGCCTCAGATCTTCTCCTGCTCTCCCCCAATGGCTATGCAGCCACCTCTGCCTGTGAGCAGAATGGCTCAGATTGGGTTCCCCGGAACCCATTCCTGTAACATCAGCTGTCAATGATATGAACTTCAATATGTGGAAGGAAAAGGCTAAGGCTCACCTTTCCAACATTCCCACACTATTGTATATACATTGTTTGTACTTATTGATACAATAGAAAAAGGAAATAAGGGGTGGGGTTACCACTCCTTACAATGAGGAATGCAAGGTCATTGTCATATCCATACATACCCAATCCCAATTCGACTCCCAGACCCCTCTCTGCCACCTCCGGAATCCTACCCTATTCCCATCTGCTCCAATCTCTACCTTTGGACCTGACCCCACCTTCCTCTCCTCCTGACTCCCTCCTGACTCTCTCCCAACCAATCTCCACCAAGGTACAGCCTCCCACTCCCATCCCATACCCTGAACTTGGACACCATTTGTACCTGTCACGACTGACAAATCCCGGGGCTCCGTCAGCGGCGAATCAATGCCGACAGGCGATTCCTCCGACCCGAACCCATCCGTACCAGCCCCAACCTGATGTCTGTTCTATCGACCATGCACCGCTTCTGCACCTTCCGCAACCTCTGTCCATTTCTGGTTGTCCTTGACACCTCTGGTCAGGTCAACACTCCCCTCCGTATCTTGCTGGCCATCATGCTGTCCTTTTATGACAGCACTGACAGACCACCCTCTTTTGCGGACCCATCAGCACCATGCTGATTCCCGCATCCCTTTGCGGACTTGTGTCGGCATCGCACCGACCCCGCATCCTGATTTGCGGGCTTGTATCGGTGCCGCGCACTGACCTCCGCTTTTCCTCTGGCCATTTGTCACTTGGCAGCTTATCATTCATTCCTTGCCGAGTGCCATTTATTGTTTGCTTCCCTGCCAATATCGGCATTTGATCCCCTCTTTATTGGCACTAGGTTATTGATCTCATTCAGTTATTCATCAATAACCCTTGCCACTTATTGTTTATTGATCTGTTCCTCGTTTCCAGTTCCCGGGCTCTTGTCCTTATTTAGTTTGACAATCCCCGCTTATCTCCGTGCCGGACCGCGCCGGACTGACCAGCCTTTCTATATTCCCTCTTGCCTATTTATATACCTTGTAAATACTTTTGGGGACCTCAGTCTGAAATCAACTAGAGTACCCCCCTGTCTGGTCTGAGTCTCTCCTTCTGCAAAGGGGGCTTCCCCCCCTCTGAGTCCGTGCTCGCAGAGTCCGCACTCCTCCTATAGGTCCGCTCCACCTGCAAGTCTTGTTTGAAGTCCGCTGTGAGTGTCAATCCGTAAATACGGGATCTCCCCCAAACGTCAAGCTCAGGGCACAGCGCTCCACCTGAGTCGCTGAGGCCGCGATCCCACTCTGCTAACCTTGAACAGCACTTCCGGATGCGCCGCATATTTCCGCCCGCATATCCGCGCGTGCGCTCCAACAGACCTCTGCATCACCTCCGACCTCAACTCAGACAGAACCCAATCCGTCGTCTATCTGTCTTCTGACAGTCTGCCAGACTCCAACAATATTCCCAGTCTCTGACAGCATCCCAGATCTCTGACAGTATTCCGACTCCGACAATAATCCAGACTCTGACAGTACCTCTGCTCCGAGATCCTGTCATGGTCCCGACCTCAGACTTTGACTCCACCCTGGCTTAAGTCCATTGCATTGGTGACCTCATTTCACATAAACGCCATTGCCAACATTCCTTGGACTTCCAACCCTGCCTCCATAAGCTCTGCTACCTCTGAGCTTCATGGACCTACCTTGGCACCTTCGCCATTTGTAGTGTATACTTCACACTTCTCCCTCACCCTTATTTGGACTACTGCTTCTTTCTATTTAGCCAGTTAGTCATCCACCTGTCAGGGCACACCTGCCTGACCCGGCTCCACCTGGCCCAACCTGACCTGGAACCCTGCTGTCCACCCCTCCTCACCTCCTCCCTCTTTTCCTTCTTCTCTCCTCATTCCTGCTTCCTCACTTTCTTCCTATTTTACTTCTTCTTTTATTCTACATGGATGACCTTCCTTTGTATCAATGTACCATTGACCCATCTGCAGCATGCCCATGACACACCCAGCCCAGGCACCTCAGGCAACTTCCCGCTGTGCCCAGCATGCATGCTTGCACCGGATGCCCTTGGGATCTCCCACAGAGACACCTGGGTGGTTATGGCTGTGTGCGAGGGTGACGTGGCACCTGTCATGTGACCCAAGCCGCATGTATATCAACGAACCTGAAGTGGGAACCGAAGAAGTAGCCTTCTTCTCAACTTTCCACTTCAGTCTAAGTGGCCAGGGACCATTGTCCCACATCGGGCCTGTCAGTATGCACGCCCGATCTGCCCCCCGCCAGGAGTAACATCTGAAAAGTGTAATATCTCCATGGATATCCATGGGTTTTCATGGGTTTTCATGGGCTTTCATGGGCTTTCGTGGGCTTTCATGGGCTTCCATGGATTTTCATGGGGGGCCATGAACACCCATGAACACCCATGAACACCCATGGAAGCCCATGGAAGCCCATGTACAACATTATCTTCCAATTTCCATGAAATTCCATGGGTACCATGAATGCCCATGGATACCCATGAATACCCATGGGAGCATTATTAGAAGGGTCCATGAATGTCCATGGATGTTTATGGAGGTCCACAGAAGTCCATGACAGTGCATGAACGACAACATACTTGTCAGGACTCAGCCCTCATTCAGGGGCAGCCTGACCTCGGAGTTGGGTGTGTGCAGTGTTCTGGGCAGTGGGGCACTAGATCCTGCCTGTAGTTCCTCAAACTCACTGAGGGGGCTAAGTGGGGAGTGAGTTAAGAAGAAGGGTGAGTTTCCTTATCCCTGCTAAGCTACTATAAAAGGAAGTGGACTGTGCCAGTTTATAGTGTGACTGCAGGCAGAAGCCAGGTGCATTCCCACAGCTTGGAAAGGGTGTCACATGGGTCTGTATGTGGGCTCCTGGTTGTAAATACACTTGGAAAAATAGGGAAAAATGGGGAGGACTGGGGGGAGGGGTTTCAGGGTTGTATGTTCAGGTGAGGTGCCCTGACAATACTATAGCAAGTGAATGAAATTGCAGGACTCAGAGACCCATGGGGACCCAACCAAAAGCCTTTATACATATGTCTTCACAGGTGTCATATCCATCCTCCACCACCACCTTCTGTCACCTCCAGCCATCCCTGATTACCTCTGCTCCACTCATACCAACCTCAGAGCCCCCCAATGGTCACCACCCCCCCATTTCCATATATTACTTACACCTCCCTAAGTACAGAACCCCAAAGGCCTCCAGACAGCTCCAATGTCCACAAGCACACCCCTGACTCTGTTGGGCCATTTAGTTGCCTGCCCTGCAAGTCTGCCTCTGGACTGCCCTCTCCATTCTCCTTTTGGGTTGTTGTCTGTTAAACCTGTAACCCAAGTTGCCAGTAATATTCAGTTGACTAACCCTTGACCCTGTTATGTCAGCTCCACCTGGTTCCTGCCATTTATGGGCCCTCCACCTAGACTTCCCATGTATCTGCAAATTAGGGCCCCAACATGCTACTGGGCACAGTGCTCCTGGCTTGAGTTGCTGAGGCCAAAGCCCTCTGAACACTGAGTCATACCTCCCTTTCGAATCCAGTCTTTGACAACAGGAGTCTGTATAAATGTTAGAACTGTGGGTGTCAGAGACCAGATTCGAGACGAGGGAGTGTCTCCGTAGCGGAGGGCTTTGGCCTCAGCAACTTCTGCCAAGAGCGCTGTGCCTAGTGACACGTCCGTGCCCTAACTTACTGACTGGCAATCAGAACCGAAGGGGGGTAACTCTAGTTGATTTTATTACTGGAGTGTAACCTATGTACAAGCGGGATATATATATATGGTTACAGCGAAGACGGGTCCGCAATTGGTGGAGCCGAACGGAGCAGAGCTAACGGGGTTAAAGCATTAGCCGACTGAATATTACTGACAAGTCGGGTCGCGGGGTTAGCGGTAAGGCAGGCAATAACCCAGAAACGGAAAGGAGGGATAGGCCCAAAGTGTCAGGGGATGGACCCCGGGTCCCCATGACCCCTCTCTACAGTCCACAGTCTAGCCTGTAAACACAGCCCATCTCAGGGCATAACTACTGTGGGTAAGAAAGTGTATAGATAAATGAAGAGTAGGCTACACTTGCCTACTGTGGGTAAGAAAGTGAGAAGAAGGTTAACTTCTCACTTTCCCACAGTGGCCCCAATATGGCGAAAACTTCCGGGGATACCCGGAAGTCACATGAGGTGGGATCCGGGGTCGGATCATGTGGCGCGCGGAGCGTGCGGCGCAGGAAGTGCGCGGGAAGTGGAGCGGGTCCGGACGCGGGTCCGGGTCCGGGCCAAGTCAGGGTATGTGCCCTGACACAAAGGTGGGCTCTGCAGGGCAGGCAAGTGTATTGCCCAGCGGAGGCGGGAGTGCGCTAGCGGATGTCGGAGCTGTCCGGAAGTCTTCGGGGCTCCGTACTTAGGGAGGCGTAGGTAATAAATTGAAATGAGGGGGTGGTGACCATCAAGGGGTACCGAGAGGATTGTGGAATATGGGAGCTCCGAGGTTAGTGAAGAAGGAGCGGAGTTAGACTGGAGGGAACGGAGGGACCGGAAGTCGATGGCCGGGGATGGATATGACAGTGGGGCTGAATTGGTCCATTTCCATTGGTTTTGCATGCAGCATAGGGGGTCAGCATAGGGATGATTCTACAGATAATGTGGCAGAGGTTGTGAGAGCTAGGTTTACAATAACATGGTTGGGTCAGGTTTTGTGTGATGATAGTTGTTGGATACTAACTATTTACATGACATGGGATACTGTACTCCACAGAGCCCATAAGAGGCTAAAAATGGAAAAAACCCATTTCTATAATAATAAATATGAACTTTGATTTTTGTGCCACAACTGCGAGTGTCCACTGAATATGTTGGTGTGCTTGTTTAAGCACGGGTGTAGCCTCACACTCCCAGTCCATCAGTACATGCCATAATGAGGCTACATATATGGTTAAGGGTGGGAAATACAATCCTTACAACCAATCACAGGTGCATCATACATGTGAGGAGCCCAGGGAAAAACATGCATACATCTCCATCAGTTTTGATCACAGCACAATTTATATAGTATTGGTGAATATAGACATGTCAGTGCTGCCTATCTTCAGTAACTTTCATCATTAATTATGGCAATATTTGCTTCACACTTGATTGAACAATGGAAACCCCCCTCTGCTCTGACCATCTGCACATCACTGTGGCAGCATTGAGTGTCAAATCCTTGTAACAGAGCAAAATAACAGCACATAGAAGCTGTTACATAAATGGCCTTTGGGAGTTCATGAGCATCCATGGGTGTCCATGAGCACCCATGGGCACCCATGAGAGTCCATGAATATCCATGGGATTCCATGAACACCCATGGGAGTCCATGAACATCCACAGAAGCCCATGACCACTCATGGGAGGCTGTAAAAGTCATGTAATTTGTCAGAAAATCCATGGAACTCCATGAAAATCCATGAAAATCCATGAAAATCCATGAAAATCCATGAAATTTCAAAAAATCCCATGGAATCCCATGGAGCCCATGGAGCATCTATCACTTTTCATGAGTTACTGCCCGCCAGGCTCTCAGCCCCGGACACTACACCCGGGCTCCCTTGACCCCAGATGAGTCCCTGACACCACCCCACTTCCCCTTGTCCTCCTGCCCCTCTGGGCCCTTGCCCTCCCTACCTCCTTTCAGATGCAGCATAGAGTCTAACCCTCAACCCTCAGTGTAGTTCCCCATCCATATTTCCCTTTGTCTCTGTTTGGACACCTTGTTGTCAGGGCACACCCGCCTGACCCGGGTCCACCCGGACCCACCCGGCCACACCACACCCGCTCCCCGCTGTCCAACCCTCTCCCTCCTCCTTCCTCTGTCTCTCCTCCCCTTTTCCTTTTCTCTCTTTCTTCCCCTTTTCTTTATCTCATTCCTCTCATCTTCCTTTTCTTGTTTATTTCCTTCTATCTACACGGACCACCTTCCTTTGTATCAATGTACTATTGACCCGTCCGGCCCACACACCCCGGACGGCTCCCCGCTGTGCCCAACACGTGCGCATGCAGCGGACGCTCTCGGGATCCCCCACAGGGATACCCGGATGCCTGTGGCTGCCTCCGAGGGTGACATGGCACTCGTCATGTGACTCAAGCCGCATGTACATAAATGTACCTGAAGTGGGAACCGAAGAAGTAACCTTCTTCTCACATTCTCCACTTCAGGTAAGTAGTATAGTTTTCCCTTTTAATAACAATAACACATTCTCCACTTCAGTCTAAGTGGCCAGGGACTGCTGTCCCTCCCCGGACCCGCCAGCACGCGCGCCTGGTTTGCACCCCATGAGGGCCCTTCTGCCGGGCAATACATCCGGACCCCCTCTACCCCGGACGCGTCCCTGACACTTGTTCCATTTCAGACCCCCCTTTGTTCCTCGTGCCTCCATCTCTCCATTATATAGACGTTTTGTTGTAACTCAGGTTATGGCACCTCTGAGGATGACTTTAGTGTTTATACAAGTAGTAGAAACAGTAAAGTCCGACTCAGTAGTCATGTGACTCATATGGAGTGAGATTGTGTCACGGCCGTGCATTCCGGCCGGTTAGCCGCCCGTCCCGATGCTGCCCGAGCCCATTACCGCTATGCGAGCGTGAGCGCGAGCCCCGACCTCAGCCCTATCCTCCCTGAGGACCCCCTGCTCACTTCCCCGCTTGCCCCTAGGCTCCCCTGCACCTGGCCGACTCCCCCACAGCCACACCAACCTTCCCGCCCCGAGTCCGCCTCCGGCACCCTGCCCAGCGCGACTCCTCTACCCCGCCCACTTGGCCCCTACAGGGCCACTACCATTCCCACGCCCGACTCCGGCCCAACTCCGAGTCCAGCGCCGCTACGACACCATCGCCGCTATCATGGCCCTACGCTCTTTCCTTTATTTATCTGTTATTGTTTGTTTTGACCCTCGGTCATTGCCGGCCGCTGTGCGGCCAACCCCGCTCCTTGTTCCCTTTTGCTTCCGGACCCTTCGGCCTTCGGCCCGGGTCCGCTTCAATTCATTCTGCCTTCATATATATATCCTGTATACTACATTATAGTACTTTAGCTCTAATATCGATGTGACCACGACCCCTAAGTCCTGACCCCAACAAGGCAACCCCAGTGAGTCTGAAATGAGGGCCAAGAGACAGCTAGGGGGCACAGCACTCCCTTTAGAGTTGCTGAGGCCAAATGCCCTACCCTCGGGCCTTGTTCACGGCATCACGGCCATCGCGGCCTATAGCGGCCCGCAACAGCGACCTTCGGTGCCGACTCCGGATCAGTGTCTAACAGATTGAATAGAAAGAAAAAGGATAACTTCAACACGTTTGTCATTAGGTACTGGGTCAACGGCTCAGGGAACAAGGCCCCAGGGGGTTGGGCTTCAGCCTCAGCGACTCTGAAGGAGTGCTGTGCCCACCTACTGTCTCAGTGCCCACATTTCAGACTGGCTTGAGCTGCCTTGTTAGGGAGGACAAAACCCAGTCAATATTCAGACTAAAGTTATACTAATGTATTATACATAGCATATATAGTCAGGGGAACTGAATGGGTCAGGTGATGAATTAACAAAGGAAAACAGAAACAAGGGCCGGCATCCAGGTCAGAATGCATGGTCATGACATTTGTACATATTTGCTCACTCCTCAGTCAGTAAATGACCTGAGCAACCTGAGCAACCTAGTCTACTTGAACAACTTGAGCACCTACACCCCCTAGAGACTTGTGAGGCCCCGGCCCATGTCTATATTCCACCCACAACATCAGTTGATGTTGTGTTGTGTAATAATTATGTCGCAACGCTAATTTAGCATCATGGAAGCTTCTCTATTTATTTGTGCTGAGAATGTATAAGATTGTATATAAACCCTCGGGGTAGCTGTAAAAGGCGGATCAGCCTTTACTTCTACCCCATTAATATACAGCCAAATCAAGCATATACTTAGATGGACTTCTGAGGCCTGAGGCGAATGGGGGAACGGAACGTTACCATCCCCAAACTAGTCAGATACCTTTCACTTTTTTACGCTCTTATTCTCTTTCCATTCTCGGCACCACGTTACCGGTGCCGAAACCCCATTTGGCAACGTGCACGTCGTCGGCCCCTGACAACGCGCGACTTCGATCAAGTTCTCATGCAAACTTGTTGAACGACTCGACACCTCTTCTGGATGTCGTGGAGATACAACACCAGGAGCACATCCAACACTCCCGCCAACACGGTCGGCCCCTCCACTGGCCATAGGGTGGAAGACGACACCACCTCAAGTGATGGTGGTGATCGGGGCCTGCAAGGGCCCAGGGACGCATCTCAGATGCGTCCCACCTATATGAGAGACGTTGACGAGGTCACAACATCTGAAGCCCTCGCAGCGGAGACCCTTGCGGCATTCGTCCCAATGCGCGTGTCACGTCCTCCATCCCCAACCCACTCCCTTGCGTCTGAAATGGCGCAAGTACTAAGAAATCATGTCGACCAAGTCGACGATGACATCGCCAATGTCCGTAACATGAATACCCAAATCTCTGGGAATAGCGATAACATTGCTCGTCTAGATCGTAACATCATTAAGGTGGAGGAAAGACTTAATGAGAAACTAAACGAAATTCTCCTCGCGCTCTGTCGACATGACGAGCGAAAGCCACCCACAGCAACAGTGGATAACCCACCTGCAAACCCTCCAGTGAACCCAACAACGGGTGGAGACCCTATCGTCGTCTCTGACCAGACGAAAAAAACCGCTGTTGAGGCGCAGGTGCCCCAAGAGGTCCCTGTAGTCCCCATTAATCAAACGGGTCAACCAATCACTAAACCCGCTGTGGAGGCGCAAGCGCCCCAGGAGGTCCCTGTAGTCCCTGTTAATCCAACAGGTCAACCAATCAGTGGGGTCCCCATACCTGGAGGGATCCCCACTGTCTCTGCCATCGTCACAGAGGCGACAAGTTCACGCCCGTCCGTCGAGGTACAAGAATCTGACGGATGTTTCGTTCCCATCTTTAGTGGAACTAAGCCACCTACCCCGTCGACGGCGCCAGTAACCACTGACGCCAAGGGAAAAGGTAGGGAGATCGACCCAGGACAACTGGCTGGATCGTCGACTGCGGGGGAGAGTGGAACTTCTCCATTCCATTTCAGACCAGGCTTCGTGCCCGCGCCGTTCATTCTGTCGTCCCAACCCACGAACGGTGGGGTGAAAATACCATGCGTTGACGCTACTCAAACGCATAATTTCCCTCCCGACCACGGGAGAAAGAAAGCAGTGCCGATGAAGGCCACTGTGGAGACAATACAGGAGGAAGACGGTGATGCGGAAGTCACCAGTGTTCCGTACGATTATTACACATGGAAAAAACGCCCGATCTATGTCCAGGATCGTGTAGATGACATTGGTGGACAGCCCGCCAAGGTCAGACCTATCTTCGCTAAGCATAGTCTCAGCAAATCTACTTTCGACTTTAACGCCTGTCTGGATGCAGACTATACAACGTGGGTCGTGGGGCAAACGGTGAAGACCCTGAAAGACTGTCCCACGGCACAGCACTCAGACGGGTGCTGGATAACTACCACCGATTCTCACAACCGCCTGCGGCTCCAGAAGGGAGCAAGAGGCATGTAGACCAAGTTAGGTCTAACTCGGGAAGAAGGCCCCGCCGTCCGAGTGGGGATGGTGATGACGAGGATGGTGGCGAGGGTGGCTTGTCCTGGCCCAACCCACCATTTCTTGACCCATTTGGCACCGAAGCAAAATGGGAGCCTTCATCCAACTTTCCAAACCGCTCGTCTGTACGACCCGGTTTGTTTGACTCAACCATGTGTTCATACGCAGCACCTGCAGCACAAGTAGTGCCGGATCCATCTGAGTTCATGACTCAGCTTCTTGAATCTGCATGCCGAAGTGTGGAGGTTCAAATCCTGCAGTCACTGCCTGCAGATGTACGCCCAGAACTGCTCAAAAAGATGCAGGGACTGACTCCGACCATCAAATGGTCTGGAGAGAATAACTCGAAGATATTCCACAACTGGCTGCACTCCTGGCTAGCCTATATGTCGTTGTGTGGGTGGAAGGGTGAAGCTTATAACGAGTTTCACGTCCACACTTTGACAACCGCCATTGAAGGCGAGGCGCAAGACCTCCTGATGCACTATATACGCATTGGAGTGCAGAACGGGGTAACTCCCCCATTCTGGGATCTACTAGAGATCCTTATCTGCACCTTCATCAAGAAGTCTGCAGCAGTAGCATCCACGAAAGCGTTCAAAACACTTTCATACAATTCTGCGAAGGGAATCAAACACTTCTATAACCAGCTGTATCGTGCAGCTGAGGAGATGATCACGCCTCCTGACCAGGCAACGTTCAATGAACGTTTCCTGAACACCATCCCTGGCGAAATGCGTCGGGAGATGGTTATGCGCCACGAAATTTCCGTGGACTACACAACAAAAGATGAGTTGTGGACCGCCGTGCTCCACCTGGACCACGCATACGATTCAATTAAGGCGATCTCTGCGTATCGTAACGACTCGCAAGCGCCAGCCACGTCAAAAACGACGCAAAAACAAGCCAACACCGCAGCAGCACCCAAAAAAGCTGCTGATTCTTCGTCCGCCAAGAAAGTGTACAAAAACACATTCAGGGGAAACACGTCAACTCTGAAGAGCGGACAACGCTCGACCTTCCGTGCAAGCTATTCGCCAGCTCCAAAACCAGAGAAGTCGATGTCGTCTACAGCGACGAAATCGACGCCATCCTTGGATAAGGATGGGAAATGTCATATCCATCCCTGGCCATCGACTTCCGGTCCCTCCGATCCCTCCGTTCCAACTCCGCTCCTCCCTCACTAACCTCAGAGCCCCCATATTCCGCAATCCTCTCGGCACCCCTCGATGGTCACCACCCCCTCATTTCAATTTATTACCTACGCCTCCCTAAGTACGGAGCCCCGAAGACTTCCGGACAGCTCCGACGTCCGCTAGCGCACCCCCGCCTCCGCTGGGCAATACACTTGCCTGCCCTGCAGAGCCCACCTTCGGGCCTATCCCTCCTTTCCGTTTCTGGGTTATCGCCTGCCTTTCCGCTAACCCCGCGAACCGACTCGTCGGTAATATTCAGTCAGCTAATGTCTAAACCCCGTTAGCTCCGCTCCGTTCGGCTCCACCAATTGTGGAACCGTCTCCACTGTAACCATATATATATCCCACTTGTACATAGGTTACGCCCCAGTAGAAAAATCAACTAGAGTTACCCCCCTAGGTTCTAATTGCCAGTCAGTAAGTTAGGGCACAGACGTGTCACTAGGCACAGCGCTCTTGGCAGAAGTCGCTGAGGCCGAAGCCCTCCGTTACGGAGACATTCCTTCGTCTCGACCCTGGTCTCTGACAGGAAACCGCATTGTTATAAATGCGGGAAAGTAGGCTATCAACGTGATTGCCCAAATCACGACAAGCCCAAACCGCGCATGTACAACATAGCGGTCGAGTCTGACGAACAAGACCTACAGGACTCGGAACCTGTAGAAGAACCGGAAGGTGTTGAAGATCCTGCAGAGGTGCAGGACTATATGGCCGACGATGAGGCGTTCGACGATAAACTCGTGGACAACCCGTATGACCCCAACCTCCTCGCTGAGGCGGAGGAGGAGTACATAGAAGTGGATGCCGACATGTTTGTCAGTGCTATGACATTCGTGGATCCCACGGACAAAAACTTCTCCATTAAATTAGCGTCTGCTCAGCACAAACTGCCATCTGATGAGCAGATTGTTAGACACTGGTCCGGGGTCGGCACCGAAGGTCGCTGTTGTGGGCCGCTATAGGCTGCGATGGCCGCGATGCCTCAGACAAGGCCCGAGGGTAGGGCATTTGGCCTCAGCGACTCTAAAGGAGCGCTGTGCCCCCTAGCTGTCTCTTGGCCCTCATTTCGGACTCACTGGGGTTGCCTTGTTGGGGTCGGGACTTAGGGGTCATGGTCACATCGATATTAGAGCTAAAGTACTATAATGTAATATACAGGATATATATAGGAGGAAGAAATGAATGGAAGCGGACCCGGGCCGAAGGCCAAAGGGTCCGGAAGCAAACAAGGATAAGGAGCGGGGTTGGCCGCACAGCGGCCGGCAATGACCGAGGGTCAAAACAAACAATAACAGATAAATAAACGAAGGAGTGTAGGGCCACGATAGCGGCGCTAGACTCGGAGTTGGGCCGGAGTCGGGCGTGGTGTCACGACCCGGCAGTTCCCATGGTCAGGTGATCACTCCCCACACCTTCTCCCTCCCCCGCTTCGACCCCGTCAACTCCGCTGCCCGCCCGACGCTGCCTGAACAAGCCCGTCACCCTTCCCTGTCACCGCTACCTGTTTCCACGGCCCGTCACGGGCCTACTGTTAGAACGGGCGGAAACAGACGACTCCGGAGTGGAATTGGAGACTTAGCGTGGAGGGACCTTGGCCTCAGTGACTCAAGCGGAGTGCTGTGCCATTGCTGTTTGTCCATTTGGTCCTTAATTTCACAGTAGGTGAGCAGGAAGTCTCTTGGGGGCATTTCAGGTCGATTTCGGACTAAGCCAAAACGAGTATGTACAAGCGCCGATATATATAATGGAAGGGGCAAAAGCACAAGGAGAACAAAGGGTAACCAAATCGGAACGAAGACGTCCGAACGGGAACAAAGGGTAGAAGAAGCGGAGCGGTACCGAAGGTCATAAGGCAGGACCTGTGATACATCCGAAAGGAGGTAGGGAGGGCGAGGCCCAGAGGGGCAGGAGGATGAGGGGAAGTGGGGATGATGACTAACTGGCTAGAATAGGAAGAAGCAGTAGTCCAAATAGGGATGAGGGAAAAACGCGAGAAATACATTACAAGCGGCGAGAGCGCCGAAGGCGATCCGCGAAGCTTGGGGGTTGCGGAGCTTACGGAGGTTACGGAGGCGGGGTTGAAAGTCCGAGGGATATTGGCAATGGTGTTTACGTAGTATGAGGTCACCAATGCAATGGACTAAGACCGAGGTGGAGTCAAAGTCCGAGGTAGGGACTATGACGGAGGCTCGGAGTAAGGTATGAGCGGTGTCCAAGTGCGAAGTACGGAACAGCGGTGGAAGGTCGTAACTTGGCGGAAGGGTGGCGGAGGAGTAACAGAGGGAGGAGAGAGGTAAGGGAGAAGGAGTGGCGGAAAGGAGAGTAGTCAGGTCCGAAGGTGAGTATCGGAGCGGAGGACGGAAGCATAGGAGGATGACGGGAGGGTGGAGGTGTTGTGAAGGGGGAGCGGAGTAGTAGGAGGGTGGCGAGAGGGGCGGTGTTTGGTCCGAGATGAGTATCGGAGCGGAAGGAGATAGGGTCAGAGAGGTAAGGAGGAGGTGTGTTGCCAGGACCGAGGGTGAGTATCGGAACGGCAGCGGTAGGTTATGACTCCGGAGGTGAAGAGGGTGGAGGTCCGGAAGTCGGGTCGGGGTCGGGTATGCACGGATATGACAGTAGTGGAGGGCTTCGGCCTCAGCGACTTCTGCCAAGAGCGCTGTGCCTAGTGACACGTCCGTGCCCTAACTTACTGACTGGCAATCAGAACCTAAGGGGGGTAACTCTAGTTGATTTTATTACTGGAGTGTAACCTATGTACAAGCGGGATATATATATGGTTACAGCGAAGATGGGTCCGCAATTGGCGGAGCTGAACGGAGCGGAGCTAACGGGGTTAAACATTAGCCGACTAAATATTACCGACGAGTTGGGTCGCGGGGTTAGTGTCAGGGGACGACTCCCGGGTCCCCATGACCCTCCCCTATGGTCCACAGTCCCAGGTGTAACCAGCCCTGTCCAGGGCACAACCTACTGTGGGTCAGAGATGATATATATGTCAGGGTTCAGCACCCTGCCCTAGGGTGCCCCAGACTCCCCAACCAATCCCTTCCTTCCATTCCTTCATTGTTGCCTTGTTGTTGCCTTTCTGTGTTGTGTATCCGCGCACATGAGATAGCGTGGGAACTTTCTGAGCGAGCAGCTCGCCCAGAATGTTCCCACGGGTCACAGCCACAGTTCTGGGCGAGCAACTCGCCCAGAACGTTCCCATGCTTACTGGGCACTGCCACCTGGATGTTCCCTCCGGGTCACACTACACAACTCTAGGAGCTGTATAGTTGTGGGCATGTGACCCATTCCTTTATATAGCAACCATGCGGGGAGATGAGACCTTTACCCTTCTTCTCATCTCATACCCCGCATAGGCAAGTGTATATATATTCTTTCCTTTTACTATACATCTCATACCCCGCATAGTGTGAGGACAGGCCAGATGGGGGTTGAGGTCAGGGAGCCTCCGAGTCCGAGGCCGGGCCCTGACAATATAAAAGAGAGGCAAGTATATACAACTTGCCTACTGTGGGTCAGAGATGAGAAGGAAGTTAACTTCTCATCTTCCCACAGTGGCCACAATACATCGAAAACTTCCGGAGATATCCGGAAGTCACATGAGACCCGAGACCCGAGGTCCGGGCCATCCGGCCGCACTGAGCATCCGGCACAGGGTGCGCGCGGGGAGTGCAACAGCCGGGTGCAGTCACGGGTGCGGGTGCGAGTGCAGGTGTGGATGCGGTATGGGCTAGGTCAGGGTGTATGCCCTGACAGTTAGCGGAAAGGCAGGCGATAACCCAGAAATGGAAAGGAGGGATAAGCCCGAAGGTGGGCTCTGCAGGGCAGGTGATTGTATTGCCCAGCGGAGGCAGGGGTGCGCTAGCGGACGTCGGAGCTGTCCGGAAGTCTTCGGGGCTCCGTACTTAGGGAGGCATAGGTAATAAATTGAAATGAGGGGGTGGTGACCATCAAGGGGTACCGAGAGGATTGCGGAATACGGGAGCTCCGAGGTTAGTGAAGGAGGAGCGGAGTTAGACCAGAGGGAACGGAGGGACCGGAAGTCGATGGCCGGGGATGGATATGACAACTTACGACTCTGTGTGCTGAGCAATCCCACTGAGACCTCACACTTTTTTGAGTGTATGAGGTATGTTTTACAACACAACCCACAAAGACAATCAAATTGCATTAACAACTTGACTCGGTAGCACTGATGGTGCCTAAACACACCTGCAAGGGCAAGGTCACATCTGCAGCGACTGTTAGTGGAGTGGACGGAATGTCCGGAAGCGGAGAAGGGACTCAGGAATGGAGGGACCTTGGCCTCAGCGACTCAAGTGGAGTGCTGTGCCACTGCTTGTTGTCTAAGGTGGTCCTTAACTTCAGGTTAGCAGGGGGAGTCTCTTTGGGGGACAATTGTCAGGGCACACCCACCTGACCCGGTTCCACCCGGGCCCACCTGGGCCCACCTCACCCACTCACCCACTCACCCGCTCACCCACTCACCCGCTCACCCACTCACCCGCTCACCCACTCACCCGCTCACCCACTCACCCGCTCACCCACTCACCCGCTCACCCACTCACCCGCTCACCCACTCACCCGCTCCCCACTACCCATCCTTCCTCCCTCTTCCCCTTCCTCCCTTTCCTCCCTCTTCCCTCTTTCCTCTTTCTCCTTTATTTCACTCTCCCTTTCTGTTTATCCTTTCTATTTACACGGACCACCTTCCCTTGTATCATTGTACTGTTGACCCGTCCAGCTCAGACACCCCAGACGACTTCCCACTATGCCCAGCATGCGCACCTGCAGCGGACGCCCTCGGGGATACCCGGATGGCTGCGGCCCTCTCCGTAGATGACGTGGCACTCGTCATGTGACCCAAGCCACATGTACATAAATGTACCTGAAGTGGGAACTGAAGAAGTAACCTTCTTCTCATGTTTTCCACTTCAGGTAAGTAGTGTAGTTCTTCCTTTTAATAACAATTCACGTTTTCCACTTCAGTCTAAGTGGCCAGGGACTACAGTCCCAGATTGGGCCCGTCAGTACGCACGCCCGCTTCGTCCCCCGAGAGGGTCCCCCCGCCGGGCACTACAGCCAGGCCCCCTCCACCCCGGACGTGTCCCTGACAGCAGAAGAAGGTTTCAATCTCGTCTCCCCTGCCTCCCCAGCCATGGTGTCAGAAGAGCAGTATGAGGAGCTGCTAGCTCGCTTCCAAGAGCTCCAAGCCATTGTGGAGAGCCAGGCCCGCAACCATCCCCCACCCCCACCTGCTCCAGCACCCACTCCCGCGCCAGCCCCTGCACCCGCTCCCGCGCCCAGACCCAAACCACCCAAGGTCGCCCCCCCACTCCCTTCTCAGGAGCCAGCGAGGACCTGGACCGCTTCAAGGCCGAGTGCGGGATTTACTTCCACGTTTGTGCGGCTGAATTCCCCACCGCCCTCTCCCAAATTCTTTTCGTGCTGTCCTACATGAAAGGAGGACCTGCAGGGGCATGGGCAACGCAACGCACGATCACATTGCTGACAGCCGGATCCCCCTCCCTCACCATGGACGAGTTCAACACTGAACTCGACGCCATGTTCCAGGACCCAAACCGGGAGGCCACGGCCAGACAGAAGCTGGCAGCCATCCGACAGGGAAGCGACTCTGTGGACAAGGTCATCCAAGAGTTCGAGATACTGGGGCCTGCCTCAAGGCTGGGCGATGTGGGACTGGTTGACTGTTTCGAGCAGGCCATCAACTCCTGCCTCCGGGAGAGCATATACCGGCTCCGCCCCATGCCCACTACTTGGGCAGAGTGGAAACGCGAGGCCACCCTCCTAGACAACCAGTGGCGATGCTTCCAAGCCACCCAACCGCATGCATTTCCACCCAAACCCCCGCTCCCGTCAACCCGACCCCTGTCGACCGCGACCCCACCTCACGCACGACCCACACCTGCGCCCCCTCGACTCGCACCCGCTCCTCCACCTCCTACCCTAGCAGCCTGCCCCACAACGGGAGCGGGCCCACAGCCAATGGATCTCGACCGCTCGAGAACTGACCAGAGGCGGTGCTACAACTGTAACACCCCGGGGCACATCCAACGAGACTGCCCACACCCCAAGGTCCACTGGGCACGACGCCTCCACCCTGAAGACCTTCGGGCACTGATGGAAGGGCTGAAAAGGCAGTTGACTGAAGGACCAGAGGCAGAGGAAGCAGAGCCGGAAACAGAGACTCAGGGGGATTTTCAGGAAGGCGACCGGTGAGGGATGCGTCCCGGCCGCCCGTAGAGGATAGCTCATGTAAATACCGCAGCGTGCGTAAGTCAGCGCCAATGCCAAAACTTCACCGAGTTATCGCAAAGAAAAAGAGGAAAACCACATCCTCAACCCGTGAGAGTAGAAGGACCGCAGAGGGAATGCCCAAAGTGGCAGTATCCCCACCCGCTATCTGCGTTCTTTCCAAGCAATCCCCCCGGTCCCTTAACCTCACAGTCAAACTGACCACCCTAACCTCACTTGCGTCAGTGTCTGTATCGGCCCTCCTGGACTCAGGAGCCACCGGGAACTTCGTGAGCCCCGAATTCGTCCGGAAGCACAAGCTTGAGACAACCCCACTCCTGCAACCTATCCCCGTCCGTAACATCGACAGGACCCCGAACGAGAACGGAGCCATAACTGAGGAGCTGGAAGCCCTCCTGACGTTCGGGCGGCACACAGAGCGAGCCCGCTTCGCAGTCGCAAACCTCGGGTGGCAATCCCTCATCATTGGTCACTCATGGCTGCTACACCACAACCCAGAGGTGGACTGGGCACGGCAGAAGGTCGTCATGTCTCGCTGCCCATCCTCCTGCAGACAGCCACAAGCACGAGAGGACCAAGACCCTGCCCTGGAGCCTGGGGACGGGATCTACGCTGCAATCATCCCCCCAGGCTGGGGACATGACCTAAGAGCCACCACGACCCCCTCTCAGCGGATGGCCCAGGAGGCCTGCGACCCAGGCGCAGAACCCACGTCGTTTGAGACGCTAGTGCCAGAGCACTACCAGGACTTCCAGGACATGTTCTCGAAGGAAGCTTTCGACCAGCTTCCCCCCCGGAAGCCCTGGGACCACGCTATAGACCTGGTACCAGACGCCAAGCTGCCCAGGGGAAAGACCTTCCCCCTCTCGCGGCCGGAACAGAAAGAGCTGGACGAGTTCCTGCGCGAGAACTTGCAGAACGGGCGCATACGACCGTCCAAGTCCCCAATGGGGGCACCAGTCTTCTTTGTCAAAAAGAAAGACGGGTCACTACGCCTAGTACAGGACTACCGGAAGCTGAACGAGATTACCGTAAAGAACTCATACCCACTCCTGCTGATCTCAGACGTCCTCGCCCGCCTCCGGAGCGCTAAGTACTTCTCCGCCCTGGACCTACGTTGGGGGTTCAACAACGTCCGGATCAAGGATGGGGACAAGTGGAAGGCAGCGTTCGCAACCAACCGAGGGTTGTTCGAGCCCATGGTAATGTTCTTTGGGCTGTGTAACTCCCCTGCGACCTTCCAAACGATGATGAACGATATCCTCAGGGACTTCATCGACCGGGAGGTCGTCATTTGCTACATGGACGATATCCTCATCTTCACGGCTACCCTAGAGGAGCACCGGAAGGTCGTCCGGGAGGTCCTGGAAACGCTACGGAAGAGGAGGCTGTTCCTGAAGCCGGAGAAGTGCAAATTCGAGTGGACCCGGATCGAGTACCTCGGCCTCGTCATCTCAGAGGGTAGCGTTGCGATGGACCCCATAAAGATCCGTGGAGTCCTTGACTGGCCCACCCCAACCAAGGTGAAGGAGGTGCAGTCCTTCCTAGGGTTCGTAAATTTCTACTGCCGGTTCATCAAGGACTCCTCTGAAAAGGCACGCCCGCTCCACAAGCTGACCCGGAAGACCCAGGCTTGGAACTGGGACACGGACGAAGACAATGCCTTCCGCACCCTTAAGGAAGCTGTCACCACTGCCCCAGTCCTCTCCTTCCCCACTGACTCGGGCCGCTTCAGGCTCGAGTGTGATGCCTCCAATTTCGCAACCGGTGCAGTCCTCTCCCAGCTCCAACCTGATGGGGAGTTCCACCCGGTGGCGTTCATGTCCAAGAGTTTCACGGACATGGAGCGTAACTACGAGGTGTACAACAAGGAGATGCTCATGATCGTCCGAGCTCTCGAAGAGTGGCGACACTTCCTAGAAGGTGCTGAGGAGAAAGTCGAGGTCTATACCGACCACTGTAACCTAGGGTACTTCCGGATGGCCCAGAGGCTGAATCGACGCCAGGCTAGGTGGTCCCTCTTCCTCTCTCGCTTCCACTTTACCCTTGTCCACCGAAGCTCATGGGAAAACCGGACGCACTCTCCCATCGTGCTGACCACCCGAAAGGGAAGGATGACAACGAAGGGCTAACCCTCCTCCAACCAGCCTGGTTTGAGGCTCGTGCAACAGAGGGAATCTCGGTAGAGGGAGAGGAGGTAGGAATTCTAGAGTGGATAGGCAAAGCAAAAGACCACGATGAGAAAGTGGTAAAGGCAATGCGAGAGCTGGGAGAAGGGACGCTAAGGTCGGACGAATGGGAGAGGCAGGGTGAACTAGTTCTGTACTGGGGGAGGGTGTACGTCCCTAAAGACCCCCAACTCCGCCATGATCTTGTGCAGCTACACCACGATGCGCGGGCGACGGGACACCCGGGGCGATGGAAAACCCTGGAACTTGTCTCCCATGACTACTGGTGGCCCCGGATGGCAGAGTATGTCGGGCGGTACGTACGCAGGTGCGACACCTGCAACCGCATCAAATCTTTCCCCTCACAAAAAGTTGGGAAGCTCACCCCAAACAAGGTCCCCACCCGCCGCTGGCAAGTGATCTCAGTAGATATGGTGGGAGAGCTCCCAGAGTCCAAAGGCTATAATGCCATCCTGGTGGTAGTAGACCGCCTGTCCAAGCATATCCACGCGGTCCCCACCGTGACGACCGTAGACTCGGAGGGTATCACATGGCTCTTTCTAGAGCACATCTGGACACGGGCTCCCAGAGGAGATCCTCAGCGACAGAGGGAGCACCTTTGTCTCCCGCTTCTCAAAAGAGCTCATGGACCTTCTAGGCGTCAAACTGACCCCTTCAACGCCCTACCACCCCCAGACGGACGGACAGACTGAGCGGGTCAACCAAGAGATCGAAGCTTATCTCCGGGTGTTCATCAACCATCGACAAGACGACTGGGCCGACTGGCTTCTGCTGGCGGAATTCTCCTACAACAACCGCATCCACTCATCCACCCACCAAACTCCTTTCGAACTCGACACCAGCCAACACCCCAGGATGGGGACAGAGCCCACACGCACGTCCGAGGTGGAAGCTGCTGACATGTTCTCATCGAGGATGATGAAAATGCAAGAGGAGGCGAAGGCCGCACTGGAACATGCAGCGGATGAGATGGCCCATTACTACGACCGAGACCGTGAAACAGCCCCAAAGTACCAAGAAGGCGACCGAGTCTGGCTCAGCGCACAAAACTACACGACTGACCGCCCAACCAAAAAGTTGGACCACAAATGGCTCGGCCCCTTCAAGATCGTCAAAGTCGTCTCCCCTGCTGCTGTCAAACTCCAACTTACCGCACGCCAGAAAGAAATCCACCGGGTTGTATCCGTAATGAACGTCAGACCACACCGCCCAGACGATATCCCAGAACGACCCACTGACCCCTGCCCAGGTCCGGAACTTGTATACGGAGAAGAAGAGTACAAGGTCGAGAAGGTATTGGACTCTAAGTGGCTACACCGGAAACTCTGGTATCTGGTAAAGTTCGTTGGTTGGCCAAGCTCAGAGAACCAATGGCTCCAACGGGACCACTTAGCCCATGCCCCCGACCGGATCGAGGAATTCCACAGGACGCACCCCCAAGCCCCAGGGAGAGAAAGAGAGAACCATCTGGCCGCTTCGAGGTGAAGCGGCTTAAGGAGGGGGTGATGTCAGGGCACACCCGCCTGACCCGGTTCCACCCGGGCCCACCTGGGCCCACCTCACCTGCTCACCCGCTCACCCGCTCACCCGCTCCCCGCTACCCATCCTTCCTCCCTCTTCCCCTTCCTCCCTTTCCTCCCTCTTCCCTCTTTCCTCTTTCTCCTTTATTTCACTCTCCCTTTCTGTTTATCCTTTCTATTTACACGGACCACCTTCCCTTGTATCATTGTACTGTTGACCCATCCGGCTCAGACACCCCAGACGACTTCCTGCTACGCCCAGCATGCGCACCTGCAGCGGACACCCTCGGGATCCCCCACGGGGATACCCAGATGGCTGCGGCCCTCTCCGTAGATGACGTGGCACTCGTCATGTGACCCAAGCCGCATGTACATAAATGTACCTGAAGTGGGAACTGAAGAAGTAACCTTCTTCTCATGTTTTCCACTTCAGTCTAAGTGGCCAGGGACTACAGTCCCAGATCGGGCCCGTCAGTACGCACGCCCGCTTCGTCCCCCGAGAGGGTCCCCCGCCGGGCGCTACAGCCGGGCCCCCTCCACCCCGGACGCGTCCCTGACAGATTGCGGTGGTCAGTGTAGACATCAACCTTCTCCTCTGCTCCTTGCAGGAAATGTCACCATTCCTCGAGGGCACGCACTATCATGAGCATCTCCTTGTCATACACTTCATAGTTGCATTCCACGTCTGTGAAGCTCTTTGACATAAAGGCTACCGGGTGGAATTCTCCATCTGTCTGGAGCTGAGAGAGGACGGTGCCGGTTGCGAAGTTGGAAGCGTCACACTCAAGCTTGAAGTGGCCCATGTCAGCAGGGAAGGCAAGGATGGGGGCAGAGGTGATGGCGTCTTTGAGGGCACGGAACGCGCGGTCCTCATCTGGTCCCCAGGCCCAAGTCTTCGTCTTGCGGGTTAATGCGTGGAGGGGGCAGGCTATCTCCGAGAAATCCTTGATGAACCGGCAGTAGAAGTTGACGAACCCCAGGAAGGACTGCACCTCTTTGACCTTAGTTGGGGTTGGCCAGTCGAGGACTCCACGGATCTTCACGGGATCCATCGCGACGCTGCCCTCAGCGATGATGAGGCCGAGGTATTCGATTCGGGTCCGCTCGAACTTGCACTTCTCCGGCTTCAAGAAGAGCTTTCTTCTTCGCAGCGTTTCCAAAACCTCGTGGACAACCTTCCGGTGTTCTTCCAGGGTAGCGGTGAAGATCAGGATGTCATCCATGTAACAGATGACAACCTCCCGGTTGATGAAGTCTCGGAGTATGTCGTTCATCATGGTCTGGAATGTTGCTGGGGAGTTGCATAGGCCAAAGAACATGATGGTAGGCTCGAACAGCCCCCGGTTGGTCCAGAACACCGCTTTCCATTCATCACTGTCTTTGATGCAGACGTTATTGAACCCCCAGCGGAGGTCTAGCACCGAGAAGTACTTGGCGTTTCGGAGGCATGCAAGGACATCCGAGATGAGGGGGAGGGGGTATGAGTTCTTCACCGTGATCTCATTGAGCTTGCGGTAGTCTTGGACCAGGCGTAACGACCCGTCCTTCTTCTTGACGAAGAAGACTGGCGCCCCCATCGGGGACTTGGACGGCCATATGCGTCCGTTCCGCAGGTTTTCGCAGAGGAACTCGTCTAGTTCCTTCTGTTCTGGCCTTGACAGGGGGAAGGTCCTCCCTCTCGGGAGTTTGGCCTCTGGTGCCAGGTCTATCGCGTGGTCCCAAGGCTTCCATGGAGGTAGCTGGTCGAAGGCTTCCTTCGAGAATACATCTCAGAAGTCTTGGTACTGCTCTGGCACCAGTGCCTCGAACTGTGTGGGTTCTGCCTCCGGCTCACGGGCCTCCTGGGCCATCTGCTGCGATGGGGTTGTGGTCGCTCTTAGCTCATGTCCCCACCCTGGGGGGATGATAGCGGCGTAGATTCCATCCCCGGGCTCTATTGCAGGGTTTGAGTCGACTTGCACTTGTATCGACCAGCAGGATGTTGGGCAGCGGGACATGGTGACTTTCTGTCGTGTCCAGTCCACTTCCGGGTTGTGGTGTAGCAGCCACGAGTGTCCTATAATGAGGGACTGCCTCCCAAGGTTCGCAACGGCGAAGCAGGCCCGCTCCGTGTGTCACCTGAACGTCAAGAGGGCCTCTAGCTCCTCAGTTATGGCTCCGTTCTCATTCGGGGTTCCGTCGACGTTGCAGACAGGGATGGGCTGAGGGAGTGGGGTCGTCTCAAGCCCGTGTTTTTGGACGAACTCGGGGCTCATGAAGTTCCCTGTAGCTCCGGAATCTAGGAGCGCCAACACGGAGATGCTGGCGAGGGATGTTGTAAGGGGGCAAGGGATCTACCACCCTAACGAGAAAGAGAGGGGGCCACAGAGTTGGGAATGCTCAGGGGAGGTTCGGATGATGAGGAGGGGGGAGGAGAAATGGTCCGGTGCTATGTGATAAAAAATGATAAACTCGTAAATCTCACTGATAATCAAACTGATGGGGAACTCTGCCCCTGCACTATGTCTTGAGCCTCTTTGGCTTCGTATTCGCCGCTCTGGGCGCTGGTAACGTCTGCTAGAACTTCATGTTCGTTTGGGAGCACCTCTCTCTGTTGGGGGAGTCCTCTTTGTAAATACAGGGAAGAGGCAGTTATAAATATGAAAAAAAGCATCTGTGGAAATCCGAATGATCCGACGGGTTTAGGACGGCAACAGATCCACAAGGAACACTTAAGAAAAAAGCAATATCAAAGAAATATTGACGTTGTTAAGGAAATAAAGAAACATGGCGATCGCCTCAACCGCTGAACCAAATGCGTCACTCGTGACATTGTTCGACTTGCGTTAACAAGGGCTTTCCAACGATACCAAATTCGTCCGGATCGGTGGAGAATTGATGGAGATACAGAGGAAGCGGTGGAATATGCGGGTGACAGTTGCCCAATTTGGAAACTGATGGTTGTCCGTGGTCAGGAATGGCTTGAAAAAAATCGGAAGAAATATGAGAAACGTGGGAGGGGTATCTGGAACAGTGGTAGATGTGTTTCGGGAGTGGGGTGCTTGACGTGGGTGGTAGAATCACGATAATCGGCTTGTTTGCGTGGTACCGGCTGTGCCTGCCTACAACATTAAGGCAGTCAGCTTCACGGCAAGGTTGAGGGATCTGGGGGGGTGCTTGGACAACACATAGATGGCGGGTGGCAGGACCGCTACCTCCGACGCCATTTCCGGGGTTTCTCTCCCCTTGCTGGTTGAGGACACGTTTTTCCTCTTCTTCTTGGTGATGACTCAGTGGAATTTAGATGTCGGCGCTGGGCTAGGCGCCTCACAGTATCTACACGAGCTAGTACTATCGCCTACAGGCGGCCGGGGTGCGTCCCTCACTGGTCACCATCCTGAAAATCCTCTTGGGCCTCCCCCTCCTGTCTTTCTCCCTCTGTCTCTGGTTCGTCCACCAGCTGTCTCCTCAGCCCCTCCATGAGTGCTCTGAGGTCTTCAGGGTGCATCCATCGAGCTTGGCGGGTTTTTGGTTGCGGGCAATCCCGTGCGATGTGCCCTGGTGCATCGCAGTTGTAACACAGTGTTACGGATACGGAGTCTCCAACGACCATATCCGTCGCATGGTCAAAGACTTCCCCTCTCCATCGCTCCTCCCCTCTTTCTCCTTTCCGTCCTCTATCCCACTACCCTATCCTCCTTACCCGTTCTACCCCTTTCCCCCCCCTTGTGCAAAGCTTTCCCCATTGGGGTTTTGGTGCTGGCCGAGGTTGTTTGTGTTTCGCAGGATTTCCCGCGACCTTACCATTTGTAGATAGTCACGCGTCTTGTACGGAAACCGCCGAAGGCGGTTCCCGCTAACTAACAACTGCTCTACAACTGTCTCGTGTACCGTCTTCTGTAACAACCCTCCCTGTGACTCGACTGAACCCGTGTGACTGTACAACTCTCAATATGTCTTATAAGTCTGGTTATATCGAGTCCTCTAACGGCCCTCGCTGCGAGAACTCGAGGTCGAGAGTCGAAGACTCTCGACATGTGTATCGTCCTACTGAATCTGTACCCTATGGGTCTTCATCACTCCGCTCTCCCCCCAGTACTCAGCATACGACGTCACCTCACGATCTTGGAGATCATGAGTACTTTGAGGCCCATCCTCCCATGATGCCGGCACGTTCGCTACGCGAACGCCAAGTCGCCGCCCATCCACCGTCTGTTCCCTCCTTCGCCAGTCATCATGTTTCCCCGCCAACGGTACGTTCCCTTTGGGAACGCCAAGTCACCGAAGGCCCTACTAGTCAGTCCTCATTGCACGCTTATGACATCAACCCGCTACCGGTACGTTCGCACTGCGAACGCCAAGTACCCGATGGCAACTATATGAAGTTCTCACCCATCTCACAAGTCGCGACCTCGCACACGGTACGCTCCATTGAGGAGCGCCAAGTACCCATGGCTGACCCGTCCGTCCTGGCATCTCCGACTACCAACCATCAATCCCTTAATAGCTCACTACATCACCAATCGCGATCGATGGGAACTCGAGCGTCCACCCCCAGGCAAGACTGGGATCACTCATCGATTACATATCCTGTTATGGTACAGACCAAATATGACCTCACTCATCCCTCTATAAGAACGGATCGAGGAATGGGGAATTTCCCCCATCCCCGTAACACACAGCCTGTTTCGCCTCTGGTCGATCCTCGAGCGGTCGAGGTCCATGGGTTGTGGCCCTGTTCCTGCTGTGGGGTGGGGCGTGGGGGGCTGGGGTGTGGCGGTGGCAGGTGGGGGGTGTGGCTGCGGGAGAGTGGTGGGGAGTGGGGGCCTGGCGGGGGCTAATCAGGGTTGCGTCGCCTGGAAACGCCGCCACTGGTTGTCGAGGAGGGTGGCCTCGCGTTTCCACTCAGCCCAGGTTGTTGGCATGGGGCGGAGGTGGTAAATGCTCTCACGGAGGTGGGAGTTGATCGCCTGTTCGAAGCGATCTACTAGCCCCACATCCCCTAGCCATGAGGCAGGTCCAAGGATCTCAAACTCCTGGATGATCTTATCCACGGAGTCGCTGCCCTGCCGCAGAGTGGCCAGCTTCTGTCTGGCTGTGGCCTTGCGGTTCGGGTCCTGGAACATGGCGTCGAGTTCCGTGTTGAACTCATCCATGGTGAGCTGGGGGGAGCCCGTCGTCAGTAGCGCGATGGTGCGCTGCATCGCCCACACCCCCACAGTCCCTCCCTTCATATAGGACAGGACGAAAAGGATCTGGGAGAGGGCGTTGGGGAATTCCGCCACTCGGACATGGAAATATATGCCGCATTCGGCCTTGAAGCAGTCAAGGTCTTCGGCTGCTCCAGAGAAGGCAGTGGGGGGGGCGACTTTAGGCGGTTTGGGTCTGGGGGCAGGTGTCAGTGTCGGTGCGGGAGGCGGTGCCGGTGCAGGCGCAGCTGGGGGCTGGTTTTGAGCTTGGCTTTCTATGATGGCCTGGAGCCCTTGGAATCGGGACAGCAGTTCATCGTACTGCTCTTCAGTCACCAAAGCAGGGGAGGCGGGGGAGATGAGGTTGAAGCCTTCTTCTGCTGTCAGGGACAGCTCCGAAAGCGGTGAGGTCCCTGCACATGGGACTCAGTGGGACAAATAGCGGCTGTGTGTAGCGGCAATCCCGTCACAGGGTGAGCGTCCCCGACCACTTAGTCTGAAGTGGGAATATGAGTTATCATTAAAAGGGGAGACTACACTACTTGCCTGAAGTGGGAATATGAGAAGGCTACTTCTTTGGTTCCCACTCCAGCCGTTATTATATACATGCAGGATCGGTCACATGGGGGGCACCACATCACCCCTGCACACAGCCACGGCTCTCCGGGTGTCTCCGCAGGAGATCCCGAGAGGGCTCGCTGTGGGTGTGGGGCAAGTGCAGTGGCGGTGGCAGCGATGTAGGGATGGTAAGATACAGGAGGGGAAATAAGTGTGCATGCCGGTGATACATTGAGCAGCGGGAAAGGTGGTCCATGTGAGAGAGAGAGAAAGAAAGAAAGGAAGAAAGGAGGAAAGGAGAAAGGAAGAGGGGGAAGCGGTGCGGAGCGGGGGTCGGGTGGGGTGTGCCCTGACAGTGTTCCAACAATCGCCCCGCCATGGCGGTTAGACCAGAGATTGCTTGATGGATGTCGCAAAGCACATCATAGATCCTGTCTTTGTCGTTGACCACCTCATCTTCCTCCATCTCCACATTGTCCACATCCATCGTTGACCCCTCTCCTCTCAGCACTTTGATACGAGGTCGCTTCGTAGATTGAGACATTGTTGTGGGGACAAGTCCGTGCAGGTCAAACCAACCCTTATCACACATTTCACCCCCTACTGCATCAGGGACTAGGATTGGTGAGTTGTGGTCATAGTAGGAGTTGTAGAGACTGTGGAGGTGGTTCTGACGAGTCCAAGATCGTCGGATTTGGTGGAGTGGTTGAGGAAATCTGACATTTTCTTTATTGTCTTTACTATTTTCATTCATTCACGCATGTGACTTTCCTTTTATATTTGTATCGGACTCTTCCATGACAACTGTACAGACAGTTAGTTAGAGGTTAGAGAGAGTATCAGCACCGTACTCGCAGGACCCACATCTACCTGAGAGATAGAGAGAGACCTACCCCCCCCCCCCAGACCTGAGTCGCGAGTCTAGATTGATAGACCTGTTACAACATCCCTGCTCCGCATACACACTTCTGCCTGGACTTCTGACACACGGCGCAGATGCCACGATCGCTGTTGCCTTTAACACACTCCACACCTCTCTTCACGCAACATTCGCAGGGGGGCAGTCCTTCCCCCGCCACTGATGTAGCAGCAGGACGCTTTGATCAGGACAATCAGTAAGGGTTCCTGGCAAAGATCACACTGATCGGGATACTCACCTTGCCTGCGACCACATCTGACGTCTTTGATCGCCTCTCCTCTTCAGTGGCAAGACACGCAGCCTCAGCTCGAGCCCTGGCCGCCTCCTCCTGTTGTTGGGCCTCACGACACACAATCTCAGCCCTGCGACGCCGCAACCTCTCCGCCTGCTTCTGTTCCATCAGCTCTACATCGTCATCAGACTGATCGACAATGTCCTCCTTGCTCCACGTCCTTATATCCGCTTGGGAGCCATGAGGATGGAAGATCAGGTTGTTGTGGTGGTAAGTTTGATCACCATGCTGGCAGAACCAAAATTTCGGGCTCAGCTGAACTGGTTCCCATGCCAGTTCCTTGGGACTTCAAGGGTTCAGTCCTAAGAGGGGGATACTGTCACAACCCAGCATTCCCCAGGGTTAGACGACCTCCTCCCCAACCTTCTCCCACGCCCAAACACTCCCCGCACACTCCGCTCGCTGCCCGTCGCCATCTCACCCCTTCCCGCCACCTCTCCACAACCCCTCTCCTAATTGTTGTTGAATGACCTAGCGGCACAGTGCACTGTGACCTGTTGTCCCATGTTTTGCCACACCTTGTTATCTCGCAGCAAAGGTCACGTTTGACCTTCTATTCCCTATTCAGTTCCCTAGCACTTAAATACAGCTTGTAACTAATGCTTGTACTGTAGTTCGAAATCAACTAGAAATTCACCCCTAAGCTTACTTCTGTTCCCTGTAAGACCTCCGACCTTCTGAAGTATCGGGACCACGTCGAGAACGAGGCACAATGCTCGTCCTCGAGTCGTTGAAGCCGAAATCCCGGCTCACTCGCCTAAGTAGCCTCGGCCTCAAGATCGGTGGGGTTATCCCTTGCTAAAGCTCGGTCATGTGTAGGACACCTGTCCCACTACCAGGCAACGTTCAGTTGCCTATGGCTACCATTGGCGAAGCTTCCCACGGTTCTGACACTGCCATTGGCTTAGAATAAAATTCCAAACAACAAAAGAAAATGAAAAGGAAAAACACAAACTTCCTCATACCACTCCAAACACTGCATCAAAACTCCGTCCCTTTATTTCATTCGACTCTCCTCATCCATAGCTTCTAATGATACCGATTTTGTGAAATTTGGTGGAGATTTGACTGAGAATGGGAATTCTCAGACACGGAATACATATCTTGATTATCCATGCACAGGGAAACTTGGACCAAATAATATGCCATAATTCCAAGACTCCTCCAATGACTTCTTAAGCATTTGTATCATTTAACTAGCCCATATTCTCTTGGAATTTCACTTAGACTAGCTCGCATGTAAGCATCTGAATAGTTCATATCATCCTGTGACTCCCATCATGCCTGATAATCAGAATATCTCCACAACCACTGAACCGATTAAATTCAACACTGAGTCTTTGGGCATTTTTCTGGATTTAATGACCCCAAGATCATTCTCTTCCATCAACTTTTGACCTTGTTCCCTCAGTTGCAGTCAAGTGCACAGACTTCACACATGAGAACATCTCAGGTTGAATTTCTCCACCAAATCTCAACCAATTCCTTCGCAGAAAGGCTCTTTCGGTTTGTACGAAAACCCTCTTTTTTCTTTCTTATTACTCCCCCCATAATTCCTTTTTCCTAATAATGTACAAATTTTGATGTATTTGCTGCATAAGGTTCCATGAAATTGAGCACACCTGTTATGCACTCCTACAGCGCTTGAAGCTGGTTGAAGACGTGATCCTAGAACCATACATGGTGAGACAGGTTGAAGTTGTGGGCAGTTACAACAGCAACTCAGGAACGCGTTTGGTCAAAGGTTGGAGTAGCCAGTGGAGCCCAGGAGACCACTTGCCACCACCCATCATGTTGGTAGACACTCGGAACCCCATCTGGTTGCCTCTGACCAACCCAAACCCATACCCAATTAGAGTCCCCAAGGGTGAGATCGTCACCATTATGCAACGACCATGAGAGGTCCTAGAATGTGCAGACCAATTGACTGAGAACCAGCTGCATGAGTTCACCACAAAAGGTGCACTGTATCAAGCCATGATCACCAGCTTGTCGACCCAGAAACAACCAAATGACCAGGAAGATGCCCTTGAGTCTCTAGTCGGGCCCAAGACTGCAGAGATGCTGCCAGGGGAAGAGATGTGGCCAGAAGCATTGACCCAAGTTGTGGACATTAACCCAGAGCTATCCCTCGACGAAAAGGAGCAGCTGAAAAGGATCATGCAGCGTCATGCCAAGGCTTTCGCCATGACTGGTAACTTGGGACATTACAATGCCTGGGTCTGTATATCATTGAAGACTAATGCCAAGCCCATCTCCCTCCCTCCTTAGCACAATGAGGATGTAACGGGCACAGCACTCTGTTCCGAGTTGCTGAAGCCGAGTCCCTTCAACACCCTGTCACCCTTGGAGCTCCGCCCCACCTCCAGCCTGTCTCCGACCCACTGTTGGACAACCCAGAACATCGAGCTCCACCAGACACACCCACCTGGGTAGCGATTGGATCAATCCCTGGGTGGGTTCATGACAGAGAAGAGGGTCTCTCCCCAGGAGCATTTATTGTAGGGGGAAAGCAGGCTAGAGCAGAGCCGGTTTGTTGGAATTGCCAAAAGAAGGGGCATTGCCAGTGTTACAGGAATGGGTTCCGGGGAACCCAACCTGAACCATTCAGCTCACTAATGGAGGTGGCTGCATAGCCATCGGAGGGAGAGTGGAATGGGATGAGTGTCTGGAAGTACAACCTGTGGGTTGGCCAACAGTAACTTAGTGCTCCTGGGAGCATACCAGTAGCAAGTATAACATGGGCTCCTTGAGGGAGCCACCTGGCTGTCTGCTAATGGGGACTTGGCACTCCTGGGAGCATGCTGGTAGTGGGTGTGCTGGGAGTGGTCAGCTAGCGGTGACTTGGCACTTGATGGAGCGTACCGGTAGTGTGGGATACTGGAAAGCAGGCTGGTGGACCAGTGCATGGTAGTGGGTGACCATGGGAAGTGGGACCTGCAGGTGCATGGCCAGGCATCCTGGAGCTGCCTGGACCATATCCCTCTCCTAAGGAGGTGGGATAGGCTACAGTTCCTGATAGGGAACTACTGGTTGGATGGGAGTGACCACTCAACCACCCAGTGGACTGGTGGGAGCAGGCAGCAGGAGGTTGGGCATGGGAATGCCCTCCTCATTGCACCTCATTGCAGTTTTGTCATGGAAAGGATGGATAGGGAGGTGGACATGGTTCCAGGGTTACAGGTCAAGTTTACAGTGGTGGCACAATGGTGTGATGGTTACAATTGCAGTACAAGGTTTGTGGGTTATGTATTCGATAATGATAACAATTCCAGCATCTGCCTTATACATCATATGACTTCTAACTATCTAATATAAAAATCACAATGGTCAAAGGAAGTCCCTTGAAACTCAACAAATCCCCCAGCCAGCACCAAAACCCAGTGGGAAAGCTTGGCATTGTCATATCCATACCTACTCTGCCTAACCTCTGACCTACTCCACCACCGTTCTGGTTCACCTCTGGTTCGTCCTCTCCCTCACCTCCGCCATACCCTCTGGTATACCTCCCACCTCCACCTCTGATCTCCGGTACCTTCTCCAGTACCTCTTATCCTCATCTTAGATGTTTAATAATATTTCTACCTACCCAATATTACTACAGACCTCCTAGGACCTCTGCCAACCCCACAAAGGTTTTCCCACTTTCCAATAGCTGTTGCTAATTCCACCCTTCACCTACCCACTCCACAATGCTCGAAAAGGCAATTCTCTCACAAGCTGTCAGAGACTGGAATAATGTCAGAGTCTGGAATATTGTGAGAGTCTGGGATATTGTTGGAGTTGGGCAGACTGTCAGAAGACAGACTGAAGATGGATGGTTTCTGTCTGAGTTGAGGTCGGAGGTGATGCAGAGGTCTGTTGGAGCGTGCATGCGGATATGTGGGCGGAAATATGCGGCACGTCCGGAAGCGCTGTTCAAGGTTAGCAGAGTGGGATCGCGGCCTCAGCGACTCAGGTGGAGCGCTGTGCCCTGAGCTTGACATTTGGGGGAGATCCTGTATTTACGGATTGACACTCATAGTGGACTTCAAACAAGACTTGCGGGCGGAGCGGACCTGTAGGAGGAGCGCAGACTCCATGAGCATGGACTCAGAGGGGGGAAGCCCCCTTTGCAGAAGGAGAGACTCAGACCAGACAGGGGGGGTACTCTAGTTGATTTCAGACTGAGGTCCCCAAAAGTATTTACAAGGTATAAGTAGGTAAGAGAAATCAAAAGAGGGACCGGTCAGTCCGGTGCAGAAATAAGCGGAAATGAGCGGGGACTTGTCAAACTAAACCAAGGACAAGAACCTGGGAAATGGGAGGCAAGGAATGAATAAGGTCAAAGTGGATCAAGTACCAATATTGACAGATTAAATGAATGAATAGGAAAGTGCAATAGCACACAGATCAAATGCCAATATTGGGGTGAACATAATAGGCACTCGGCAAGGAATGAATGTTATGTTGCCAAGTGACAAAAATGGCCAGAGGACAAAAGCGGAGGTCAGTGTGCAGCGCTGATACAAGTCCGCAAATAAGCGGGGTCAGTGCGGTGCCGACACAAGTCCGCAAACAGAGGTTGATCTGTCAGCACTGTTACACAAGGACAGCATGAAGGCCAACAGAGGTACAGAGGGGAGTGGGAGTGTTGACCTGACCAGAGGTGTCAAGGGCAACCAGAAGTGGCCAGAGGGTGCAGAGATGGGCAGAGGGTGCAGAGTGGGCAGAGGGTGCGGAATGCACGGAAGCGGGGCATGGCTGTGACCACAAAGTGGGAAGCAATGAGTGTGGTTCAGATGGAGACAAGGCAGGCATAGGAACTGGAGGGACTGAATGCCGGGAGCGCCAAGGGCTCAGGAACTGGAGGTAAGGTCGGAATACCGGCAGGGTCTAGGTTCTGATTATTGGCCAAGTCTCATGCAATAAGGCAGGGGGCCAGACATGGGGTTGGGGGCTGGTTAGGATGGGTTTCGGGTTGGTGGATTCACCTATCAGCATTGATTCACCACTGACGGTGAAAGAGGGCTCGCGGCTCTCTATGCCGACCAAGCTCGTGGGGCCAAACTCTCCAAAACCTCTACTTTCTCTCTTGACTTCGCTATGCTTGATCCTAAAACTCCGTGGTGGGTTCTCCGGGATTCCGCAAGGTCCGGGCTCAACTAATCTACTACCCACTCGTTGTGGGCTAGACAGTTGCCCTTATTCCTACTGTTGGATTCCACACTCACTCCAACTCTAGTGCGTCCTAGCACCTTAGAGAAAATGGGGGAGGGGAGAACTTCTATTCCAGAATCCGGTATGTACAGGATATAAGGAACAATTATTTTTAGAATAATTGATGGTGAATATTGGTGCCATATGGCACCTGAATACCTTATTAGGCGAAATAATAAAAAAGGGTAATAGTATCAATAAAAGAATATCAATCAATATCTGAAATGATGGCAAAATATGAAAATATAAGGAAATAAGCGATTTCTCAGCAGATTTACGGAATTAAAGGCCAAAATTGGAAATGAAGCCGGAGATAACTCTCACACAGCCGATAAGCATTTTTGCCACTTTATTAGACGCCGTGGGAATGAGTGAGGCTGAAATTCTGGGTTGCCGCTTGAGATTCCCACGCCCGCACATGCTCGTGACCTTCCGTGCCTAACCTGTCCAATATAGAACTCCGTCAAATCTCCACCGATTAGGACGTTCTTGATATCGTCGGAATCGTACGAATTAGCACTATTTTTAGATACCAATTCCGTACCGAGTTGTCGCATGAATAAAAGTAGATTTCTGAATGTTGGAAGCGGGTATCTGAGCCGGCTCTGTGCGTGGGCGATTATCCCGCCTACAACGGAGCCCTGGGATTTGTCGGTCATGACACAAGCTTGCCGACCCAGCAAGTGGGTAAGTCCCTCTTGGGTTTTCCCTTTGTTCCAGTTTGTCTTGTATTATGTATATAAGTCATGTACTGTAGTTGATGGCACCCCAGTGCAAAATCAACAATAATGACTATCCCCCAGAGTTCTCACCCCCCCTGTTCTGAAATTAAGGACCAGACACTAAGCGTTATCGAACATAGGCACAGTGCCCCTCCGAGTTGCTGAGGCCATGGTCCCTCTGCCCATCCTCTATCTCCAGCCTCCCTTCCGGGGAAAGGTCCAGGCATGCTGCCCCTCCTCGCTGTGTCCTGACAGGCATGGGGTTTGACAAAGAAACAAAGTTGGAGGGGCTAAGGTTTGATTGTCCATAGTCACAGACCATAAGATTCTAGGTCCATTCCCATAACAGCCAGCATAATTGCTGAGAGAAGAGGGAAACCCAAAATAGAAATGAGGCCATCTCGATGATGAATTACTCATACTAAATTGGGGATGGAAGGATCTGAACGCTGTCAGGACTGTATAGGACAGGAAAATATCAGAGGACGAGAATGTGATTGATTCCGGGCACTTCAAATTTGTTGTACAGGGCAGGTTTCTGGATCAAGAAAATTGTCGGAGGGGGTATGTGACTCGAGGGGGAATGTTGGAATATGAGTCACATGATGAAACTGAACCGGAATATCTGGAAATATTCTAGGGGTTACTAGGCACCTGCATAAGCGCTGGGCATAGAAGAGCCTGGAATGTTGTTGAGTATAAATATGGGCACTGGAGCGCTGTGTGTATTTTAGTTATATTTCTTTCTATATTGCATCTGGGTTGCGAGTGAACTGCTGAAGTGGGTTGCCATATTTGGAACACCACATTTACAACAGGGGGCATGGTACCTCATCCAACAGACTGTACACAAATTGGCCTGGCCTGTTAGATGAATGTGCGGAGTTGTCCGGAAGCGGAGAAGGGACTCAGGAGTGGAGGGACCTTGGCCTCAGCGACTCAAGTGGAGCGCTGTGCCACTGCTTGTTGTCTAAGGTGGTCCTTAACTTCAGGTTAGCAGGGGGAGTCTCTTTGGGGGACAATCTAGTCATTATTCTTGTTGATTTCAGACTGGGGGTACAGGAAACTAAGTACAGAGTATATATAATACAGGAGTGGAGTCAGAGGACAAAGGGAACTGGAAGGAGGACAAAGGGGACTGGAAGGAGGACAAAGGGGGACTGGATGAGGGAACAACCCCGAGGGTCAAGGGTCAGAACTCTATGGTGCTTCCCAAAAGGGCAAGGCCAAGAGGGGAAGGAGTGGAGGGGGTTGTGGGGAATGACAGCTGACTAATATGGAAAGGAAGCAGCTGTCTAAATAAGGAAGAGGCAACAAGAGAATTAAATGACACCATACAGTAGAGACTGCAGGGTCCGGAGTCGGAAGTCAAAGTCTGGAATATTGGCTAGACATAATAAATGAAATGTAATAAGGAATACAAGGAGATAAGATGGAGGAGGAGGTCAAAGTCCAGAGGCAGAGATGTGACCGGAGTTCCAGAGGTGGAGGTGTGATGGGGTTCCGGTACAGGAGTCCGGAGCCAGAGGTAAGGAGCATCACAAACTCTGGTCTGGAAGGTACGAGGCTGGGATTGGACCCGGAGCAAACCGGAGTCGGATCAGAGGTAGTGTTGGACGTTGTGTTGGAGCCGGAGGTAGAGTGGGCTCTCAACAACCAACAGGGGGAGGTGGAGGTGGAGGATGTGGAGTTCTGGAGGAGGAGATGGAGGTCCAGAAACAGGAGTGGAGGTCCGGAGTTGTATGGATATGACAGCCATTCAGCAGCATCACATAGTTGACCATCAGGACCAAGCATGGGATTGTCTGGGTCAGTCTGCCATCCAGCATTGCTGTCATCACAAGAGGGGGGACATCTCCAATAGAGACTAAGGGGAAATTGTCAGGGCACATACCCTGACTTAGCCCGGACCCGGACCCGCATCCGGACCCGCTCCACTTCCCATGCACTTCCTGTGCCACACACTCCATGCACCGCATGATCCCACCTCATGTGACTTCCGGGTATCCCCGGAAGTTTTTGCCATATTGGGGCCACTGTGGGAAAGTGAGAAGTTAACCTTCTTCTCACTTTCTTACCCACAGTAGGCAAGTGTATCTACTTGCCCCTTTGTTTATATCACTTTCTTACCCACAGTAGCATTGTGCCCTGAGATGGGCTGTTACAGGTCAGGCTCTGGGTTATAGAGAGAGGGGTCATGGGGACCCGGGGTCCATCCCCTGACAGAAATCCAGAGTACATTCAAATGGCAAACTTTATTTGAGTAAATAGTTAGTTCATTTATTTTCTCAGACATCCCCATTTTTCTTTGTTACACACTTGTACACCCAAGGCCGCTCAACTGGTAGAACAAAATAACATTTTTGATTGATAGTAGACAGGTGCATGGGATAGCGGTACATTTTCTGAACCAAATACTTATTGGTGTGAGTCAGGGTGTGGACTTGGCGACCAGAAGTGCATTACTTGACATACCATCACCTGATTTATGAATGGTTTGGTGGCTCACCAGTTCAAGAGGCCCAGCCATTTGGCGGTTCAGCAGTTCAGTGGTTGGTTTGGTGGTTCGGCAGTTCAGCTCAGTCTGAACCTGTTTCACAGACTCTCAACATTATGGAGAACCTGAACTGAACCATTCCTGAACCGGAGCTGAACCAAATGTTGGAAAATTGCGAGATCAATCAAAAACACGAGACTGTCAGAACCGTGCGAATTCTCGCCGATGGTAGCCGTAGGCGACCAAGCGTTGCCCGCTAGTGGAACAGGCGTCCTACACATGACCAAGCTTTAGCGAGGGATAAACCCCACCGATCTCGAGGCTGAGGCTACTTAGGCGAGTGAGCCGGGATTTCGGCTTCAACGACTCGAGGAGGAGCATTGCACCTCGTTCTCGATGCGGTCCCGATACTTCAGAAGGTCGGAGGTCTCACGGGGGACAGAGGTAAGCTTAGGGGCTGAATTCTAGTTGATTTCGAACTACAGTACAAGCATTAGTTACAAGCTGTATATAAGCACTAGGGAACTGAATAGGGAATAAGTCGCCAGATCTCGCAGAGATTGCAGGCGGAGAAAAGAAGGAGGAAAACAAACAAGGAGCATGTGTTCAAGACAGCGAAGGTCAAACGTGACCTTCACCGCAAGATAACAAGGTGCGGAGAAACATGGGACAACAGGTCGCAGCGCTCTGCGCCGCTAGATCGTTCAACGACAATTAGGAGAGGGGTTGTGGAGAGGTGGCGGGAAGGGGTTAGACGGCGACTGTCATATCCGTGCATACCCGACCCCAACCCAACTTCCAGACCTCCACCCTCTTCACCTCCGGAGTCATAACCTACCGCTGCCATTCCGATACTCACCTTTGGTCCTGGCAACACACCTCCTTCTACCCCCCCACGCCACCTCTACTCCTCCTTACCTCTCCGACCCTATCTCCGTCTGCTCCGATACTCACCTCGGACCGAACACCGCCCCTCTCGCCACCCTCCTACTACTCCTCCTCCCCCTACTCCGCTCCCCCTTCACAATACCTCCACCCTCCCGTCATCCTCCTACGCTTCCCCTGTCTGCTCCGATACTCACCTTCGGACCTGACAACCCTCCTTTCTGCCACTCCTTCCCCCTTACCTTTCCCCTCTCTCCTCCCTCTGGTACTCCTCCGCCACCCTCCCACCAAGTTACGACCTTCCACCGCTGTCCCGTACTTCATACTCAGACACCACTCATACCTTCGCTCCAAGCCTCCGTCATAGTCCCTACTCGGACTTTGACTCCACCTTGGTCTTAGTCCATTGCATTGGTGACCTCATACTACGTAAACACCATTGCCAATATCCCTCGGACTTTCAACCCCGCCTCCGTAACCTCCGTAAGCTCTGCAACCCCCAAGCTTCGCGGATCACCTTCAGCACTTTTGCCGCTTGTAATGTATCTCTCGCATTTACCCCTCATCCCTATTTGGACTACTGCTTCTTCCCATTCTAGCCAGTTAGTCATCATCCCCACTTCTCCTCATCCTCCTGCCCCTCTGGGCCTCGCCCTCCCTACCTCCTTTCGGATGTATCACAGGTCCTGCCTTATGACCTTCGGTACCGCTCCGCTTCTTCTACCCTTTGTTCCCGTTTGGACGTCTTCGTTCCGATTCGGTTCCCCTTTGTTTCCTTGTGCTTTTGCCCCCTCCATTATATATATCGGCACTTGTACATACTCATTTTGGTTCAGTCCGAAATCGACCTGAAATGCCCCCTAGAGACTTCCTGCTCACCTACTGTGAAATTAAGGACCAAATGGACAAACAGCAATGGCACAGTGCTCCGCTTGAGTCGCTGAGGCCAAGGTCCCTCCACACTAAGTCTCCGATTCCACTCCGGAGTCGTCTGTATCAGCCCCGTTCTAACAGCGACGGGCGGCGAGCAGAGAGTGCAGGGAGTGTTCGGGCATGGGAGAAGGTCAGGGAGGAGGTCGTCTGACCCCAGGGAACGCCGGGTCGTGACAGAGACTTGACATTTAAAACACTAAAAGTTGACATTTAAACGTGAAATTTGGCATCTAAATGTTGTGATAAATTGTTTATGGCATTTTTTGATATTATTGAATGCATTTTTATACCCCTCAAACACTCTGAATATGTTTTTAATAACTTAATAAATGTGTCATAAATGCTTCCTACAGCATCAAAATCGTCAAAAATCCGTCTCATATAACACATAAAGTACCACCACATCCGACCAATGTATTCTCATTGGCTGTTGGTTGTTGTAAAAAAAACGCCATGAAATGTTTCCTGGGCATTTAAATGATATACGGGATTTTCCGACAAACCGTGGTTCAGGCACGTGCTGGTTTGGTTCATGGTTCGTCCATGGTTCGAACCGGTTCGCCATGAACTTCGGCACCCCTAATTACTTGTGGTTCGTCCGGGCCTCCTCTTTGGTCTGCCACCTCCTGGAAGGGGTCTGTAAGGGATTAACCTTACTTCACTATAATTCCGATTATAGTGATATTTATATTATGTTACATCGCTATAATTCCCATTATAGTGATGTGGTTATTTCTTTATTTATTTGTGCCGAGATATGTAATTTACATATATATACCTCGGAGTAGTTGTAAAGGCCCGGTAGCCTTTTACCTCTACCCCGTTGAATATACAGCTCATTAAAGCTTATGTTTAGACGGACCTACTGAGGCCTGAGGCGAATGGGGGAACGGAACGTACCGTCCCCAAAATAGTAAGCAAACCTTTCAGGGTCTTCCTCTGAGATTCTGGTCGTGCGGGAGTCTCCCTTCTGTTGTAAGACAGCAACAGTTGGTTTGACGCTTAGCGCAAGGATACCCGACCTACATTATCTCGGTGAGACACCCGATGATTGATGTTAGGTTTATTTCCAGTCGGTCTCTACTGTCTGATCATTCCATGTTTATTTAGCATTTATCTTCCTTTTTCCGACCTGTTGGTCGCTTCACTTTCCTTCATTTGTAATAACTTTCACTCCTGTTACATTCGAGTAATCGACGCTTAAAAGCTCGATGTTTACTTCGCTGACGCCCTCAGTTCTCATTGCGTTCACAACCGCGAGACTGAGTATTATTCTATTCTAGTCCGCGTTATTTTCATCGGCCTCTCGTCTCCAGATGCCCCCGAGCTTCCGCGATTCCTCTTGGTGCCAGCAAGTAGAATGGGGACACCGTCAAGTGCCAAGGATGGGAACGGGCTGCGTTGGGGCTAGGTCCCTGGGCAGGCATGTGGCGCGTCCCACCGTGATTCGTCACACTTCTGTGGCTCGCATTGTTTAGGTCACCCGGTTGGTGTAGCAACTGTACAGTTGCTGGCCTAGCTAATCTTGTTTTTTTTTTCTTATTTTGTATTTTGTAGCATCCTCGGTGTTTCCTTGACTACTGGAAGGTCTCCTCCCCAGTGAGCCTCTGAAGACCCTCCTGCACCTTGTGAGGGGTGCTTTTCCATACGCATAAACAATGCCGGTGGTTCTACGTCAATCTAGGACGATGTCGATACTCGAAATTTCGCATGGTTGGCAGCGGTACTTTCCGAATAATCTCCCGCCCATGCTGGAGTCGAATCGCAACTGAGTTGTCAGGTACCAAAACCAAATTCATTACGTAGTCAAGGCAATCGTCAACGGTGCCTCGCTACCAGTGTAGCGAGCTAAATAGCCTACACATTCTTCAGCTTCTTGCATGTGTCGATGATGGTTCATTAGTTATTACATAATATGCTCATGCATATTCCATGCAGAAGGGGTTATACAATTACAAGATCCAAAGGCATAAAAGCAAACAGAACCGTCACTCTCAACTAGTCATCACTCATCCCTTTTGATTGAACTCCTCAGCTCAGCAAGAGGTCCATACGTTGTCGTCGAACACACCAACGAGACTCTGTTCCTACTTGTGGTGATAGGAACATGTTGATCATCCCACTCGTATCCAAATACACTCCCTTCACACTCTCCTTGAGGATTCGTTCCATCCGCTCGAGATTTCCCGATCTGTACGTAAAGTAGGCATATTTAGTAGGAAAGCCCCAGGGGGAGCCTGAGGGATGAAACGAAGAGACTGACCCAGAAGATGAGCTTCCTACTGGTATCCTGCGAGAAAGTCCTGAACGAGAAGTTGTAGGGGATGGACTTCTTTCCTTTCATCTCTCCAGTTGCGCTGTTAAGACAAGGGAGTGCTTTGGCATAATAAGGTCCAACTCGACTTTCGGGATTCTATGCAGGTGATAGATCGTTGAGGTTGTTGCAAGTGATGGAGATCGCACGCACCGTCACGGCAAGACACAAATTCAGGTTCGGGATATAGACTCGTCCTACAAGGGGAACAACACCATCATAAGAGACCCCATCCTCTCAACATGGAACATAGAAACAAGCCCTCAATGGCCCTCGGTCGTACTGTACTGTGTACGTACCGTAATACGTCGACTCTGAGGGAAAACCAGGAACAGGTTTATTTGTTCCACCCGCATAGTTGGGTGTACACGTTTGGAACTGAGCCCAAATCGTTCCATGACCCGTCGTGTTCCAATAAGCCAGTTCCTTCCTTGAGTTGAGCGAGTACGGTTTCCAAACACCTACACAAGAAAATAGATTCCCCCCCTTTTGGTGAGGCGAACACATGAGTTGGGGTTGGAGGATCGGTAGTCTTACCAGTAGGCGTATTGTTGTCGTTCCCATAGCTGAGTTCCGAAGTAGTCAAGTACCCCGAAGCGTGGGTTACGCACTTGAGACTGTTTGCGGGAGCAGCGAGGACGTCACTGAAGAGAAGCCCAAAGAAGAAACACCAGGCTGGAATGGCATAAAGGCGAAGATTAAGTTTGCACATCTTTTCCTGTTATAGCCTCCGGCTTGTGGGATGCAAACAGAAGTAAGATGGCGGGGTAAAGGGAGAGGGTTATCGATATGCTCACTCTTATTTATGCTTGCACAAGGACGGCGCGGCTTGACCGTGAGAAGGCCCGAACGCGGGCTAGCGTGACTTGGAAATCGCCAAGCTCTCGAATTGAATGCGTATTTCGGAAGTTCCCATTACGTGACATGTGTGCCGTCAGTCAGCCGAAAGCTAAATTCTGTCAAATACGTCACTCGGATCATACAATGACACAACATACTCGGCCAAACTCCGCTACCAATACGGCATCATCGTCGGCAACAGCAATCATGGCGCATGTGTCTTTTTTACCATCAGGCCACCTTTTTCTTATCCCCATTTGTCCATGCAGTACGCTACAGCTGCAAGCATGTGCCTACATACCGCCGCATCCATCACCTCCATGCATGCCTTGAGCTGAATAAGATGAAGCGCCAAGCCGGAAGGTCAAGTTACAGTTGATTACGTACTCCAAGCTAATTTACGTATCTGGTAACTGGTTTGACGTACAAAATCAAATTCCTCATTTATGTCAATCTCTTGCAAGCAGAGTCCGGGTCTTGGGGATTCCGACGCTCGAGCGCTATTAACTTGAGCTAAGTTTGGCCTTGCCGATCGCAATGGTGTTTTATGCCTCTCCCATCAAGGGCATATGTCGTGCTCATGCCGAGTCGATCCCAATAGGAAGCTCAAAATTCCAGCAATTAGACAGGACCAATCGAATGAAATTCATTATCTTGGTGGAGAGGAGGTCATTGCCCTCCATGACCGAAGCAATAATTGAGTGACTCGGGCATCAAGAAACATCTTCTCTTCTCGTGAACAGAATCATCCCCTATCCACGATCCTCTCCCAACCTTCCCCCTTCTGACTACGCAGACTCCCTTTCGTCAAACTCTGGAAGGGTATAGGAGACCTCACACCTCCCGCATTCACAACTTTCAACCTAGACCTAGAGCTCGAATCACGCATCCTTCTCAAAGAAGTATACCTATCTCCATCGGCCTGGTCGCCATTTCCTCCCCTTTCACCGCTTCCACCCGCTTCAGCGTACCGACGCCGGCCACTATCGGAAGAAAATGATGATGGAGAAGAAGCAAAAGCGATATCCGCTCCCATCTCCCTCCGAACTCTGCTCGGACCCACGAAGATCGTTCGAAGAACGTTCACCAACGCACCGACCGCAAACCCCACTGTCGCTGCAAGAACAAAGATAAAGACATCCCTACCCCACGTTGCACCACCAACCGAATCTGCCGAGCCATCAGCATGAATGTCAGTCCCGTTATTATGCTCGTAGTAGTTTAGAGGGATCGATCCATTTGGGAAAAGGTTTAAGGGCAAGTATGAGTGGGGCGATGACATAAGTTGGGAGGATGGATACGATATTTGAAGGACTGAATCCGAGAAGAAAGCGTTTGGTTCGAGAGAAAAATGTGGTCCTCTTGAGAGGATGAATTCGCGCAACGACACGGAAGGTGTCGTCAGGCTGTACAAGCCCAAAAGGGGAGGCGAGCGATGAGTTTCGATGTAATGAGCGGTGTATATATTCTAGTGATCGGTTATGGGCGATCAGGAATAATGAAGACGATCGAACGAGGTTCCTCACTCTCATAACTGTATCACCGAATAACCAATCTCCTGATAAAACACCATCATTAGCTTGAATCCCACCTACACACCTCTCCATTCCATCAGAAAGCTTATCCCAACTGACATCCAACGGGTGAACCGGAAAGGCACGTCCTCCGAGAATAACGATCACATCCACAGCAACATTGCAATCTAAAGTCCATTGGCCAGACGACGCATCCATCTTGGGTGACCCCAAAGTTAACATTGAATATAACAGATTGACGTCCGATGTAGGTCCGACCATGAGAGAGGTTCCGGAATCGAAGACGCAGACGGGAGATTGTGACGAAGCGATACGGGACCTTGAGAGCGGGAGGGATTGGTTGTTGACGATGATGGCATCGAGAGGGATCTTCCAGTAATCGTACGTGTTAGTTGAGAGGTCTTTCGGATAGACGGGGATGTAACGAATCGCTGCGGGATCTGAAACGACAGGATCATGCTGGCCTATCAGGAGTTATAATCCAATCGTCGTTCCCTCTCAAGTCGACCATAACGTTAGTAGAGAGAGAGAAACCCGTCCTTACCGATGGTAAAAGATGATTGACCAAGTATATTACCAACATCTCTGCCCAACTTGAAAGCGAAGAAACGCGAGTCGATGTCTAAATTACTCAGAATATTGAATATCAGAGGAATACTCAGGTCTGTCGAGATGGCGGCTATATTCGGAAAAGCTAGTCCGAACATGCCGCTGATGCCCATTTGAGAGAGTCCGATATTCGTGATGTTCGTTGCTAACGCTTGAGAACAGGTTTGTTGAAGCCATGGCATTTGGGGGAAATCTGAAAGGGATATACCTAAGCTTTGTGAGTACACCTCATATTGAGCGAGGCGAACGGTATCCTTGATAATAGTCCCGGAGACGAGACCAGCGAGGTACGATATCTTGAACTTCAAACCCTTCACACAAGACTTGTGAGTGAGAAGCTTTTTGAATATTGGTCCACGATAGAGTAGTTTTTACCGTTAAGAATAAAGTAGGTGAAGCAGAGTATTGATGCACCCCAGAGCACCCAGGGATCGTGCAGTTAGAAGACTCGATCCACTGCGACACACAGGAAAAGATTTTGGAAGTAAAAAGTTCCGTGCTGAACCCCTCGATTTGCGTGCTAACGGACCAAGTCTGCAGAGCCGCTATCCAAAGCCACATTGAAAGGCTGTCCACCGACGCTGTCGGTTTCCATCAAGTTAGAAGCTGCACTTTGCATAACAAGGGAGCGACTCCAAAGACGTATACTTCTTCAACTCACTTGATGATGATATAATAAGAACTAAATCGGACGTGGATAAGTAATCATACTAGAGTGACTGAAGCAGACAAACACGATTTTGAAGAAAGCACTTACAAGTCTCGGCTACCAGTTACTGCCACAAGATTCTTATGCTGGAGATCCCAAGTACGTCTCAATCCATTGGAGTTCGAAGATGCAATGGGATACATCGGGATGGCGGCCGTTTCTCTTCTCTTCGCGCGTGTTACCCATTTTCCGTGTTCCTCCAGCATCGTCATTAACGCGCGCCCGCTGCAACAAGTTCGCGATTCAGCCTTACCCGGAAATCGGAGCCGTTGCAGACTGTTTACATCGAAGTCGTACAAAATACATAGAAGGCGAATTTTTGCCACTAGCTCCCCGATGTAAGCAGCACCGTCAGAGCGCAGGCATGAATAACAGGTGTTCGAATCGACAGATTTAATGTTAACAGGACCCAGGCATATTTCATCCTAGGTCTCCATATCGGCCCTCAGCCATTAAGTCGGACCCTGCGAATAACGTTAACTTGACCTTGGTCCCAAAATCATTCAGACATATTTGCTCAGGCTGCGCTTCGAGTTGCATGATGATGCTCGGAAAGGAATTTATCTAGTATTTGTACCAGAACTATTATGATGAATGCAAGCTCTACCCTAATTCCGCTTTCCCACAAGCCCTCCTAGCTGCAGCGTAATTGCAACCTCAATTGAGTTTTTCATGCGTGGTTCGCGTTGGGTTGGCCATAACTGATGTGTGGATCTGCAGCGAACGTAGCACTGATAGGTTAATCGCGTTGTGTTCCCATCGACTTTGCCACGCTGATTTCGGAGCGAAGGACAGAAGGACACATTCAGGCCCACCAGGTATTAGAACACCAGCGATCCTATGCCCAGTCCGGCCCGTATGTACTAATATAATATTGGTGGTTATATACCTAGCGACACTACGCTATAGCTTGTGTGCATGGGTCAGATACAAGATCGTTGACCACAAGATAAACAAGAAAGCGAGCTCACCTCAGTCCCGCGCTACGTGAACTGAGGAAGGAGGCAAAAGAATTTAAAAATCCTTGCTTTATAAGCGAGGCGCTTTGAATAGCGTGCAAGCATGGTATACAACCGAGAATGATAGCATGATGCCGCAGGCTCAACACTATGAGTTGGCCACAGCGTACGCCGGGCTCCAAGGAGTCAAACACCAGGCATTTCAAGTGCGAGGCTATGAGATCATTGGTTTGTTTTCCTCACAAAGCCTTTCGATCATTCAGGTCTCACCTGGTTAGAAACCTATCGGTAACATTGAGTTTTGGTCGTAGAATAGGAGCCTCGCGCGACCAGAGAGGCCCAGAGAATGTGACATCCAGGTACTAGGGGGACCGAGATCAATGTTTCGGCGGTGAACCTGTTCCGGGTTTATGCTGAGGTCCCGAATGGAGACGAAAAGGTAGCCAAATTAGTATCTGCACCCTCCAAACCCGATCCTGGGCTATGAGAGCAAATTGAAAGGACAAAGATCGGCACCGGGGAAATTGAGGCTCCAATACATCCTTGAAGCGATGATGCAATGCTCTGGTACGTTCCTCAACGTCAATGAGGCACATTTTTTGATCGGACAAGCCACACAGAAGCACTGCTTGATTCAGCTTTTTCCGAACCTCTCATGGATTCCTTTCCGATTACGTCCCCTTCCCACCGCGGTCTTGCCACGCCGATGAAGATAATCGCGGTTCCGCGCGCTAGCGCTAACGACCACCATAATTTGGAGACGGAACATAGAGTGAGGCAATACTCGGCATTGCGGTGCTTGGTCTTGAGACCAAAGAGGAAGATCTGGCGAAGGCGTTTGAAGGGAAGTCATCCACGAGGTTATGGAAACGCTCAGCCTTATATTTCATTTGAACTTTGACCAGAGCTGATGAAAGGAAGGCGGTGAAATCCAACAGCGGGGGTGATCGTCAAGTTCAGGAATAAACTCTAGCGGTTCCATCAGGTACAAACGGGAGCAGGGCCAGCAGCCGTCTGCTCCCAAACGGTGAAAGGAGGATGCATGTGGATGCAACGGCAGGGTCAAAGGGTTATTTGCGACGCAATTCCCAGAGTTTTCGAAACTTTCGCCCAACGGAGTTTGAAATACCGATGGTTCATGACCTCGTCGCACGTGATCTTCCCTATTCATCCAATTTCAAATTAGGTTTCAATTGGATGTCGCAGCCGTGTCAACATCCCCTTCGTGTACTTCATTCCATTGGGGCGGCCTTAACATACACTGACCTCAACGATTTATGGTCTTGACTCCCACAAATGTTGCTTTCATTCGATCCAGAACTCCTTATATAACCAAGTATCAGCCATTGATTTCCGCCCGCCGGTCATTTCACGACTACATTCGTTATCCAACAGCGGATGGACGGATGATCAAGCTATCGGTCACATCTGAGAAGTTGATTGGGGTCGCTTCGTCTCGAGGAATGCGTCCGTAAGTTCCGCTAACTACTCGCATGTCCGTCCACTGACGCGTTCGGCTAATGTCGACCACTGTTGCTGTTGCTTATGGACCCAGTTATCAAGAGGACGCCTACACCATTACATCGGTTCATTTGCCTATAGAGGGTCTCCAATATGGACTTACGCGGAACTTCGGTATTTCTTGGAACCCTGGATTGCGAGATCTAGACCTAGCAGGACAACTGTTATTCGTTGGATTGTACGATGGGTTCGTCTTCCTTTATCGCACTGAATTGTCCCATTTGTTTTCTTACTCCGACTTGTTTTAGGCACGGAGGGCAGACCGTATCGCACCATTTGCGGGATCATCTTCATCCTTTATTCGAAACGGCCGACGCGTCTGAAGCGCCAAAGTTGATCAATTGGCTTAAAAGCTACAGTACGACAGGATCACCCCTTGTCAAAGGCCGTAGTCTAATAAATAGGCCCGTCAAAAGGCGGATATTTCAGAAGATATAAGGGAGGTTGCCTCGAGGAATTGACTCGAGATGCTCCTTCCACACAACTGCTAGACATGGAAGCACGCGCTACGTTAGCTTTCCTCATGGTGAGGATTTCTGCCACCCGTCGGACGAAGATACACGTTCCGAAAATTGACACAGGCCGATTATGATGTATGTCAATCACCCGAAATGAAACGGTGTGGTGCGACAGCCTCAGTAGCCATTCTTCATCCACTCGAGATACCCCATTTTCCATTTTTTGCATCTGAGTACCAAGCGCTGACAGTTGCGCATTGTGGGTACGATCATCTAACCCTGATTTTCTTTGTCGCGTTGTCCTTACTCTATTCCATTAACATCTCAGTGATACGAGAGCCATTTTATGCTCAACAGAAACAGGGAAAGCGTTCCCGATGACTGAAGTACATCATGCCGACACTCGTGGGGAGGCTGCCCGACTGCGGAGGATAGGGACTGGACTTGTGACCGACTCGTTTGGGGAAGCTCGGTATGTAATCGATAGGCGCAAAACGGATGTCTGTTCACGCGCATGACACAGTTGGATGGGAGCCGTAGCCAACACCAGGGGGTAAAATGAGTTGTCGCGCAGAATCAGCGTACAGTGCTGAATGTATTTCTTGACAGGCTGGGTGACACGGACTTCAAGCCTTTCGGGGTTACACCCGAACCCGAAGTTAGGAGACGCATTCTCAGAAGTAAATCTTCTCTTTTAGGGCAACATCAAACGCACCTTCTAACATTAACCTCTGATTTTCAGATCGAGATTGGGCGTTCCTCGCAATGGTGTCGGACGGCATCTCTTCAGAGTTGACGGACGATGAAATATGCGATCTCGCCCGAGGTGCCACGAACGCTCGTGAAGCTGCAGACTCGATACTACGATTCGTAGAGGAACTTGGGGGAGAGGACAACGCCACGGTTATCATTGTCCCGTTATCTGGGTGGGGCCAGGTTCGTGGACCAGATCGCACAGCAGATCTGAGGATATATCGATTACAACAAGCTGGAGGCAGCACCAGACAGCGGCGAATGTGATGACGGGAAAAGTACAACTACAACTCATCTGTACGAATAACTAGTGACCTTTTACTGTAATTTGTTAAATGGCTGTATTGGTGCCAGTAATATTACCTTCGTGTATACGTCTGTAACATAAAATGTGGTATGTAATGCAGCCCCACCCTCATATCCGGGATCTCCAGCCAACCAACTTCGCGAATAATTCATCCCGTCCATTAACCCAGCCAAACTTTGCCTCAGCCAGTCCCTTTTCGCCCAAAGTGGAGAGCAAACTGACAGTGGACGAAGATGCGCTGGGATCTACTTCATATTTGATGGTCAAACCTCCAAACGGACCCGACTTTTGAATGCCACGGATTGCTGAGAGTTCGATCGCCTTGGGTTTGGATGAACCCACAGAGGCAAACTCAAGCTTGGTCGAAGTGAGTGTGATGGCACCAACTTTTCCATGACATTCTGCGAGATAAGTTGGTCCAAGTTGAGAGGAGGTCTCGCTCCCCGAACGGTGCCGTAGGGAGCTCAAGACGTTCGGCTATCAACGAATATTCATCTGAGGGGTGCTTCTCCCGATGAGGTTAGGCACAGCTACTCACCGTTTCGCCCAATCTTCGTTCTCCTTTTATTACTTTGACCCCATGATCGGCTAGCTCGATGCCACCAGACACAATGCTCTTGAACTTGTCGAAGCTCGGAGAAACGGCAGAGTCTTTTGGCCTTGCCGAGCTAGGGTTAACGGCGACAAAAACTGATCCGTCCGTTGTTGTCGACATGGACGCACCAACAGAGGGAACCTGGGTGGGGCGAGCGGAAACTCCATCTCCTTCCTTTATCTTGTACTTCTGAGTGGGCAAGACGCGTTCACCGCGCGCTGTGCGTTCTGCTATAATGGCCGTTGCAACCTCGGCATCTGTTAAACTATCACTCAAGAGCGCAGGTATTCTGTGAAGGAAAGTATAGTTGAGCCTGCACGGAATAGGTAACAGTGAGATAAACGAGCCTTTTCCTCTCCTCTGGAGATAGTTCATTCAGTACCGGGATAACAAACCAGAATACGATTCCGACGACAAGGTAGAAGAGCTTGGAAAGTATGCGGGTAGGCAGCACGGATACAGCGAAGAGAGCACCAGTCAGGATCTTTGGCGCACGTCAGCTCCCGTCCACCTCACACCATCAAGCAAGGTAATTCTCACCATCCCGTACTTCCAAGACGCCTCTGGTTTTCGCCAAATAAAAATGCTTTATGATTCCCAACGAAACGCATGAGTCCGAGAACTTTTATGCAAGTAAACACATACTTCTTGATTCTCTCATGTAGATCAGCAATCGACTCCATGAGCACCACACATATCCTCTTCCAATCCTCTTCCGTTTCCCGGACTTTCTCGTCAATTTTTGCCTGCTTGAGTGCCTCCTTACGCAATCGCTCCACTTCCTCAACATCGTCCACTTCATCCCCTTGCAGTGACGAATTCACCATCTCAGCAGCTTTTTGTTGAATTCTCTCTTTACGCTGCTTCGATGCATTCCGGAACATCTTCCATCCATCGGAGAACCTAAAATTTTCATTCGCTGCGGCTGAGAGAAGTACGGTGATGGTGGACGTATCAAAAACGGCGTTTCCTAGTTCTTCCGCTTCTTCCGCGCGTTTGCGCATTCTATTAAGCTCTTTTACCGTTGGATAAGGCATTAGTCTCCGCCAGAACAGGGTGAACAGGATGGAAAGAATGAGGCAAGGGAGTATGGCGTTGTTCCACCACAGAAGAAAGTAGAGCATGCAATACGCCAAGGACACCAAGGGTTCTTGCCATGTCGAGAGTCTCCAGAGTTTCTTGGCGAGGGGGACATAGGTCGGATAGCAGGCAATGTATAACCGTTGGAATGCAAGTCGAAGGGATGCGAGGGTAAAAGGTGAGGATGTTCTGACGGGGACTGGTGGTAAATAGGGACCAATGCTCTGATAATCGGTGAATTAACAAAGATGGAATGAAAGAAGACGAGACGCACAGATGCAAGAATGGCTGCCGGATTGAATTTAGGCTGTTCACCTTTCTCGGACGACTCCCTCGCCGGCACACTACTGGTCATGTCCACCCATTCATCTTCCGCAGAATGGTCTGCCTGAAATCCTTCATCCATCATTTCCGGGTCCGAAAGCATATCCGAAAGGTCACCACCCAACAAGGTTATTTTTCGTTTTGGAGGCCCAGGCGTCGAGGGTTTCGAAGGGGGCGTGGAGGGGGCAGGCAAATAAACTTCCGTAACATGCTAAAATCCAATCGCCAAGGCAGATGGATAAGCGAGATCGATGAAGGCCTCCTGGCCACATACCTTGGAGAATAGTCTAAGAAATCGCTCAACTTCTTCATCATCGTAGGCGATTCGAAGTTCCTCGTCCGTACAATTGTTGCCTGTTATTGGCCCATCGCCAAAGTCAGAGATGGGAGCATCCTCACGGGGAATTCGTGCCGGATGCTGAGGTGGTGGGAGAAGTAAGGTTGTCGGCGGCGGAGGCATGCTTAATGGAAGTGCCTTTCGTTCCTGAGACGAAAGAGCCTCTAGGCGCTTACTTATGGCACTGGTGTTGGAAGAATGAGCATTTGAAGGTGCTGCGAGTCCGCGTCGCTATCTTCTCACGGGTGGAGCACGAAATGTTAAGCCGGAAGGACCGGCATCGCCCGTGACTCGATGCACAACCGTCAAGCCAGTGCAATTTCAAAGGGCTCCTTGAATGGGGCATGGACGTTTTTATGGAGTCAATAGGCTTGGCATCCAGATCAGAGCCTCCTGAATAGAGAGTTAAGTCCTACCCGACGTGGGAGATGAGCCTGATCGGACCTTCTGCTGGTTGTGCCATGGCTGTGTGGCTAATCCTATCTCAGCACAACAACCTTTTCATCGCATGGCACTCCACCTGTTCATCAACGTAGCTAGGTACTTCACATTTTGGGAACACGACTGATCGCTTTCCTCCAGCAGAGGATAGCGTAGTAAATAATGACCCGTTTCAATCGTCAAGACACCTGATCTGGCCTGGTTGTACGGCAGCTCCAACATTCAATTCTGAGACCCGAAAATCGCTGAATGTCCTGCAATAGCGGTGCATATGACCTTGTGAAAGATAATGATAATGGGAAGAGGGACATCATAGCGCCGGGAAAGGGACGCATAGAACGATCAAGGGACCTATCCTGATTATAAGAGCTTGGTCTCAATGACCGGCCTCTCTCATCATACACCCCCAACCACCACTACACACACTCACACTTTGGAGTAAAAACCCTAAGCGATAGCAGAATCCACAACGAATGATAAACTAGAGATGGATGGTAAGAAGACGAGGAAGAACTTGATGTTGAAGATGGGGCCTGAGGTGCAAGGATCATGTCAGAGAAAGGCGATGTAGTTTCCTAAGGATCCAGAGAGAGGCTGGGTGAGTGATCGGAGTGAAGTGGGCGTGTGTTCGAAGGGGCGTATGGATTGGATGCAGTGTGCCTGGCGGGTTTGGGTTCCTAGATATTACCTCGGTTGGTCGCGCTGAGGATCAAGTCGTGGAGATAGTAAGTAGGTAGCAGTAGCTAGCCCCAAGAATGGTGGATTGTGAGCTTGTCGGGAAATTTGTCAAAGTCTGACCCGCCGCGCACCAATCGATAACACAGACTTTGGACCTCCTCAAACGCAATGGTGACGATTCGAGAGGCATATTCATGCGTACCCCTTATCGAAATGATATCACCGAATCGAATCTGACGTATTAGTCACCGGACCGCATGCACAGTTGTATATATATGCTCAACTTTCACACCTCGCGCCGACACGCCGGATGATGCTGATCCGTCGATTTCACTTTTCGATTGCACCAACATGAGCAAACCTCCACATCATGGGTATGATGGAATGTAGAAACATGGACAAGTACATCAGTGACGAGCGATAGGAGGCAAAACGTTCTGGATGAAGAAACTAGCGATCTTGATATTAAAATTATGAGATGTTTGTTATGGGTGTAGTGGTTGGTACGTGAACTCCGTAGATGTTTCAATAGTCTCTAACCAAAATTGGATATTAAATTTGTCAGTATTTTTGAGCTGAACAACCTGCGCCATATGAATTACCGTGCAGTCACACGCAGGGGAACGCAGCGATGGGCGCAATCGGTTCAATCGCAGACCATCAGCACCTCGGAATGACGTCCAAGATTGGCAAGAGCGTCACGTAGGCTGTTGAGTGACCTGGCCAATTTTGGGGTGTGTGCTCCTGGGTTAACAGCGACTAACTGGCGCCGGATTTTGACACTTTCTTCAATGAATGGAAGCGCCTCGGAGTGCCGTCCGAGGTTGGAAAGAGCTGAATATAGATTATTGAGCGATGTGGCTAATTTTGGGTTGTGCGCTCCTGGGTTGACGGCAACTAGCTGGCGGCAGATTTTGACGCTTTCTTCAGCGAATGGGAGCGCCTCAGAGTGTCGTCCGAGGTTGGAAAGAGCTAAATATAGTTTGTAGAGTGATGTGGCCAATTTTGGGGTGTATGCTCCTGGGTTGATGGCAACTAGCTGACGGTAGATTCTGACACTTTCTTCAACAGGTGGGAGCGCCTCAGAGTACTGACCAAGGTTGGAAAGAGCTGAACATAGGCCTTTGAGCGACCTAGCCAATTTGGGGGTGTATGATCCCGGGTGAACAGTAACTAGCTGGCGATAGATTTCGACACTTTCTTTGATGAATGGGAGCGCTTCCGAGTGCCATCCGAGTTTGGAAAAAGCCTTATATAGATTGTTGAGTGACATGGCTAAATCGGGGGCGTATGCTCCCGGGAGAATAGCAACTAGCTGGCGCTGGAGTTTGACGCTTTCTTCGATGAATGAGAGTGCCTTGGCATGCTGTCCGAGTTTGGAAAGAGCACAATATAGATTATTGAGTGACATAGCCAAATGGGGGGTGTATGATCCTGGGTGAACAGCAACTAGCGGGCGCCAGATTCTGACACTTTCTTCAATGAACGGGAGCGCCTCGGAGTGTCGTCCAAGATTGGAAAGAGCTGAATATAGATTGCTGAGTGACATAGCCAAATCCGGGGTGTATGATCCTGGGTGGATGGCAGCTAGCTGGCGGTAGAGTTTGATACTTTCTTCAATGAATGGGAGCGCCTCGGAGTGCTGTCCGAGATTGGAAAGGACCGAAGATAGATTGTTGAGTGACATGGCCAAATCCGGGGAGTATGATCCTGGGTGGATGGCAGCTAGCTGGCGGTAGATTTTGGTGCTTTCTTCAATGAATGGGAGCGACTCGGAGTGCCGTCCAAGATCGGAAAGAGTTGAACATAGATTTCTAAGTGACTGGGCCAAACCCGGGGTGTATGATCCTGGGCAAATAGCAACTAGCTGGCGCCGGATCCTGACACTCTCTTCGATGAAGAAGAGCGCCTCGGAGTGCTGTCCGAGATAGGAAAGGACCGAAGATAGATTGTTGAGTGACATAGCCAAACCCAGGGAGTAGGATCCTGGGTGGATGGCAGCTAGCTGGCGGTAGATTTTGGTGCTTTCTTCAATGAATGGGAGCGACTCGGAGTGCCGTCCAAGATCGGAAAGAGTTGAACATAGATTTCTAAGTGACTTGGCCAAACCCGGGGTGTATGATCCTGGGCAAATAGCAACTAGCTGGCGCCAGATCCTGACACTCTCTTCGACGAAGGGGAGCGCCTCGGAGTGCTGTCCGAGATAGGAAAGGACCGAAGATAGATTGTTGAGTGACATAGCCAAACCCGGGGAGTATGATCCTGGGTGGATGGCAGCTAGCTGGCGGTAGATTTTGTTGCTTTCTTCAATGAATGGGAGCGACTCGGAGTGCCGTCCAAGATCGGAAAGAATTGAACATAGATTTCTAAGTGACTTGGCCAAACCCGGGGTGTATGATCCTGGGCAAATAGCAACTAGCTGGCGCCGGATCCTGACACTCTCTTCGACGAAGGGGAGCGCCTCGGAGTGTTGTCCGAGATTGGAAAGAGCTGAAGATAGATGGTTGAGTGACACGGCCAAATCCGGTGTGAATGATCCTGGGTGGATGGCAGCTAGCTGGCGGTAGAGTTTGATGCTTTCTTCAATGAATGGAAGCGCCTCTGAGTGCCGTCCAAGATTGGAAAGAGTTGAAAATAGATTGCTAAGTGACTTAGCCAAATCCGGGGTGTATGATCCTGGGTGGATAGTAGCTAGCTGGCGCCGGATCCTGACACTCTCTTCGACGAAGGGGAGCGCCTGGGAGTGCTGTCCGAGATTGGAAAAAGCTGAAGATAGACTGTTGAGTGACATGGCCAAATCCGGGGTGTATGATCCTGGGTGGACAGCAACTAACTGGCGCAGGATTTTAACACTTTCTTGGGCGAATGGGAGTGCATGGGAGTGCTGTCCGAGATGTGAAAGAACTGAATACAAACCACTGAGCGACTTGGCCAAATTCGGGGTGTATGATCCTGGATGATCAGCAACTAGCTGGCGGGAGAGTTTGATGCTTTCTTCAATGAATGGGAATGCCTCGGAGTGGCGTCCGAGATTGGAAAGAGCTGAAGATAGATTGTCGAGTGACATTGCCAAATCCGGGGCGTATGGTCCCGGGTGAACAGCAACTAGCTGGCGGCAGAGCTTGACACTTTCTTCAATAAATGGAAGTGCCTCGGAGTGCCGTCCAAGATCGGAAAGAGCTGAATATATATTGTTGAGTGACATGGCCAAATAAAAGGTGTATGGTCCTGGGTAAACAGTAACTAGTTGGCGGTAGAGTTTGACACTTTCCTCAATGAATGGGAGTGCCTCGGAGTACCTTCCGAGATTGGAAAGAGCATTACATAGATTGTTGAGTGACATGGCCAAATCCGGGGTGTATAATCCTGGGTGGACATTAACTAGCTGTCGGTAGAGTTTGATGCTTTCTTCGATGAATGGGAGTGCCTCAGAGTGCCGTCCCAGATTGGAAAGAGCGACACGTAGGCTGTTGAGTGACAAGGCTAAGCCCGGGGTGTATAATTCTGGGCGAACAGCAACCAGCTGGCGGTAGAGTTTGACGCTTTCTTCAATGAATGAGAGCGCCCTGGAGTGCTTCCCGAGTCTAGAAAGAGCTATATATAAACTGTTGAGTGAGCCGGCCAGATTTGGGGTGTAAAGCCCTGAGTCCACGGAAACAAGGTGACGCCAGAGTACAACGGAATCATTTGCTGCATCATATGCCTCTTGGAATCTTGAGAAAAAAACCAAATTGCATGAAAGCTGGGCAAGCACATTGGCCAGTGCAAGGACAGCATCTTCTAACCTTTGGTCAACAGCTGACTGGGGATCAATCATGAGGTAGTTTCATTGACACAATTGATAACCCATACCTCAGCCTGCTCAGGGAGGAACGAGATACTAATGTAGCCTTCCGTTCTCACACAGACTTCCACCCACCGAGTTGCTTGTTGACTGAGAAACACCCCAATTGACCCACCAAGCTCCTGTGACGGTTCCTGGACATCACTGAGGTGATGGATGACGTGGCGACATGCATAATGAAAGTGCTCAGCTAACTCCTCTGGAGGAATGCATGGTATTTCATCTTGTTCGGACAAGTTCTCAATCAGTCCTAGACCCTCTACAGAGCAAAGATCCTGGTTCAGAATCTCAGCACATCGCAGAGCGACTTTGTCATTCTCTCTCCTCAGGTCTACTGAACTGCAGCAAGAGTTGACTAATTGGGGATGGATTCGATCCACAATGAAGTCACGGAAGGATTGGTGTAAGATGCGAATTGGAATGTGATGATCTTCAACTCCCGAGAAGAGAGGTGCAAGTTCAGCCAGGGTACATCGAATAGAAGACCTGAGGAAAGGCAACAAAATTGCATCCCAAGCTGTGATAGACAGAGGCTGCCGCGCAACCAAGATTGCCCCCATTACAACTGGGTAATCGTGTACAAAATCTTCATCCTCCCAATCGCACTTCTTCAAGATGCTTGTATACAAACGATCCATCATTTTCTCGGCAGGGACTTTTGATCGTTTGGCACCGGTGTCGAGCAGGCTCTCTAGCGTCCTCATGGGGTCCTTGTTGGCCATCTTCATATAGCGAAAGATGGTACTGATCCAAATAAATAAGCCACTTGCTCGTTCCAAGATCCCCCGTACAATTTTATCCTCGTCCTGAAGATTATGCCGTAAACCGGGATGCCACTTCTCCAGCTCTTGCAGCTGGAAACGTATGCACGCAGCACAGTCCTGCACGTTCGTGTCATTCATAAGATCAATGGTGAGATGATCGATAGGGAATTGGTGTAAGAAGGAGCGTTTGACAAGATGAATATGTCTCGATGTGACAAAAAATTTTATGGAAGACGGTAACTTGGGTACTTCCTCCCGGAGGATCTTAGCAAGGGGTTCAAATGCTTCTCTGTCACATTCGTCTAAAGCATCGATGATGACCACCATAGGATGGTCGGGAAGTGGAGGGTTATGGAGGAGAGGCAAAGCTACCAATTCCTTGAATTGCGTTGCGAGTGAAGCTGTTGAGAGTGAAGGGTCTTTTTGAAGGGCAGAGATGATGGAAGTGCGGTAAGCTGCATCACGGATTGTTAGAGCTCGAGCCACGCCACTGAATAGGCAATCAGGCCGCGACTGTTCACCCGCCCTAAAGAAGAAGCAGAGTAACAGGATAGCTTCCCTTTCACACCTCTCTGCTATCGTGAGGGCCACTGAAGTTTTACCAGCACCTGCCACCGCAGTCAGCAGCATTAACCGGTTCTCGCTGTCCGCAGTGCTGTGACACCAAGTCATAATACGCTCCGTGAGATCGACCCTAGTACCTTCTAGGCATGCCTGAGTGGAATCATCATGGCCGACATGAGGGTATCTGAGACTACCGAGAATTGTGTCGCCTTGTAGACGGTTCAAACTACCTTCCATGGCCGACAATTTGATACCAGTTGTTAAGTCCGTCCTAAGCTGCATCGGCCGAAGATCAGAATGATTATGGAACTATGCCATGGGGGGAAACTACCTGAAACGAAGCCAATGCCCTGTCGAGATCTTTCTTCAGGCCGTCAATCCTTGCCGCGTCTCGCAAGTGCGAAAATGCATTTATCAAAGCCGGTCGTTCCCCCACTCTTTCCAGTCTTTGTTTGATTTGGGACTTGATCTTCTGTAGCGCGCTAGGATTTTATGTAAGCGGTGATATTAAGGAACACCTAAAACAGATATTACACCCACCCATCGAGCTTTGTGACACTCTCCACCCAAGGCTTTGCCTCTTCCGCTGACGCATCATAGGATTTGATAGCTGAAATCACCTCAGCCACGGTGTCGACTACGTATTGACCAAAATCAGCCCATTCCTTCTTGTTCTCCTTGAATTTCTATATGGCGCAAACTAGCATGAGCTTTCATTCATGGCCAAGCATAGATCATTTCCAACCTTAACCTCATCGAGGATGAAGAGTGCACCGCCAGTCGCACTCGTTAGAGGGGGACACCAACTAGCCGTAGCATCGATGGCTCTGAGGATTGGAACTGCTATGTCGCCTCCGGCTGCGAGGAGGCCGTCGATCGTTCGTTTGAGAGCTTCGGCCTTTTGCCGTAATGACATGGTCGATAGCGGACAAGTGGATGGAGGAGAGAGAGCTTTAGATACGCAGCGCACGTGTAAGCCCCTAATACCCGCCGCCCAGAACCACGAGACCTTTGTACAATTATGGAAGGTTGAGGACGTGCAGCATAGATGCGTCTAGTGAAAGACCATAAGTGACATCGGATCCGATATCAATGGCGAATTCTAGCAGCCTTGCGAGGTGGTATGACGCGGATTGGAGGATCACAATAAGTCCAGTAGCATATCTATTGTAAGAGAAGTCCCTTGAACTACAAGCGGGATGAGCGAGATTGGAACCATTTCACCAAGCGGGTATCAGCTACGGTGCTGCGGTAAAGCCGACCTGACAAGTATAAGGACTTGTCATTCCCCAACCACCACGAAAATCGATCTCTACAACCCAATTTTCTTTTCCTATTGGCTAAGCGCCGACAGTCCCGAACCCTGGAGCTGTACAAAGTCCACGACTTCACTGTACGCACCCTACTGACGTTCCGCAAGCGTCTCACAAACGCCTCTACCCATTCAATTTAGCCGTGGAGCAAGTTCCAGTGTCGACTGGGGTCCATGGCGCCAACACTGTAGGCAGGATCCCAGCCTCTACTAAAGTAGACCAACACTGGTCCACTTGATTGTGGCCCCATTATTATGATGGACGCGTCATACACGTGCACCGGCCACCGCCAGGGTGTCAATATTCCAAATAGAGTGTACGCTTGCACCCACTACGCAACGCGCCTGGCACTTATTAGGAAAAACAATCGGCGGAAAGAACTCATATTGCATTGATATCACACATGTCCGGCCAAAAAAAAAGGAAAATAGGAAAAGGTATCAAAACCGCCTTCCAGAGGGACGAAGGGACGAAAACTAGAGTTCAAGCAAGAAAGATAGAAGTAGTAAGAGGGAAAAAAAAATTCAAAGATAGCTACAGTATGAGTTCGTCCGCCGCCCGTCGGGAAGCATATACGTACTGGTACAAAGCTAGGGGAATTGGATCCGAACCATATGGAGGATAGAATGGAAGACGGGGGGGGATAACGTCTGACTGGGAGATCAATTATGCAGCACACACACCAAAGTCGATGCGCCGGTCAGTAAACCTTTGACTCTTTCCTCGGAGCACACACACCTCCCCCCGCCCCCTTGCCTCCCCTGCTCCAGAGACATTTATACATCGGGTGCAAGTTCGGTGAACGGAGATTCGAATTGCCAATCACTGCGCGGTAATAAAGGGCGGTAGCAAGTATGAGAGGGATCGATTCGTGAACGTCCGAGTCCGTCCTCCATCATAAATGGAATCCATTTGATCATGTTGTCCAGCGCATTAATACAAGCATTTGTGATGGGGACGTGAAGCCATGATATCGTCTGCGTTCGGTGCCATTCAGATCAACCGCCGCAAGGCATCGACGTCATCATAGAGAGTGTGTGTGTTGGGCACACAAAGCCGATTGGCAGGTTCGGGATCGTCGCAAACCCAACAGCTCCAAAAGCAACATAATGACAAACGGTACTCACAATCTCTGTACGCAAACGTGCCGAAGAGTGACACCTCACTTGCCAATTGAACACAGGCCTACCAGAGGGGCGGAAGAAGTTGACATCCAGTCCAGATCCAGACGATTTAGGTGTAGTACCGAAAAGAGCTTCAACCCCTTCGCCCCCTTCAAACGTCCATCCCGGGTACCCGGACCCTGAGGTCTTGCTCTCAACGTGAACAGCTAGTCAAGCGTTCATGAAGACGTGAGCTAGGCCTTTGCGGCATGGGAAATTATGCTTCAACTGGCTGTGACGACCGAAGACAATGGGAAAGTCCAAATGAGCGCGAGCGCTATAGTACAAGCACCTCGAAGAGTCGCATAAGAAGGTAGAGAGGCCATCCGGACAGCGACGTCAACAGGCTACCGTGTCGGTCGAGAGTTGCCGCTAGGGAGGACAGCCTGTGACGGTGACGGATGCATGCGCGAATTTCTAATCAATCTAGCCGGCTTAGTTTTTGACAAAGAACGTTAGCATGACAAGCCTTGTTGGTGCCTGCAGGGTGAGGCGGTGCATGATGACCGACAAATCTCTGTCATGGGTGAAACCATCTCGCCCTGCCGGAAGGCTCCACCCGCGGCCCGCTTTGAAATTGATGAGCGTTTACAGCCTGAAGGAGGTCACCAAAACTCGCTTCGCTTCGCGAGCCGAAAGACAAATCCTGTGTCCCCCAGGTGTTCAATACGCAAACCCAGGGGATTCCTCAAAAAGGTCTAGCCTTCCTGAGCCGCGGTGATCCTTTGGCCGTTTTGGAGGCAGAACAACCAAAGTACTTGTCCTCCCATTGTTCTTGGTACGTAACGTAACCCAGTTCATGACAAAGAACACGCACAGTGTACGTGGTTTCCAAGGATTTGATTGAACCTGCCAAGATGGGAAAATGTTCAAGCGAGGGTTAGTTGGGCGCTTGCTGGGGATCGAAATTTCATCCCAACAATATTTGTCCTTGAGGTATTTCCAACCGTCGCAGGCACGACGAACAACTGTAACAACAGCTCACAAAACGAGTAGGTGCCGATTTGACAGAACGCCTCCAGTGGCGCCAAACACTGGGTTATTTCTCGGCAACCATACTCAGTGCCGGAGATGGAGCTATCCTCCCTCAGTGACACAGCCTAACACCGCATTCGCATTCGCCGCGCGTAGAATGCTCTTCGGTCCGAATAGTTTGACAGCTGACACACTCCTCAGTGGCCCTTATTACATACTCGGCAATATCGTAGTCTTGGCATTTGCCGTGCGGAATGACACTCGATGAGGAATCGGGTGACACAACAATTAGGGCAAGCGAATGCAAATCAGTCCAAGGCTTGGATATGAAATACTTGGATCGCAGCCACGCAGAACGTTGACCAGAAGTTGGCGTGAGCCGTTCGAGCTGGGCGCGGCAATTTCTGAGTCAGTCGGAGGTCTTCAACCTAGGTTTGGGTGGGATGGGGATACGCAAACTGGTTTCCCGAGCACCAAGCTAGACCCGGCTTCCGCGCGGTCACAGTGACAACTTGTGTGATATCCGAGGAAGAACCACATATGTAAATAGCAACCCAAAACATCAAAAATGAAGGTTCTGTTGAAACCTAAACGTGTGACCTTGCACTGCAATGCTGTGACTAACGTCACGCAACGCCAAGCCCGTCACCGTTGTGACCCCGCGGGTTCAATGTTACCATATTCGGTGTAGAATTCGGACCCGTGTAAGTACCACGTGCCTGTTCCGGCTTACGTTGTCTAGTCTTGGTGTCTTGCGTGTCTTTCGGGATCCGACACATAATGGGTGCCTGGTTGCTCAACACCCAAAATGCTGTGTTGATCCCCATCGTTTCAAATGTGTTACCCGTCCTTCCAATTTTTTTTTGGTTTGCTTCCAACACCAAGCCACTGTGTCGAATTCCGAGTCCTCTTCCTAGTCTTTGTTGCTTCTAGCTTTCGTCAACGTATTCATGCTGATTTTCAGGGGAAGCGGGAATCAATGCTTCTTCCGCACGTTTACCCCGCGCGTGACACTGGTTTCCCTGCAGGCTTGGCTAATGCGGCTGCGGCTGTGAAAAATCTGAATCATTGTCCTTTTTTTCCGCTTGACATGTTCATTCATTCAATCCCTTTGTCCCGAATTAGACCCCCAGGGGTCTCATGAGATGCATAAAAGGATCTCGAAGAATATGCTACCCATTCCTCCAGCAACCCCAGCTTCAGCTTCATATCAGCTTGTTATATATAATAAAACATGCGGTCCACCTTCTTTTCCGCGTTGCTCGCACTCTTCCTCAACATCTCCCTCACTGTCTTCGCTGCTCCTGCCAACAGTACTCACCCTCCTGCTTGCGGCAGCCACGTCCCCGCCGATGATCTTTCTTCCATCGAACTACAGTTCGGTGAACTTGCCTCTGCTTTCGAGGAAATCCAGAAGAGAGACGTCGAGGAAAGGGGATTGGAAGAGCGTGCTCCCAAAGTCATCAATGTCTACTGGCATGTTATCAACATCGGAAGTACGTACCAAACTCGATATTCGATCTCCCTGCCCATTTCTTCATTTTTTATTGACAACAATTCGCTTGTAAAGACACCAGAGCTAAGGGTTATCTTACTACTTCCGTGATCAACTCGCAGTTGAGGAGGTTGAACACCGACTATGCGCCTTCGGGATTCAGCTTCAGACTCGCTGGACTCTACTACGTCACGAGTGCTCAATGGTTCAACCTTGGTGATGTTACTGGGTGAGTGTTCACTTTTTTTTTTTTTTTTTTAATTGTCTCTTGCCAACCCTAACTGATGCTCGTATCGTCCCAAGTTCCAACGCGATCACCATGAAGAGGTTACGCAGAAGGGGAGGAGTTCGTGATCTCAACATTTACAGCGTCGGTTCCGCGAGCGTAGGTGGAACAAACCTTGCTGGGTACTCTTCTTTCCCTTGGGCATACACTGCGAACCCAAAACTCGATGGTGTTGTCATTATCGTCGATGCCCTTACTGGAAGCACTGCATACGGTGGTTACTACAATTTGGGCCGCACGCTCGTTCACGAAGTCGGACGTAAGCATCTGATAGTCCCCTCTTGATGAAAGGGAATTGATTGTGTCCTCATTAGATTGGACCGGTTTGTACCACCCATTCCAGGGTGGCTGCACGGGGAGTGGTGACTACGTGAGCGACACTCCGGCCGAGGCCAGCCCAGCTTACTACTGCCCTACTGGTCGCGATACTTGCAGCGGTGGAGGTCTCGATCCTATTCACAATTAGTACGTTTTTTTTTAATTCAAAATTCCACAACATTTTCCCAAAGAAACTGACTTTCCATGGAAACCATCACAGCATGGATTACAGCAGTGACGTCTGCAGGACGCAATTCACTCTTGGGCAAAGAACTCGTGCTAAGATCGCCATGTATTCCTACCGTGGTATCTAAAATTGTCTATGTAGCTGTCGGTGCTCTCAGCGTTTGGACTTGCTTGCTTGCTTTGAACAAGGACCTTCGTAAAGCTATTTCCCCCCCCCCGTTCATTTCACCTCGGGGGTCAATCATTTGTTCTGTTTTCCTTCATTTTAATACTCTTGTTCTGATTGCATGCAACCTCTGTTTCCCTGTTTGGACAATTTAGCCTCTTCCTGCGTGTACTTATACGGGTTACGCAAATGTCAATCCTCAATTGTTTGTCCCTGTTTAAGAAATCATGATCGGCTCCCACTTACTTTTGTATTTGTGCCGCCTGTCTTTCAAAGCATTGGCGAAAGCTTGTCAAATTATGTAAAGGCGCATTCCAGGCCCGTAGGGCCGGTTCGGTTTGAACCACAAACCGAACTATCGTGTTCCACTGACAGAATTGCCGGTCCCCCAGTTCAAGCATTTTATTGTAACCCAAACCATTGCACAGTTTGTGGTTCAGAGCCCTAAGTAAGTAATTGCCAATGAAACACCCGGGCAGCAGCGAGATGCGGACCTTCGACGCCGTGGCTCAACGTTCTGACAATTTTGGCACGTGAAATACCAGAGTTTAGTGGATGCTGGGGGGGGGGGGGGGGGGACAAAATAGATATATGGGGAATCCGAACCCCCGCGGTTTGGTTTGGTTCGGTTCGGTTCGGTTTACGAGTCTAGGTTCACTTCAAAATTGGCGCAACAGATATGAGGGTCTGATGGTACTTTCCTGTATGGACGTACACGTTGGGAATGTTCGTACATACCAGTCTGGAGGTCTCATCTGGCATTAATGGAACTAAAGTCATGTCAGAGCATCCAATTTTCAATTCAGTTCAATTCAGTTCAGTTCAGTTCACCAAGAGTGACGAGGACAATCGATCCAGGGCCACTTGAACCTCCAAGAGGACCTGGAACATCTAGAGACGTTCCGCGGACGTTCAGAGATCGCAAGACTTAATTATGCGTCGGAAACGCATGAAAGACAACAACATGACAAAGCGGATCGCAATTTGTTGGTGCCCGTTTGAAACGGCGTTTTTTTTTACTCACGCCTCCGTTCGAACCGATAGATCGTTGTATACATACAACGCCGTTCAGGTGTCCAAGTGGGCCGTTTCTCAACTTAAACACCACCTAGACCGGCCCCGGTAGAACACGCAGTGAGGGACGTGGTGAACGACTATTCATGTCTTATATATGTTTGAGTTGTTATTCATTATATCTCAATAGCCCCCCAAAATCACGGGCTGCTTGCGAGAACGCCAAGGGGCAGGAATCCCATTCGAGTCATTCTCAACAATCAATGGAGGGATTTCTGAGGGCTCACGCATCATGGCTGAGGCCTGGAGATCGACACGGCAATAACGCGGTGTGACCCGTTGTCGCATTCTTCATGAGGGATCCGGAGTCGACCGTAGTGACAGTTCAAAGCTTTAAGCGAGAGAGCAGGGAGCTCTGTCCCCCAAATCATCGGGTATGCATTCTTCGTGAATGTGAGCGTTCTGGCATGGGTTTCTTAGGAGGCCTCTCTTCGGTCTCGCTGTGAGACGGAAAAACTTTCCAGCAATTGGAAGGTGGGGAAAGCACGGAATTTGATGATCGGGACAGCGTCATTTCTCCTGGCGTGATGGCTCCAGGCCTCGTACCTAACAAATACTCCTATGTACCCGAGGCGAATGATATCGACGACACCGGTAACGTAATCATTCACCACTCCCATGTCGTATTGGGTTCATTAGACGCATAGAGCTGCGGGAAGAGTTTGTAGATCAACTACAAGTAGGTTTACAGCTTTGAAGGTGGCCATCGATGGCAGAATTGAATTGTTCGCCCTTTTACTGGTGGGGCGGCACCCTAAAGAACGAATGCTCCACGTTCATGTGTACATAAAACCCACGAACGTCCCGAACGGCCAATGGGCCCATGGCGGAAGGACTAAATGAGATGGGAAAGGGAGATCAAACAAAACTATCAGTGCGCTTCGGGAAAAGCTGCTTTACCCACATTGGACAAGTAGTGGTACATCGCTTGAGGCATTTATTTGTATGGGGCACGGGCGTTAAGATCAAAGACAGCAGAAGGATCCTGCGTAAACAACTCATTTTGAAGGGCGCCTTGATATGACCTAGACGTGCACATGAACACTCAAGTATGCATATTAATCTCGATCGGGTCAACTACATACCACATCTCTTTGGCTGGAGATATCTGGGTCAGCCTTCCATGTCTAGAACATCCAACCGGATCCTGCACTATATGTCAAATCTTGCGCATCTCCCACTTTTTCAAAAATTCATCGGTCTCGTTCCAGTTCGCGTCCAATTGGACCATTGGCTTGTGTAGAAGGGCGAATTTCCGAGGGATATTTCCTGGCGGCGTAAGTATAGTTGTAGATGATGATCATGTAGGAACATTCGGTTTGATTTTCTGAGACGCCACCGAAATTGAATATAGGGAGAGTCGGGGAACACATTTGGGGCCCGCGAGCTGCATCAGCGGGGCTAGGGACAGGAGTTCAATCAGTGCTGTTCTGCCAGTCACAGCTCATGAATCTATCCAGTAGATCCTTGATCTCTGGACGAATCAAGGAACGATGTGCTTTCCCCCAATAAAGCCACTCTTCATTCGATGGTTTAAGCCTTTCAGCTTCACTTCGCCTCTCGTGCCCACAGGCACCCTTGAGCTGTCAAAACTCACGTTTTTAATATTACACTTTAAAGTCGATGATTGGGGTGGTCTTGAAGAATGCGGTACGGGCGATGTCATTCGTGAGGGCGTTTATGGAGAGGGCACGGTTGTGGATGACTGCGCCGAGAGAGAGTTCGGCGAGGCGGACCCTGAGGACGACCTGATAATCTGAGAAATTAACAACGGACGGTTCAACAAGAATAGGTCAACGAAAACCTATGTCGGGAACACTTGTGACTTACATCGGCTCAAGCCAGGGGTTTTTGTGTAATAAGTGATGGGTTCGTTGATAGCTTCGATGGTGAAAACGGTCTTGGAGGCCGGATCTCAGTAAGATATGTCATGACAATGGGCACCAGTCATCTTGAGAGGGACCTTCTCGACGCAATTATCTGGGTGGCTAGAAAGGTTGCATATGATAAGAAGAGGTAACAATAACAGCGAGGTAGGGAAGTGTGATTACGAGCGGCAACACCAGGAAGAGCGTGGTAGATGACCCGTTGAACGTCCCCGAACTTCGGATCTATAGGTATAGTACGGGTATCACATTGGTGGTATCCACGATACCACCCAAAATGGTACTGGGATCCTAACCGTATTCAGCTTCGCATTCACGATGGCATCCACATCGTCCTGAGTCAACCATTTAGTCCAATGTTCTTGGGACACCTGATTGGTTTTCACGACCGAGGTGGCTTGAAAGGGACCACTCTGACATGCGACATTTTGAACACTCATTCATATTTCTTCGCCATGGCTATCCACCGTGCCGGGGGAACCCGTGGACCAAAGATCAACCTGCATCACGAAGGCGGCGCATTAACGACAGATGTAGCCCAAAAGCGAGACGCACCAATTTCCTATCTGTAGTATGAGGACACAAATCGACCAGACTCGATGTGCCCAAACGTGCGCCTCACCTAGGCAGGATCCCAGCCTCTGCTAACGCCTGGCCCTGTACCTAGATTCAATGAGACTCACGTTGACACCTTAAATCTTATCAACTGGCAGGGAGGAGTTGATTGTGGAACGGGGAACGCCGTTAAGCGCAATTGTACTGAAGATTTGACTGGAAGAGAGTAGGAGGACTAGGAGCGTAGTACGAGCCGTAAGGATTGGTTCGAGTTGGTTTAGGGATTCGAGAATAACATTATCCCCACTATCACAGGGAGCAACACGAACTCCGTGCGATGCTCATTCAGCTTGCCGACTGCTTGGCTCTGTGACTGGCGATGCAACACGGTTCACAATTCACTACTCCTGCGTTTTCGCAAGTAGACGATATCAACGTATCATGTTGCCGCGTAACGAACGTTCAGGATCGGGTGTTCACTGTAAGATAACCGCAAAGCGCTCAAACTGTTGTGAAGAGGCCGTCGTGGGGTCCGTGCACGCGGCTGACGCGTTCGATCTGAGGGTGCCCGAAGCTTCGCTCAGAACCATGTCAGGACAAATGTCCTTTTTTATGTAGAACCCCGGAAAAATACATCAGGCATCCAGAACTATCAGCAGACCTTGCATCAGATTTCGCCCGGAAAACCCGGAGACTAGGGCAAACATCTAAAATTGTCTGAACCGAGTAGCAGGCTAACGCTTTGTATGTCGGACCGAGTACCTAAGTTTCTTTCAAACCCCCCAAAAAGACCTGCAGAGCCGCAACACGGACCCAATGTAGAAAGACTTAATCCACCCAGTCCCATAGTTTTAACTGCACAATAGCTTCCTGGCCCCAAATAATCGCGGAACGCTCAGGACCCCTACCTCCCCCAATAGGTATGTATCACTCTGGGGGCGATCTGAGGCACAAGAAGCAAACTGCGCGACCAAGTTAGGGGTGATCCAACCCAGCTTTGAGCTCGAAATAAATATGCCAATTTCTAACCCTGGGCAGGAGATCACATCAAGCGGAAACAGTCACCGAGGCTGGCTCTCTGAGGCCATTCCCGTCGCCAGCACCCTAATACGATGAGACTGATATCAACGCGGTCGATTCGTCGACTTGCAGAACCTTATCAACTGCGCGATTGGGTCGGAATATGGTGTATGTGATCGTTCCAACCCCTTTACATAATTGCTGAAAGCTGAATCCATCCTCGACCTTTCCATTGAGAGGAAGGGTTTTGTCGACGCAACGTTAGGCCCAGCACGCAATGGGACGAGGGGACAAGTAGCACCAAGGCGCACACCCTTGGTAGAGAATAGACGCCACACTTCGAAGAGAAGTGGAATCAAACGGGTACGAGGAAGGGCCTTAACATTCTCTCAGTTTGTGTGAGTACGTCATACGAGGGGAAATAGGCCCTTGATGAATCCTTCTGCGGAATGGCGAGTATTGTGGGTTACCAATTTTCCCGTATATCCAGGGTTCATTACTGGAGTGAGTTGCAGTCATTCAGACAGAAGCCACGTCAAGTCCAATACAGTCCGGGCGTCCAAGTTTGAGGCTGCTGAGGCGGCCTCCTTCATATTTTCCGCCCGAGGGAACCCACGATTTCAACTGACGACATAGGCTCTCGATTCCTGGTTCAACTCGACACGGAGTGACTGCTCGAACAACACAGCCGCTCGATGTAGAATTGGTAGAACCATCGACTAGAATCGCCGCATTATAACATTGCCATCCTATTGCTGTGACGTCGAAATATTGAACGGTGCAATGTGTTTTGTGTATTGGAGTTGTGTCGCACGCCGAAACTATCTCAGGGGTCGGAACGGTCATGCAGGAAGAGTTCAGGTGGGGGGCACAGGGATTTAAGCGGGAGGCCTTGTAGAAATACTGCAAGGCCTGGCAAGAAATCCTGGACGCTAGATCCACTTAAATGTTTTGCGCGACGTATGGGGGATGACGACGAATTTCGAGATGATAGCAATGACAGCTATTGAAGGTTTGTGATGTTTTGACTAATAATATGTTTCTGGACTGGATGGGGTAAGTCAAAGATTTGATTCGTGACGTATTGTCTGAAGCCACTGCGATCCAGCCCAGCCCACTTGAACTTTCGGGAAAAGAAAACAGGAGCTATAGCGGCGAAGCAAATGTGCACCGACCCTAAGGGCGCGTACATTTACATCCAAGAAGCGAGCGAATGAAACAAAACAGTCAGAATATCCTAAAAATCTTCACGATTGCGGGAGGATCGTTTCCGTGGCAGTGGACTTGCAGACCGAGAATACCTAGGGGCAGGGGATTCACTTCTGCGCCGTCCTCTTCGGTGGTAGTTGGAAGGCGGGGTTCGGGATCGCGAGCGTCGGCGATCACCAGATACGGTCCCTTTGATGGAACGGGAGTCCCGCAGAAGAAGCTCATCTAAGGGGGTCCGCTGGCGAACATGTCTCTCGAATTCAGGCGAGATATTGGAATCACGTTCTCGACCGCGATGGTTATGCTTGTCGTCTGTAGATTTCTCATGGCGACGCCTTGCGAGTTCAGTGGAGTCATGGCGGCTAGAACCACCGGGTCCAGAGTCATCCGGTTGACCATGAATGCGGTTGCGGTCACGGCCAGGGTCCCGAACGCGGACGTGATCATGATCACGCTTGTACTCGAGATCACTGCGACGGTCTCGATGGTGGCGGTCACGGATGGGTTCATCGTCTTCGCGATGCTCTCGATACCTGTGGCGGCTGTGATGGTATCGATCTTCACGCTCCTTCTCATGACGCAGTCTCCGTTCTTCCCGCTCGGCACGACGGGCTTCTTTTCGGGCTCCTCGTTCATCTTTACTTTCTCTTCTGTCTACCTCCACTACTGAAATATTATCGATATGCTTTGAACGCCCCCCTTCTAGTGGTATCATGTTCGGATTGGGATTGCTGCCACGGGAGGGGGGAGGAGCATCTGGGTTTTTGGGATTTGGTTTGAATCCTCTAACAAAACTTATTGAGTCTTCTGCTGCCTCAAGCAGGATTACGATAATGCCAGGTAGCTCACAGTGCAACGGCAATTGCGTCCGCTTCAGCCTCTTTAATCATCCTAAGCTCCTCTGCCTTTTCTTTATCAGACTGCTTTTTTTCTCGGTTATACCAATGAACGTCCTGGCTCTTTTGCCATCTTCCCGTGGGCGCGTTAACGGAATGTCCAAGGTAGTGCTGGCAGTTGTTGAGCATTTAGCCATTTCCGCTATTAGATACCTGAGCAATGAATTCGCACAAACCTCTCTATCTTTATCTGCGCTCACTTGGGCCCACGAGAAGAGCCCTTGCCCCCCACGAGTTCCTTCACGGATAGGATGGTACATCTTCAGGTGTTGGAGACCACAAGATCAGGAGCAGGATTCAATGCCAATTCATCAACTGGGGGCACGTGCGGATCAGTGCCTTGAATTAATTCGGCAAGAAGGTTTCTTCTAGTTGTGTCCTTGCTTTGTTGCATCGAGTTGGACGCAGAGGCGATAATACTCTGACTGCCAAATAATGTCACTCGAGAACTTTAAGGTCGACGAAAATTACCAAGTGTTAGACGCAATAGGTCAGTACCTACACTGGGAGTTATTGAGCGGGATCGATCTCATCCACCTCAGGCGAGGGCGCGTATGGAATCGTATGGTAAGTCACGCCCATAGTATTCATTCATGTGCGCTAGTTTCCGACCCGTTTTGTGCGGGTGCCATGTTCACGACATAGGTGAGTACGACGACGCTCTGCCTAATGGACTCATTGCCCCCGATCTGATCTATTCTGATTGAACCAGTTCTGCTGTACATATACCGACGGGGCGCAAGGTAGCAATAAAACGCATAACTCCTTTCGAGCATTCTCTGTTTGCGCTGAGGACGTTGAGAGAGGTCAAAGTGGGTGGTCATCTCTCCATTCCGATTGGCGTCTGTTCAATGGTCTATCTCTTTGATCAGATACTGAAACATTTCCGTCATGAGAATATTATCAATATCTTGGACATCTTGCACCCCCCAAGTTTGGACGAATTTAAAGTGAGCTTTATTATTTTATGTTCTGGTGCGCGCATTGACCGACTGAATTACCTCTTAGGAAGTGTATTGTGAGTAATGGAAGACATAAAGCCTGGCCATGTTGCTGACAGGTTTGGCTCGTCGAAAGTAATTCAAGAGCTAATGGAAACAGATTTACATCGAGTTATTCGAACACAAGAACTCTCGGATGATCATTGTCAGTACTTCGTTTATCAAGTATGCATTGTTCCTTGTTCCTCCATCAAACGCTTTGTGTTCATCAAAGACGTAATCGTTAGACGCTAAGGGCCATCAAGGCTCTCCACTCCGCCGAGGTTCTTCATAGGGACCTCAAGCCCAGCAAGTATGTATCCAATTTACTATCATTTCATACGTTTGCCTTATCTGCCATCTGTCGACTGCGGGGATAGTTTGCTGTTAAATGCAAATTGTGATCTAAAACTTTGCGACTTTGGACTCGCACGAACCTCAACGCAGCCTACACCAGAGGCATCATCATTCTTGACGTGAGCCACGCTGCTTTATTTCCTTGAGGGACTCAGGATCCTCACCGCTCGGTGAATCACCCAGTGAATATGTTGCAACGCGATGGTACCGTGCACCGGAAATCATGCTCAACTTCAAGATGTATACGAAGGCAATCGACATGTGGTCCGTAGGATGCATTCTTGCCGAGATGATCAGTGGAAAGCCGTTATTCCCCGGACGGGATTACCACCATCAACTGTCTCTCATACTGGATGTCCTCGGTAAGGATGAGTTATTTTCGCGCGGCTTCAGTCGGCTCACCGCTCAAACTAGGCACCCCATCGTTGGATGACTTTTATGCCATCCATTCTCCTCGTTCACGAGAGTACATTCGGTAGGCGTTTCTGATGGCTATTGGTGCCACCCAAAACTACTTATCAAGGTTTCTTGGATAGAGCCCTACCATTCCGGAAAAAGAAGCCTCTTGCGCTCCTGTACCCCAATGCAAACCCACTTGCAGTTGACCTAATGGAAAGATGCCTAACGTTCAATCCGAGACGACGTATTGACGTTGAACAGGCTCTGGCCCATCCGTATCTCGAGGCACGTTCGTTAAAATTCTACGTGAGGGTTTTTCGGCTGATGTGACTGTAGCCATATCATGACCCTCAGGATGAGCCTACAGCAGCCCCCCTGCCGCCGGGATTTTTCGACTTTGATAACGGCGAGCAGTTGAGCAAAGCCCAGCTAAAATGTATCGCTACTTTGCACGCGGTCACCTATATTCTAATCAACTTTTTATTTCTGGGTAGATCTCATTTACGAAGAAGTTATCCAGCCTTTCCCACCCATCGCCGCCCAAACATAGCGATTCGATTATCTCATTCTCATGATATACCCTCATGCATCATAAATGTTTATTGTTGCCATCATTGATTTGTACATAGTGTAACATCGTTTCTTCATATTTGGCAAAAGTGCGTGAAGCCTTGAATGCCACATAAGAAGTTCTCAGCCAGGATGCTATCGGAGTTAAGCATTCACGGAGTTAAGCCAATCCTCCGTCGGTGTGCATTCCAGAACGTCCCTACACCATTTTCTCGCTCCTCTGCACTCTGAACTGCTTCGTCCGTCTGTTCTCTTTCTTCGTCCCCGTTTTGATTTGGTCCTTAGAACGTAATTTTGAGCGGTGGCCGTGCGGCCGGCTCGGAATTTTGCCTATTGTTGGTTTGCCTCGTGTCTACATAGGTTCACCTGCGTGCACTTTCTTCACGGTCACTGCTTTCGGGCTTTGCTACTTGATCTCTCGCATTTCAACCCAGCAAATAACACAAACGCTGGTGACTAATGGCTACGCCAAGATCAGCCCTCGCAGCAGCTCAGGCCGCATCGACCTCGTCATGGCAAGGAGATCTTAAAGACCTTTTCGATCGTACAAAGGACAGGTTTCCGGATGTAGTTTGGGAGTTCACAGAGGATAATCGTCCCGAAAGTTGTGTCTGGGGTCACAAAGGTATTTTGTCGCTATTGGAGTGTGATGCTCTGATATTTAAAAGCGTTACAGCAATCGTGTATGCTCGAGCCCCTCCGTCATTTCTATCGCAATACTTTGACGTGGGGCCAAATGGGGGCTCACGTATTTTCTCGTCATCGCCTGACGTGTCAGGGAATGCGAACGCCACTCAATCCTCAATTTCTTTAGCCACTCAAGATGACCGAGGCTCACCTTCTCGAAGCACACGCACTTACACACCCTCGACCGCCCCGCAAACCAGCTCCGTTTTGCGTTTGACTGCCAGTATCTCTCCTGCGCTCTTTTCCAATCAGCTCGAATATCTCTATACTGGCTCTGGTATCGGTGATGCCTTTGACTTCCTGTTTACTGATTCTCATGACGGCGAGCAGTTGTCAGGAGATATTGAAGCGAACCGGGTGGATAAGCTCCGAAAGGATCTAACGTTCATGTGGCGTTCGCGTCTGTACTCAGACGTCCACATCTCGCTCACTGGACCTTTTTCTCCCGATTCTGACGAGGCCACTGCAGTTTTTTCCAGTCATCGGTTCATCTTAGCATCACGAGCACCATATTTCCACTCTCGTTTCTTTTCATCGGGTTCCGCCCCCGTGGGGACTACCGGACCCTCCAACCCTGTTACCATCTCCCTTCCATCCCCTCCCTTCACCCCTGCATCCCTTCACTTCACCCTTGGTTTCATTTATTCAGGGACTCTCAATTTTTCCAACCGAACGTTCGACTTAGCAACCACCTTCCAAATTTATAGGTGTGCCTTGTATACCTCGCTCCCAACATTGCAAAGAGAGGTGGAAGCCCGAATAGTTGAAGAAATGGCACACGGGCTCTTTCATGCATACCTCGAAATGCCGCAGTATGACAAAGTCACTGGAGGACGCTGGGGAGTTGGCGGTTGCAAGTGCAAACATTGCGTCCGTCGAGCCCCTCGCATTCTCGAATTTGCCACGGCTGATGACGTTAAGAACAACATCCTCGAGCGAGGTTCACGGAGAGCACTAGTCGGCCTCTTCGGAGAAGGCTGGGTCACACCCGAGTTCGCTGCTCTCCCGAGTAAAGCGCGTGAGAAGGCGCTGAAAGGCGTGTATGCCCGGACAACGCCACAAAACGTCATTCCGCTTCTCTTTGCCGCCAATACGGCGCTTGAGAAGTTAGAGACTCTGGGCTCAAATGATCAGCCTTGGACGGAAGCGACGCGCGAAATCATCGCACAAGGGCGCAAGAAGATCGATGAGGTGTTCGTATCGAACCCTGAAGAAGTCTTCGAGCAAGAGGAGTGGCTTTCTATTCTAGAGCGTGATGGCGTCGAGTTTAATGATGGGGACAAAGTCCGCTGGGTCATGGATTCGATTCGCCGAGGTCTCAATTCAACAAATGCTGGATTGCTGTACCAAGTATGCGGACCATTTCCATCACTCCTGCCTGGGATTAACATTTTGTTCTAGACCCTGGTCAACTCGGTTCTCCTTCGACCTCACCCAGGATCCGCTGGTGCTCACGCATCCGCACTACTATCCTCAACGTCAGTGGTTCGCACTCAAGTTGAGCGAACTCGGATGGAGATAATACGGTGGTTAAAGAAACAATGGTCAGGGGTTCGTCTTGCGAAAGGATTTGATGGTTTGGAGCCTTGGGCGTTGAAGGAAATTAGTGGCGGTGTGTATCGTTCTGTTCTCGGTTTGGGAAGCCACGTTGGCTAATTGTTCTCTTCAGAAATTGAAATCCCAGTTGATGATCTTGTCGAGGCTGCAGCCCCACCTCAGAGCAAGCGGACAAGCCAGCATCCCTCTACAACTCGAACGGCCGTGGACATCGATACTGGAAGCATACATTCGCTTCGAGCCAGCACGCTCAATCATAACATGTCCAGATCAAACGGCACGATCGAGCCAGTGACACCAACCCGCGATTCCCTTATGTCTGGCCAAAGCTCTATCACCTCCTCCATGATCTCCGCACGCACTGCAACCACTACCCCAGCTCGCAGGGATGATCAGGATGACGCGCGTTCCGTTGCTTCGGTAGCGCCCTCTGTATCATCACGTTCGACTGCTCCTCGGGCACAACCTCGACCTCGGAGGATTTCTAACGGCATTCCCTCATCACCTGCAGGACCCCCTAATGGCCGGCCAAAGTCGATTGCTCCTTCTATAGCCTCTGTTCGCTCTGTAGCCAGTTCCGTGCGATCGGTTGCAACGACTGCGACGACTGCGACAGCTTCTACGAGTACCACAATGCGCAACAAGTTGCGAGTTCCACCAAGCCCGAAATCCAAACCAATTTCTCAACCATCTCCTCTTTCACGACCAACGTCTAACACGACTGAAGGCAGTGGAAGCTCGGGCTATGTCACTGCACCACCCTCCAGACCCCGCACGACATCTGGTCTGTCCAGCATCTCTGCAACTAGCGCCAGAGCAAGGCCATTGGTTAGCAACGGTGGTCTCTCGGTCCCGATCCAAACTAGGACTAGAAAGACCTCGGCGACATCGGTGACTTCCACATCCTCGATTAACGCAACGTCTCGCAAGTTAAAGCCATCACCAAGCCCACAGCCTGTCCCAAGACCACCGTCCACCACCTCTGTCCGGACCACCGCCTCCACCACTCCCGGACCCCGCAAAGCTCCCGCCCCCAAGGGCAAAGCACCTCAAAAATCGCCAATACCACCATCTCCAGCACTCCCGAAAGATACCCCGACCCCTCCGATGCTACCGAAACCAATACCATCGAAATCTGCTTCGTCGTCGAAAGAAACGTTAGCCTTGGCCCCAGCTCCTTCCATCCTGAAGTCTCCAGAATCACTAAAGCGTGAAAATGCTCCAAGACCTTCGCATGCCCAAATGCCGAGTGAAGCGTCGACCATCAAGGCCCCTTTAGTCTTAGAGCGCAAGCACTCAACAGACACAGACACGAAGTCTGGTGGGAGCTCTTCTGCTCGTACTTCGACAGTCATGGCAACTCCGCGCGCTTCTATCGTGCTCAACAATCAGCTCCCTACTCCCACCCCCTCAATTGGCTCAGAGTCACCGCCACTCCCTCTCAGATCGCAGCAACCGCCGCAGGCGCGCGGTGTCACGTTGAACGTAGGAATCCCTTGCATGATCTCGTCGAAGAGATCGCGGTTCAAGGCATTTGCGCGATACATTGGTGAGGTTGAAGGCGAGACTGGACCATGGGTCGGCGTCGAGGTCCCAGTTGGCGAGAACTGGGGTACTGACAAACTTGAAGGCCGCGATTGGAACGATGGGACGCACGGCGGCGTTCGATACTTCGAGATCAATGGATCAGCATTGTCGATTCTCGATGAGAGCGAAGGGCGCGCTGCTAGACGAAGACGGCTGAACCACCTCTCTGACTCCTCGAATCTTCTTAGCCCTAAGGGAAGCATCATGTTCAATCAGAGGAAACGCGAAGGGGATCAGCAGCTATACGTTGATCAAGATAGGCTCAAGAGAATGCGTAGTGTCTCGCCTGTCGTCTCGGATATATCAAATATGGAGACCCGTGGGTTATTCGTCCGCCCTCAGCAAATTCTTCTGGTCTTGGATGCTCAGCCACACAATTAACACAAATTGATGCATTCAGTTTCGCGCCTCAATTTCTTGTCAGGCTAGGATTCTCTGTCTTGGGCGATTCTCATTGCTTCTTATATGATATTCTATGGACAAATATTCATCACTATAAACCATAATTCCACACTCCCTGGTTCTTTTGTCCCTTTTGCGTTCCATCTGCCACTATCCTTAATTTCCCATCTTCTCCGCATTCCATTGGTGCAAAACAGTGTAGGATTTGCTCTCTTATTCCACGAACGATGGACTTGCTTGTAGTATCTTTGCCTCCCATAAGTTCAAAAAACTCGCTCAGCATCGCTGGAACGATGATTATTGGGTTCGGTAATTCATCATATAAAACAAAATTTTACGCATTGATACTATGTCTGGTGAACTTCGCGGTGTACCCCCAGCAAGCAACGATGCTTTAACAGTAAATGTGAAATTTCCTATGGTTCGACCCAGGCATGCGATAACGTCAAAGGATGAATCGATATTTCCTCCACGAAGACCCTGTTCGTGACTTCACGATAAGCCCCTGAATCTGCAATTAGAAATTAAAAACACAAAGTAGTGCGCGAATCCAGGAGCATTGGGACAGTCATCTGCTAACTCTGAAATCATGATACGAGCCAGGACGAGCATCGCAGCTAATGCATGATATATTTGGAGACGTTCAGCAGTGGAGTAGATAGAGCAAAACAGAAGGTAGTGTAGTGGTATAGTGAATACAGCAAACACTGGAGTCCGATAGTAACATATATACGGTCCCAAGGAAAACACGGGTATATCTGGACATTCGTCGTGAGGAGTCAAAGCTAGAAAAGGCACGGACAGCAGCAGGCCGCTGCTATACACCCCCAGAACCTAACAATGGTTGATTGAGGTCAGCCAAGTCATTCGGAATAGCAGGAAACACTGTAACTCACGCCCCGCAGCAAACAGCACAGCAGCTGGCGCCACTATCTGCAGGCCGAGGACGCCGGTATGGTGCTTGGACGTATATCATCTGAGGCTGGGTACCGTAGTGTTGTCGGTGCCCGCCATGACGTGGAACGCGGGCTGAAGGATAGGAAGATAAGAAACCTGGGGCCCGAAGGCTATTCAAAGCAAGTAATTACGGGGATGGTGGGCCCTCGCGGGTGGTTGAGGAGCGTAATAACCGCCATGGTGCAACTTGGGCATCGGTCACAGTTTGGAGTGAAGGCGGGGAAGATAAGGCGAGGCAACCAAAATATGCTCATCAACCCAAAATTTCGTGGCACTTATTTAGGCGCAGGAGGGCGGTGTCTGAGGAAGATTTGGAACTTCTGCTGCGGGCGGAAAGAAGATGAACCGGAAGTGGAGTTGTCATTGCCACTAGCTTCAAGCTAATATGGAGAACTGCGGCGGCTAACTTGGCGACGACAGCGTAGTGTCGCACTGAGCGTCTGGCGTTAAGTTCAATTTGGTCCCTGCTTTGGGTGCATACACCAAAAAAGCACCGCAACGAAGCTTGACAAATTCGGCCAACCTGTTTACATCCAGCCCCATAGAATTGGAAAAACCCAGCCTCAGAGCGAACTATGAAGAGATAAGAACAATTTAAAAACACCCACACTGCACGTGTCCTCAGGCTTGTGACGTTTCTACTTATCACTAACTCGCGTTCTATTGCTGCGGCATGCACAACGAGGCGGTTTGCTCACGGATCGGCTTGCTCAATACCGTGTCGAAAAGGTGCGGACCTCCAAATGGAGGCACGCAGGATTGCGCCTGACAGCTGGGACTGAATTTTCGGATGGTCCGGCATCACCTTGACCAATGTCATATCGATCGAAGGAATGCGGAATGACATAAGGCAGTGGATAGATGAGGAGCATGATTGCACTGTTGCACCGAAGGTTGGAGTTCAGTTGCATCGCCTAGATCCATGAAATATGAGAGTATATCAGGCTAGAAAGGGCACGGATAACAGCCAGCTGCCGCTCTGTATCCCCAGCACCTAGGAATGGTTGGCAAAGGGTCAAAAATTCTTGGCGGTGGGACCCACGCCCCGCAAAGAATTTTGTTGTAGCAATTTGCGGTACTGTTCTCAGGTAGTCCTGGCGTCTCAGGCATTTGCTATCAGAGGGGGGAGGGAGGGAGGGAGTGGAATGGGGATAGTAAGCGCGGCCAAAATTCCATGGGATAACGAGATGATTGTTCGGTACGAGGGAGCCAGCCAGGCTGAAGCGGCCTCTATAGATAGAGAGGGGAACCTCACAAGGTGTGTGAACAGGACCTCTGTATATGTATTCTGTATGCATCAACATTTCCTTACGACCGCCAGGGCGCATCGTCAAAAAGAACAATCCCGATGGAAAATCCTTTTTGCATTTGCATGGCAACTCTAATTGGGGAGAGGCGATGGGTAAATGTCCGTTGTCAGGGAGCGCCTTCGAAGTGTACCGACGGTCTCTGCGGATTGTTCCAGACTTTTGGTGCCCCGTACGTAGCCCCGACGTGCAACGATGACGCTTAGATGTGGCAGTTACCCCAGCTCGAGACTGAATTCAGCAAGCTTCTCAGGATCGTTTTACAGTGTTCATTGTCCACAAGATCAGATTCACCCCGACTGCGGTTGCCTTCTTCACACCCCAACGGGATGATGCCCAAATACCAATGCTTGGGTAAGTATAGAGAATCGATGAACCTCCTGCATTTATCTCATTGATCTTTTCCAGGAATCTGGGTGGCCCGTGTCAGATCCCCAACAACTCAACCGTTCTTCAGTCGCATCGACTTGGCCTTGTCCGACGGAGGGTTCATTCGTGTGCGGCGGTTAGGCGCTATGATGGAAAAAGGATTGATACGCGTAGAAAGGAGTTGTACATCAACTTGATTGATCCGGCGATACTGTTCCCCTGATCGGGATTCCAGGAAGCCGCCCAAGCCCCTTTTGGATTGCTGAGATGAACCCCATCCTGATTGCAATTGTAGGTGGCGGAGAGAACACAGAGAACACATTCACCGTGCATCGTCAAGGCCACCCACACGGACCAAAAGAAATTTGAGTGGCCCACGATGCCCATACCAAACGGAGATAGGTGTGACAGGGGTCAAATCACTCCGGACGTAAGGCAATATATCCGTTCACGAGCGGAAGGGCTAGGCCAAAATGAATGGGTGATAAAGCATTTCATTTACTATTCCACGTGACTCCGAGTCAATTATTAAACGACGCGCGAGCAATTCCCACACAATGTCAATTTCAACTTCGTTAGGAGGCCTTTGTTCTTGTGGTGATCCTTTTATGCGCAGCCGCAGCTGACAACAGCCATACCACTGCCACCCGTAACCAGGCCTCAGTATAGTTAGTGCGAAAGGCTCAACTTAGAACTACGAATGCCATTGTGCCATGAAAGAGCAAATGTAGCGTAAAAAGAAGGTAAAAGGCGATTAGAGTTGAAAGTCAGACCGGCCGACTTCAGATACATGGCAAGTCACCCAGAGAACTGAGAAAGGAAAGGGCAAAAGGATATACGCGATAGATTGGAGTTGAAGGAGCAAGCGGCTTGATGATGTTATGGCAAGTGATTGATATCGTCCACGATGCAAAATGTGGATCCAGAGTTGGACGGATCAAGCCCATCTCCACGTGATTTTGATACGCCCAAGATCGGGGTTCGCCATTAACTTAAATGCATCAGGGGACTGCACAGAACCATAATGAGTCACGGATTTAGCGGGAAGAGGGAGGTGAAATTTTACGCACAAAGTCGAGAGAGTACTTGGCGCACCCCATGCACTCATCTGTGATTTTCACCCTAACAGACTATATGCGAGTTGACAGAGTTAATATCGCCATGAGCGGAAGGGAGGACAGACATACTTTGCCGCCGTAGGATGCGATGACATACCTGCCGCTGGATGGGAAAAGGGCAATGAGCCTAAGTACTACCATGCTACAAGTGTTCGATAGACGTACCAGATTGGGCTGTTGTTGGGGTTGTCTAGACTGCCAAAGTCTGCCCATAACAAATGAGAGGCTGTTCATCCAATGCTGTGAATCGGGGCTGGACGGAATGAAGAAGATCAAGGACTCACCTGCAGCGATCATATCAGAATCATGGTCAACGCCACCACAAGCATTAAGTCCGGTAGCGTAGAAGGTACCTAAAGGACGGAGTGCTCGAGTGAAAACGGTGTATGCATCATTCATAATGAATTGCTTACCATCACCGGAGAATGTCTGACCGCCCGTATCACCACCTTTCGAAGTTGTGGCTGGTTCCTCGCTGGAAGTAGGCGAAGGATCGTGTTTGTGAGTGTGAGTGGGAGTAGGAGTGGGGGTGGCAGGGGGGTCGTAGGGTGTAGTGGTGGTAGTGGGCTTAGTGTCGAGTAACTTCACTTCCGAAGATGTGGTAGTTGATTCAGATACGGTGGATGTAGTAGTGTGCTTAGCCCCGCAGCGACGAGCATTGATGCCGGATGCTCGCTTCTTCTTAGCCTGGAGCGCAACATGGATAGGACCCAGGTCTCTTTCCGGCTTGACATGGCGCACGACCGCATCCCCCTGCCCAAGACGGTGACGAACGCCATGACGATCATGGCGAAGGGTTGCGTTGACTGCACAAAAGGAAAGGACAAAAACCGAGACGATTGAGAGCAACTTAACCATGACTTGAATGGCTAATGATATAGTGAGTGACTGAAGGTGACTTGACGGCGGAACGAAAGGAGAGCAGCAGTCGATGAAAGAGATGATGGGAGGGTGAAGAGAATGTTTGTTCAGAACCAAGAAAGCGAAAGGTGCGAACTAAGTATGACGGTGATCCCGGACTTAGGAAATTATGCCCGAGCTGGCATCAGGCACCCGGGAGTCGAAACAATTTGCGCTTAATCTTGCCTGGGGCTACAGTTCATCAGGATACGGAGTATGCAACCGCAGCATGTCTGACACGTTTTCCTTTCTCAATCCCTTTCCACCACCTATTCCCCATTCAGACTCGAACCCAGCCGTCTCCGCTTCGTGGACACGCACTGGCACAAAATGGCAGTGGCGGTGTTTTTTGGCAGCATCCGGTACTAAATTGTTACGCATTTTTAGTGTTAACCCACATAAGATTTGTACCCAACCACCCTCAAAGGTTATGACGGCGTCAATAACCTGAAAGTGCGGAGAAATAACGCCTTATATATTACTTTCACACAACCAACAACCGGTAACGCGGGTCTTGAAAATTAATACAATTGAATTGATTGGCGCTGGTTTTCGGAGTAGTTGATCGGACATGAACCTCTTAACCCCGTTACATGCGACTGATTATTTGATTGAAAATTGTATCGGGATTGAATGGTAGGGAATTGGATTAAACTCAATGTATACATTTGAATTGTAATACAAAGGGGACTTCGTTATTTTCTAACATTGTGCAGTGCGCGTCCAAGACGGCTGGGTTCGAGTCTGTTCCCCATTCTCTGGCTTCAGGGTTTTCGTTTTTGGGTCCTAACACTCGAATACTTGGCCGTTCAGCGGGTGTCCAGTGCACTAAGTATAAGACGAAATGTTGGACTAGCGATGTTGTCGCTCAGTCCCGTTGTACGTGAACTGAGGAAAGGTTGGGTTGTGAAAAATTGTTCTTTTATAGTCAGACGCTATGAATGCGCACTGACTTTGGCACGGACGCCACCAAGAAAGGCAATAGGTGTAAATCTAAACGCCACACGACTCAACATCACCAAACGTGAGTTGGTCATAGCGAACACCATAATACCAAGAATTCTAACACTAAGCGCTCTGGCCCAGGCAATTGCATTCGGATTCAAACCACTGCACACAATTCTGTTTACGCTGCTACCGGCGGTCGAGTGGGAGGTTATAAATGCTCTGATTTGCGTAGTGTACACTCCGTCATATGCCACTGGCACGCGGAGGATAAAACGACCACACACATATATCCTTAGCCCCATGAAGCGCTGCCCTCGATCTTGGCCCGTGCGTCCTGCTTAGCCTTTGACCCTTTCGACCGACCAGCGTGACCCGGTGCTCGCCTTGAATGATATTTTCGTTCATCCTTGGCAATTTCCTTTTTCACCTGGGAGGCAACCAGGCGTCGCAAGCTCCCTCCGGTTTGTTGGCGGACCCTAAGGTCATCGGCAACGGAGAGGTTTTCGATCGCCTCTTCCGTCTCGGCGTTTTCCGCATCAGTTTGCTCCTCGTCGGTGGGCCAACCTGTGGCTGGTCGGGCTTGATCCTGCAGGGGTCCTCTTGACGACGAATCGCGTTCCCCTGAGATCGTCTCTGTTTCAACTGAATGGCGGGCGTTTGATATTGCCAGACCATGAGCAGATCCTTCACCGATGATCTCGCTATCCCCATCATCATCGTCATCTTCTTCCTCTTCCTCTTCCTCTTCCTCTTCCTCTTCTTCCTCCTCCCCTTCCTCCTCCCCGGTCCCATCTCCCCTCTCCCTTTCAGCAATGTTGGTTATGTACTTAGTGAATGTCCAATCTGAGTTTAATGACACGAAAGCATCTTTGTGGGACTTACATCTTCCAAAACCTGCTGGTCTTTATTTCTCCAACCATTTGCAGCGACGACGTCTAATGAAAAGCTTGGTACGCCTTCCTCATTCAAGGACGCACGGAAGCGAGGGTAAAGTGCACTTTCGTATCGAAAACGTCTCTTGAAGAATTTGCGTATGCACTCTACGTCGCGGTTAAAGTACCTAAGCGATCAACGACGAGTAAGGCCCGAGCAGAAACTTCGAAAAGGATGATACAGACCATTCCGCATTTGGGTGAGACGTGCTAACCATCTGAGGGAAATCGATAACGACGGCTGCTCCAGTGTCACGAGTGATCAGGATGTTGAATTCATTAAAATCCCCGTGTATCAGTCCCGCACGAGCAAAGCGAACGATAAGATCCATGAGAGCGGAATACAATTTCCCTGGGTTAGGATGATCCGATATTTGACGGCTGTTTTGGAGCTCGTCAGAGGATAAAATGCAAATGTCAGTTAGGATGAACCCACAGAGGATATGCATCAACAATGCTCATGAGTATGCAGTGCCTGGATTGATCTATCGGTGTAGGGACAGGGAATCCATGTTCATGCAGAACCTGCACTTAAACCTCAGACAACACGTCCCAAGCCCAAGAGTGTTTCAAGAACATACTTTCATAAACGCCCATTCTTTCTGTGCAGCAAGTCGGGACATGTACATCCACGAGGCGTGCTTGCGCTTTCCCAGGTAATCCCGGGTGTTCTTGATTGCACGGAAGGAGACACGACCTAGCCTGAAATGTGGCTTGAGGACTGAGTAGGATGATAAGAACAAGTAGTGCGACGAGCCTGTGGAGCTTGAGCACCATTTGTTTTCCATCCCTGTCTGCGACGACATAGATATCTTTGGGAACGTTAGTCGTGCTCGATTCGACGACGCGGAAGTCAAGAACGGCTCATCTTCACCTGATTCTTTCCCGACGCCAATCTTGTTCCCGACGGAGTACACAGTGTCACGCTTAGAAAGAGCCCTCAGGGCTAAGTAGTCATATCCTCCATATGTAAGTCGGTAGCCATCATCTATGCGCGAGCCCGCTCAGCGTCCAAATCGGAAATGGCGCACGCTTTCCTTACATTTCATATTCTGTACCCTCGCCACTAGATTCCGCTTCGCAAGCTCTCCGAGGTTTTTGTTCACGCCACCTCCCCTTAATCCGCTAATCTGGGCTATCAGCGCACTAGGAACCACTTCGTGGTTCTTCGATCCCATCTCTGCCTGGGCCACAAAAAAACAAGTAACGATCAGCCTATAAAAGCCCAGTGATAAAATAGGAAACACTCTTGCCGCCGTCAGGACTCGAAACTCATCCGAACTTAGGTAGCGTAGGTCCGTAGCGTCGAGCTTCATGGTGCTGCTCCAAGTTCCAAAATTGTTCCCAAACGGTCCTGTGTGGCGGTGCACAATTCAGTCACGTTCACATTGAGGCTGCCAAGTCCATTCATCGATCCACCGTGCTCTATGAAAAGCGCCCCAAAAGCAAATGCAGCGTCAGGAAGGGCTAGCAAGGTGGCAAGTAAGGTCAGGCCTGCATCTTCGAGTGCTTTATAGTAGCGGTGGTGGTTCGCTCAACCTTAAAGCTGCTTCTTGCAGGCCTCTGCTGTGCAACTGCTCCGAAGCTTCGATGAGAAGCCTGCGCCTGACGGACTTAAACTGGACGTCTTTAAGTCCTCTGAATTGTCGAATTTTTTACGCCAAAAAATGTGGTCTTTGTACACTGCTAATATGAAAGACATGTGTGTGTCACGACCAAATGGAGGGGCTTCCAATACGCTTAGTCTACTCGTTCAGGTCCAGCGCCTCTTCTTTTGGATGGAACCCTGAAGAAAAGAAGGCGGAAATGTTTCATAGAGCGGCACGGCACCTTATCGTTCGCTCAGCCACCAGCAACACAACGTTGTGTGGATTCTCAACTCTTCGCTTTGAGACCGAGATAAGCTACGTTGTCCCGGAGAGGAAGGATGACGTGCTTTATATGTGTGTCCTGCCTCGTTGATCGGGCAATCGATCATGACAACGTTACTACACTTGCAGTTATGAGATTCACGTTGCTGAAGATTATCGACGCAAAGGGATAGGCACTTTCCTTTTATCACTGGCCGAACAATTGGGTCGCAAGTGGAAGATGAACAGACTAATGTTGACGGTTCTCCTTGGTAAGGCTGCCTCGGTAGACCTTGCCATCTCTTACATTTTTCCGCTAGCCAACACAACGGCGCTTCACCATTATGCTAAGCAAGGGTACGAAAAACATCTGGATGTGTCCCAGCAGTCATTAATTTTAATCACTAGATTTGTCATTGACGCCAGCTCTCCCAATGAACAACATGACATGTTTCCATCCCCTTGCGCTACCGCTGAAGATAGCTCGGGAAATCAAAATGAATCGAGCCGTCAGCCGTGCGACTATCTCATACTCTGCAAACTGCTCTCGGAATCTGCCACTAAAGAGGGGACTTGACGAGGGAACGACTGGTATTGATAACACGTGGAATTGACACAAAACACGGGCCGCTGCTGGTTAGCGGTGTGTATGCTTAATAATCGTAGTTTCTATGCCCAGTGTCGCACCTTTGTATAAGCTAAGTCGTTGGAATGCGTCAGTAGGTATTCGGTTTCGCTGATGCCTCTACGATGAACTGCATCAAACGTGGACGATCACGGGCTCACGGCTGCGGGATGACATATTCAGGTCATTTCACTAGTGCTTCCTGGACAGTCGTCATTCCATTAAGATACCGATGAATTTCCCATTTTGAGAGTCAGGAAGCTCGGGCGCAGTGTGGGAGCGACGCGTCAATTGACTTGTGTTCATCTCACCTCGCCTGAATGTGCGATATTTGGGGCCATCGAGTATTTCCAAGGGAGGAACTACTCCATTCCATCTCCGCATCATCCCATGGGGTCCGGGCCGTGCCCTTGGAAGCCCCAGTATTGTTCCACCAATTACATAAACGCTTTTGCTTGTGCACTCAACAACTGTGAGACCGTACCGATCCTCGGATACCGGAGGAAGCCCGGGCTCCGTTCCCAGTGAGTCTTTTCCCAATCATTCGCAGTTTTACATGCTCCCTGGCGAAAACACCGCCAAGTTCTGGCCTGCAAGGGTGTGTGTGGGGTTCCATGATGGAGTTCGTCGCCTGTTTGTAATGATGCATCTTCACTCTTTGTTAATTCGACGTGGTACAACAAATTGGAACTTTGACACCAGGGTTTTCCATGAGTATGGGTACGAACCACGGCAATCAACAGCAAAACCATCGTATCTAGGCATCCGACACGCTCACAAGAACTCGGGAGGTCTTGTAGCAGGGTCGCCGCCCACCTCATCATATATAAGCCCAGCGAGCCTGTACGCCATTTCTAGGAAATTGAAATTGAGGTCACTCGGCGGGAGACCAAGATAACACTTACCATCTGTTTGGTAGCGGTGGGTAGACTCAGCATATAACCTAACACAATCCTCAGTGCCGCTAGGCCTAACGAACGCTCTGCCTTGGGGATATTGGAATGTGATGTCATCCATTCGCTCCTGCAGTTCTGAGGGTGAAACGAGTCTGCGCTCGGCATCTTCTGTACGGAAAATTGAACGATCTGGAACAATTATTTTGACGAGTCGGTTGGGTAGTTCGAGATATAGCGAGTCCCACTCCACAGGGCCGAATTTCATGTGGGCGAGAATGGCCTCCACCATAAGCATATCGGAAAGCGCATCTCCGACAGCCTGGTTGATCATGTTGGCAAGTGCTTTGAGGTAACGAAGAGCGGCTGCCTGAGTTGGGCTAATGGGTTCGCGCTCGTATATGGCATCCAAGACTGGCTGAGAGAATAAAACAGTTCCATGACCGTTCGCCTCAAAATAGATGCCGATTGGGAAACGCTCTGCCACATGATGGAGGTGTTTTACACCCGTTGGAACGCACTCTAGGGCGAGTTTACGAGTCTCGTAAAACTTGGTAGAACTTCCGTTTGCATAGGCAGTTTGCACCACTCCAACGTAGATTTTTTCGGTATCCAAGCCAGATTGTTCAATAAGTTGAGTTATGAAAATGGATGCTAGTGCCGCGATCTTGTCTCCATCCAGCAAGCGGAAGTGCCCGCGATCGCGATAGAAATACACTAGTCGATCGGCATCGCCATCCAACGCACAACCGCGCTCGCCATCAGCAATCAGATTTCCCACATTCGGCGCCCATATTTGACGGGTCTTCACATAATCTGCACCGCAATCATGATTGAGGAGCGAAGAATTTTCTGTGTCAGTGTTGACCGAGGAGAATTCAAGTATAGGGAAAAGATGCTGCGCCAACTGTTGAAGTGCGAGGGCTCCAACGCCATTCGCACAGTCAACTACTAATTTTGGCGGCGTGGGTTGATGTTCCTATTTGGGACTTGTTCTGAGATTCAAGGCCAAATAACATGTGCGACCGGAACCCACAACAAGAACACGATACGCATCGCTCAGTTTTTTGTAATACCCTTCGGCGGAAGCTTCTCCGTAGTTCTCCCTGGTGCCTGCAGTGTTGATACAACGAACAATATAATGGAGAATCGGAGTTGTGCAGATGCCTTCGTCACGACCAATCGCACCAATCGCGTCCAAGCCATCCCTGAGCGCATTTACGAGCAGGAGCCCGGAAGGCCTCGTATCACGCGCATATACGACTTTTGACGCCTGAAAAAGATCAATTTTCTGATCACACACGATTGTGTCAAGAAACCCGATAAACATTTCCGTGTTTGGAGCATTAGCAAGCGCAGTGGCATATATTTCCCAATCCGCTTCAAGCATTTCTCCGTAAGGATCCACTATCTTGACACCGTTGTCCTGGATGTGGATATGTTGGCACGATGCCGAAATGCGGCGGAAGGCATTAAACCCACCTCCTCGGGGTTGTGGGAAGCCGTGATCATAATACCGACCGTCTTGCCTTCTAGACGCTTGCTCCTCAGACCAGCAAGCACGCCGACACGAAATAGGACGGAATCCAGAAGACTTCCACTACAACAGACATGAAATTAGGGTGGTGTAATTCGTCAAAGCAATGAAAGCGCACTTTGTGCGAAACCCCGCCGTCCCATATGAGAACCTGTAATTCGCGGGCTTTGGGTGTCTTTCTGTGAGCCTTTTGAGCTGGGAAGGGAAGGAGATCTGGGCCATGATTGCTGTGACCGTAAAGGAAACCCTGTTCCCGCGCACAGCCCCTCTGTTCGCGAAACGTGACGTGTCACACGGATTCTTTCGTCAGATCACGTTGGTTGTTTTTGAGACTCTTGAAAGGGTTGCCCCCCCTTGCGAGCTGTTACAGCGAAAGGAAAGACAGATAGCGATCGTCACAGCGCCACACTTAACAACGTCAAATATGTCATCGCCATCGCTTGCTGCTAGTGGTCACCCGCTTTCCTCGACGCCGGCTACAACAACCATTCTCACGCAGCCTGCAACCTCAAATATTCCCACACACCATCTATCTTCTTCAGAGTCAGACTACCAAAAGGGTTTCCACTTGGACCCCTCGCTCATCTCCGACATGTCTACCCCCAATGCTCCCCTTGAGTCCATACCATATCGTACGAATTTGGACCTCCTCGTCAACGCCATCTCGGAAAGTGATACCACTTCCAGAAAACCTGGAGATGGATCGCCTCAAGCGCAGGGGGCGGCCAACCTGGGGGACGAAAATCCCTTGAATCGAGGGCACAATCACGGAAGCAGTCAAGATGATACCCGCATGCGCTCACTTCTGGCTGCCTCTCTCGCAGTTGGTCCTGCAAACTTGGCCGGCAGTTCCGCCCACTCCAACGGTTCGCATGATGAGTTTCAATCCAACACGTACAACAAGGAAACAGTACGCTTCATGATCTGACCTGAATTGAACTGCTTACTGACTGTGTCGCCACACGAAAACCATTTTTTAGTCTGGAAAGAGGAAGCGCAACGCTGAAGGCGGTGATAATGAGGACTACGAGGTCAAGCAGTTTGCAGACGCGAATCGTCGTCGCATCGCCGATCCCCCGCGCGCACGACCCGGAGACATCCCACCCACGGCGATGACGACCGTGACTTGTCTCCATGCGGCCGTTGCCCAAAAGTCGTATGGGCACGAGAAACGTTTCCTGTGTCCTCCGCCCCTCGTCCGAATCGATTCTCCGATCCGAAGTATTTCGGAGCAGCGCCTGACAATGTCGGTTGTCACTGAAGATGGGGCGCGCCTCGCGGAACAGAGCAGCACTATTGATGAGCAGCTGCAATTCAAGTATCTCCATGTGGGCGGCGCATCTACTAAATCCAAGAGTTTCCATCTTTCCCTCGAGATCTCAGGTCCAATTCCAGCCCCTTCCCACGAACCAAGTTCGGCGGTACCTGCACTCCGAACTTGGGCGTCTTTCGAATCAGCCCCTGTCACGATTATATCAAAACCTTCAAAGAAAACGGCAAAAACACGCAATGTCTCAACTTGCATTATGGACGGTAGTTCTATTTCACTCTTCAACCGAATCAACTCCCAAACTGTCCGCACTAAATACATGACAGTCGACCGGGCTGAATTGGCAGCTTCCAATGCTTCCTGGTCGGCTTTCAGGGTGCAGATTCTGGACGATGAGCATGGGAATCCCATCGATCCTAGCCAGTCACTGGCGGGAGCATCGCGAAATGGTCCACCTCCTCAACGACCGATTCATTATGGTTCGCGCATCGTGCTCACAGATGAGGCGACCGGCATTTCCTCTGAACCTCTTATCGTTCGAAAAGTCGACAAAGGAAAACTCTCACGAAGTGACACTGGAGGTCTCGTAAGCCAGATGCAAAAGGTGGCGTTGCAACGAGCATCTACGAATTCGGACATGCCATCGCCCACTGGTTTATTCCTTTCAGCCGGGCGCCTTCCCCTTCCCGTACATGCAGCGGACCGTAGCTCCATTTCGATGAGTACCTCCCACGCTACGCCTGATGGCAAGGCGATTGCATCCGCTCATCCGCTTACGTATCAAGCTCCCAGAAGCACTGGAAACGCTGGTGGTGTTGACGAGGTTGATGATTTCCTGTGTTGGACAGTTGTCGGAATCGGTAAGATGCTTCCCAAGCGCTAGTGTATTTTCATTTACTGATCTTTGCGTAGCTGAATATCACTACACTTTTTTCGATGCGTCTACAACTCACCCTCCCTCCATTGTTCCACACCGCCCCATCACACCTTTTCCGGTCTCTGCGAACGTCCCTGCACTTCCCCCTTCTGTCAACCGATTGGAATTGGATGTATTTAACTTCTATTCTCCTGATCCGATCACGGGTGCTCCCATACCCATGGAAGTATGGATTGGGACTGTTGGTCCTCTAACGGTTCGGATTCAGCCTGCCAGTACGCCACCGTACAATGCGCAGTTCGACATGACTGGCCACTCACTTGGGCCTGTTGACTCCCACGCTGGTCCTAGTCTTTCTCACGGTCAGGATCCAGGAGCGACCCCAAATCTTGCAATGCATCGTGTTCCTCCCAACCTCACTTCCATTTCGGTTGACTTGCCCACGCCCCAAGACGTTCTAAATGCGATCATGCAGAGAGATGCGGATGGCTTAACCATACCAGGTCCAACTCGGGCAAGAGGTTCTGGCTCCCCTTCTTCATCCAGTCCAGCGCCGTCTGGGAGCAGGCCCGCCCCCGGCACTCATTCAGCTTCATTCCCTGTCCGAGAGAGCGATGCTATGCCTTTCTCTCCCGCTTTGTCCGGAAGGAGTCTTCCTATCTTTTTTGTGCGACCCTATGACCGAGTTGGGTACATGTCAGGCTATTCGCTCGCTTGTGAGAGTATCTATGCGGGTCCTCTGCCGCATGGTACCGGCGCGGAAGCCAGTCAACCCGCCGCGTGGGGCTTCCGTGTTATTTGAGAGTGTTTCTCTGTAGCGGCCTAGTCTACCTCAGAGTTCGGCTCGTGATCCGTTTCTTCAGAGCTTTTTCTGTCTTGGGCGATAGTCGAATAATCTGGAAAAAGCAATGACAGAGCTGTTGGAAGCATAAATAATGTATTATCTCATGATTTCCTTTGTGGTAGTTTAGCGGTTTCCCACCTTTGTTTCGTTTTTTGTTATTGATTGAAAGGCTGGTGTCTCGTGTGGCTATTTTCCTTATTACTTTCCATGATTCCTCGAATTGCTACGTAGATTACGAAGCAGCAATCATAATGGCTCACGATCTTTCCAAGAAACATTGAAGCGAAGTTGACCCACAATGGTCACTTCATTTGGATTCATTCGCACGTGCATGCTTATCTGCCCCAGTTCTTTGGATCGATTCCCCTCCAAGAACTACGATCACCAGAACCCCCCTATAAATCGTTTCCTGAGATGGTTGACATTGAAAGCTCGCGTTTGGCATGGTTATCGACGTTGCGAAGTGGCGCTGATCCATCTGAAGATACCAAGTTCAAGCGCAAGGTACGGATAATCGTCACCTACCACACGATCGCGCTTCTGATCCCTGACTTCCTTCTTCTTTATCATTGGGAACAACACTCTGTAGACTGCGATCATCGCTACAATCGGTGAGCGTACATTTTCACAGATTATGATGGCCAACCATCAGACCATCGTCTCGTGTCTTTTATTATCATCGACAATCTTTAACGCGCTAGCATTCTGACTCGGTTCGAAAATACCGCAGGCCCCAAGGTGAACAATGTCCAGTCTCTGTCACAACTTAGGCGAGCCGGCATGAATATCGGTGAGTGACGATCGATTTAAAGTTTGTATGGCTACTCGCAAGGAATCCTGACAATACACCTTTTCATGTCAGTGCGAATGAATTTTTCCCACGGCTCTTACGAGTATCATCAATCCGTCATTGATAACGCGCGGAAAGTGGTTGAGAGTGGGCATTTTCGAATCAAAACACCATCATCGAAGCGGCATGCTGATATGTCCGTGGTGTAGGCGAAAGCGGGCGGCCTTTGGCAATTGCCCTTGATACCGTCAGTATATATCGTTACTCCGTCTCGCCACCCTCTCTTCTCACGTTTAGACCTAGAAAGGACCAGAAATAAGAACGGGGTTGATGCGCCCAGGTCTTGAAGTGAGTCCTTGACGTCGCATCGGATTGGCGGGCTTATATCCATGAAATATCGTTCAGGACGCTAAGATCGAAGGTGGGCACGAATTTATCGTCACCACGGACCCTCAATACGCCGAGCTCTGCGACGACAAGATTCTTTATGTGGATTATGTGGGTAGCTCTTCAAATGACCGTATTCCTTGGTATAAACTAATAAATGGGTTGCATAGCCCAACATTACGAAGGTGACCGCTCCCGGGAAGCTCATCTTTGTCGATGATGGTAAGCTCGACCTTCATGTATATGTCTCCCCTAATCGCATCTCCAGGCATTCTTTCGCTATTGGTCTTGTCTATCGAGGGTAAGAATATCAGAGTTCGAGCCGTCAACAGCGGTTCGTTCTCTTCTCGTAAGGGGGTCAACCTGCCCAAGACGAACGTCGATCTTCCTGCTCTTAGTGAAAAGGATAAGAAGGACCTGAAGTTCGGCGTCAAGAACGGCGTGGATATGATCTTTGCCTCGTTTATCCGCCGCGCTCAGGACGTCATTGACATTCGTGAAGTCCTTGGACCAGACGGAGCCTCTATCAAGGTCATCGTAAAAATCGAAAACGAGCAGGGAGTGGCAAATTTCGATGAGATTCTTGCCGCCGCAGATGGTGTGATGGTTGCCCGTGGTGACCTTGGTATCGAGATACCAGCCAGTCAAGTGTTCCTGGCACAGAAAATGATGATTTCAAAGTGTAATATTGCCGGAAAGCCTGCCATTTGTGCTACTCAGATGCTGGAGGTATGCGCCCACTACATCAACTGGTGCATGTACTAACATTTTATTCCCGTGCAGTCGATGACTGTGAGGCGAATTTGTAGTGACGCTCTCGTGTCGTTCACCAATTTGAACATAGTACAACCCTCGTCCTACTCGTGCAGAAGTAAGCGACGTCGCCAATGCCGTCCTTGATGGTGCGGATTGTGTCATGCTTTCTGGAGAGACAGCCAAGGGCCAGTACCCAATCCAGTCCGGTAGGTCTGATGAGCTAGCAATTCTTTCAAAGGTTGTGATACCCGATCTGAACTTTAGTCCTCATGATGGCGGAGACATGCTACCTCGCTGAGTCTGCGATTTGTTATCCTCCGCTCTTTAACGAGCTTCGTGCTCTTGCCAAGCGCCCCACCGAGACTGCTGAAACGGTCGCAATTTCTGCTGTTGCTGCTGCGGTGGAGCAGAAAGCAGCCGCTATCTTGGTCCTCTCGACGAGTGGCAACTCCGCTCGCTTGATCTCCAAGTATCGACCCGCCGTCCCAATCATTACTGGTGGGTCCATGACTGCTGGGCTACAAGGGACCCCACTGAACCAGGATGCTATGTAGTCACTCGTAACCAGCAGACTGCCCGCCAAATGCACCTTCATCGAGCCTGCTATCCCTTCTGGTATCCTGAGCCAAGAGGTGTTCCGGATACCCTGTGGCAGCGCGATGTGGACAATCGTATTCGGTAATAATACCAACACTCTAACTTAAAGTGTGTAGTCAGCTCAAAGGACACCCCTTAGCTTTGGTCTCCGGTGTGCGTTGGAGTTGAAGGTTCTCACACCTGGCAGTGCTGTTATCGCCGTCCAAGGTTGGAAGGGTGGGTTCGGCCACACAAATACCCTTCGCATCCTAACAGTGGTATGTGATGGTGGCCCCGCGTAGACTTCATGCCATCACTTACACATATCTTAACCCTTTTCTTGTAGCCCACGGACCCCGCTGATTTGGAGGGGCTTCCCATCGTTGCTTCTGAGTGAAAATCTGGCTCACCGGAGCCACGTCTCTTTGTGATTGCTCGCATCCCGCACGAACCAGATTTTGCCTCTCTGATGTGGAACAAGCCATCGAGCGATGTTGCTCGATAATTTGACGCTATTGCTGAATGAACGAATATTTCTTCCCATCGAAAAGTGTGATAGGCATCACAGATGAATTAGTCTGCGTAGTATGAGCTGCGTAGCAGCGCAAGGACATATCATCCGGAGATGTGCAAGTTATCGTAATGCAGTGACTCGGGGACGACATGAGGAAAATAAATTAAAACGGTCGAAATTGTTAATTAACTAACTGCTTTCAGGATACATCAGTATACTTGACCCGACGTTGCAGTACTAGTAGCCTCTAGGGATTCCCCCATTGCGATGTCAAGACTTCTTTTTATATTCACGTGGGTAGTTCGGACTACTGAATTGACCACCTATCCGCCTAACTTAAATCCGCCTTCATTTTGTGAACCCTTTTCCGCTCCGACTTGAATATAGTTCGCTTGTCAAAGACGCCTGGCTTGACAGTCCTTTCACACTCTACGAATAGATTGGAGCTGGGGCAAGATGGCGTCAATATTTGGGTCAAGACCCAAACATAAATCCCCACTGCCCTCCTATACTGACGGTTACGGGGGCCCTAGACTAACCAGTAATGAACGTGAACGGAATCCTCAGTGGTACTCACGCGTCGAGTTTCCTATTCCGGGATACAGGTACAGGCGGATTCGACTTGTACTCCCCATCCCACCTTGGCTGTTGGGCCGCACTCGTTCTGGGCGTAACCATAGCTGGTTCTCATCAGCTCTAGTCTATATAATTGCGATATGGGTGATATATGCCTTTGCGAAGCGTTTTGGGACGAGGGAGAAGTCGTGGCCCAAGACACCTTTCCTCGGTGACGCTTCTACACTGGTGTACGAGCGTGCAGATCTGCGCCGAATATGGAATTGGGAAATTGCTAGTGGACATTATCCCAGTTATAGACAGAGTGCGTCTACGAATTCCCTCTCCAGCAAAGTCTGACATGACTGTTGAATCCTACAGTCCCATCACAACTCCAGTTTTCGACGCCACCACTCAACCCCGGTATTCCACCCCCACAGAAGGATCCCCGTGGTGCTAAATATGGCGCTACGTCTGTGGGAACCGGTGTATCACGATCTTACTTCCATAATAATGTTACCAGCCCCGCCTATCCACCTCGCCCGGTGCCGGGGAGCGTAATAGACCTGGACATTGTGCAGGAGTATTGCGAATTTCGCAAGAGTCAGGTATGTTTGTAGCGCTTGTTCCCCCACCTTTCTGTGTTTTAAATAATGGTTTTTAGTATGTGAGAGACTGTCTCGAGGTCTTACGGCGAGGTGCTGGTTTAAACAATGGAAAATCATTGCGGCGCGGCAGCGACGACCAGTGGAAGCATATCTACACCGAGGGAACGGATAAAGAAAACATGACGGCGTCGACCAATGATCCTGGACATGTCCTCCTGTCGGTGGGAACAGATCCAAACGTGGGTCTAGCGTTCTCGAAGCAAGCGCCTCTCGAACCACCTTTTGAGTTCAGAGCGCCAACACTCCCTACGCCGATCCCACTGCTTGAGGGTGCATGCGATTCGGATCACCCTCGAATCTTCCACATCTTCTGGGCTGGGCCATTCACTGACACGCCTTACATCACGATCCTATCGTTCCTTTTTACTCAAAATGTCGACCTTCACCTTCGTCTGGGAGCCCTGCCACGTCCCCGTATATGTCGACCTCAGTTATGGATTTGGATGGATCCCGGACCTGCCGCCTCCGTTCCTAACCCTCATGCGCAACGGGATATGTACGACGCTCTGGCCAAAAACCCATGGTCATTACCGCTTCTTCATCCGAGGTTCGAGGACGTTGTAAAATTCAAGTTATGGAACACCACGGAACAGCTTGACGGTGTCTCTGAAATCAATGATGAATGGAGGGCATCGGGGGGAAGTCTGTTCAATCCTGATGGCCACGTCTATGAGGTTCCTAGAGATGAGGAAGAGGGAACGCCTTCTGTCTCAGCACATGATGCCACAAAGAACTCTGTTTCAACAAATGATGCAATGCCCAGAACGAAGAAAGGGGGAATTTATGAATTTCTTAGCTCGTCTGCTTCACAGCGTTCTGATCGCATTCATTCCGATATGGCTCGCTTTGTTTTATGCCACCGTTTTGGTGGGATCTATCTCGATGCGGACACTATCTTCCTTCGAGATTGGGAAGAACTTTGGGGCTGGAGAGGCGCGTTCGCATATCAGTGGTCTCGATGGGAAAAGTATAACACTGCCGTGTTGAGGATGCATAGAAGCTCCGCATTGGGTTCGTTCTTGTTCCGTACCGCTCTGAAGAACAACTTTGACTTCCACCCGACGGCGGTATCCAAGTATGTGCGGGAGGCAATGCTCGAAGGGATCTTGTCGAGACTCCCAGATGCACTGTTTGATCCCGCATCGTTGAACACTGATGGATATCAAATGGATCGGCCGGTGTTCCCTCTCTTCACGGATTTCTACCACTTTTTCAGCCCACCCAGGGAGAAAAGTGCCAGTCCCATCATAGTTGGGTTTGACGGTTTCTATCGGGGCGCGTTCTCGTACCACTTCCATAAATTGTGGTAAGTTGTTCTAACGTCTTGGGTATACCCTGAGTCATTGTGTCATTGTGCTAGGCGGGAGCCACTCGACCCTTCTCGAGATTGGCCTGAACTCGGACCAAAATTCATCAAGGCGGAACGTGCGGGACGTTACGAGGCTGCGAAGAAAGCTGCGAAAGCTGCAAGTCGTGACCCTGGGCTCGTGACCCCCCCTGTCGATGTGGATGGCGATTTTGGAGATAGAGCCACGGACGATACACGCGATCTTTCATGGGCCACTGTGTTGAAGCGGACTTTTGAAGCGTATATTCGGGGGGAAATACCAAATATGTATGGGGAGTACATCGTATGGTCGTAGGAACGTGTGATGAGAACAGTTCATATCTTATGTTATCTGTAGGGTATTGTTTAGTTATTCTTCCTCTCCATGATCTCAATCCCATATGAATGTGTCGCTGATTGTATTTCCTATTCCTGTGTCTTGGGGGGCCGGAAAATGCTGATGACGGACCATCGTGCGTCTTTGCCCCTCTCCCAAGCTTGTGGCCCACGAGCATCGTTACCGCCAAATTCTATCATCAAACCTAACCGAGACCATTCGCACCAGATGTTGATGGACCCAGAGGACGGACCGGTGCCTCCGCCTTTACGCGATGGTTCGCCCAGTGCTTCGACGAATATCTTGCCAGTTGTATCTGGTGTGATCGCGAGAACATTTGGAGGCGACGACGACGGCTGCTGATTCCTATCGGGGGGAGCAGAGGGGAGGAGAAGGGAGATAGGGTACGCGGGATACGGTGAATATTGCGCATTAACGATTTTTGGCGCGTAAGGAGCACTGTCTTTCCGGTCTGAGGCAGTTTCAAGCCTGTTGTAAATGTCGATACCAGTGAGTATCAGCTTGCTAAGGCTGAGTTCGCTGGCAGAGGCTCTGGTCTTTGGTTTGTACCCCTCGATCGGTGAGAATACAAGGCTCAAGCCAAGGGAATGATAGTTGTAATATACAACATCTGAATAGGTTTTCAGATCGTAGTTGGGTACGGAATCTGGCGTCCCGAGCTCAGAAAGACATGAAGAGATGTTGTTTGAGTCGGCAGAGTGGCCTAGCAATGTTTGGAGTTTCATGGGTAGCCCCCGACTGGAGGAACCCAAACGAGACGGCGATAAGAATGCACTTCGAGGAAGCACTCTTGCCGTTCCCTCAATGGCAATTGAAACTTGAGTGTGATCACGAGACTACAAACTGACTTGGGACAAACGACGCCAAAGTTGCGCCACAGTCAATGCGCCCAGTAATACAATGGGCCGGAGGAAACGAAACTTGATGGAAGATGACAACTCTTCGGGCAGCTCTGAAAACGATGAAGGGCGGGGTGTATCCGATCGGGGCGACCCGGATGCTCGCGATGAGCAGGAGCTGTTTGCGGACCCATACCGTCGTGCGAAGCGATATCGCAAGGGAGGGAAAGAAGACAGTATTCTGGGAATATTTGCTAGAAGTGAGGATGAGGAGGATAATCTTCCTTCAAGACTCTCCGGAGGCAGAAAGCCAAAATATACTAAGTAAGCACCGTAATGTGTTTGTGACTGGTGCAGCGCCACTTACATGTGCACCTAGACCGGTGTCCTTTGTTTCGGGCTCCACAGGACCGGCAGAAGCTGTCGATCCGGACGAAGTCCAATCTGATCATGAGCCTGCAAATAATTTGGGCACTTCAGATGAATCCGAAGGTGACGTTAACATGGAGGATGGGGAAGATGGTGATGAAGAGCCCGAAGAGCCTGAAGAGTCTGAAAGGCCTGGCCTGGGTTTGTCATCATTCTCAGCATCCCATTTCTCCTCTCCAATTGTTACGTCTTCCGCTGCTCCCCACGGAGACGGCTCTGCAGACTCAATTCCCCGGACGAACCGAGCAGGTATTGGTGCCCGAGACGGCTTAGGTTCGTCCTCTGCGACTAAAAAAGGCTTAAGCAGTGCTAGCGCATCATTCGCTGGAACGCTTAGTGCTGGAGATACGTCGTTACCAACGTCTTTTGGATCCCCAAATACTGCTAGCGCATCATTCGCCAATCGTGCCCGGACATCGTTTGTGCGCGATTCAGCGAATGCGGCGATGTCACCAAAGACTGCTGCTCAACTTACTGCGGAGGATCAAAGACATCTTCAGAAACTTTCAGGGTCGTTTGGCGCGAAGATGATGGAGAAAATGGGATGGACGCCCGTACGTCTTAGCCATAGGCATCATTTAATATTTCCTGCTCATAATGTTTTTTAGGGTGAGGGCATTGGTTTGTCCAATGTTGGGATAGCAACCCCGATCGAGGTAAAACTCCGTCCAAAGTCTGCCGGTTTGGCGTTTCAGGGGTTCAGGGAGCGAACGGATCAATCAATCCGTGAGGCAAGAAGGTTTGTGCTTTCCCTTATTATATCTATCTCAAGTTCACCACTCTTGGTAGGAGAGGTGAGGCCGTTTCAGATGAAGAGATTGATACTGGAGGCAGCAAAGGTAAAGGAAAGTCGAAGGGCCGTGGGGGAGAGAAGGACCGTTCCAATGCATGGAAGAAGCCAAAGAAGACGATAACTAGAATTAAACATATGACCTACGAGGAAATTATAGCCGAAAGCGACGAAACAGTGCCCACATCATCACTGGGGGTAATCATCGATGCAACAGGCGCAACTGTGTGTCTTCCTTTCTTTTGCTTCGGGCGACATGTTACTGATACCCCTGCAGCCTCGCGAAATCTCATCAATAGCAGACGTCTCCTCTGCCTCGTGGATCCCATCGGTGGAAGCGGAGCGCATTCCGGAAGTCCGACACAATCTTCGAATTCTGTGGTCATCTGCAAAGAGCGAATTCGAAGGTCTAGTCAAGGAGGCAAAAGCGCTCGAGGAGCGCAAGAAGTGGCTTAAGGACGAGGAAACTAGGTTGCGGAAAGTCATGGTTGCTGAGGACATAGGTTAGTGCGTCGTGTGGCATCAGATTAGTAGCCTAATTTGCATCGCTCGGCAGCTCTATCGCGTTTGCGAGAGATCAGCCAAATAGTCGAACGCATCAATCTGAAATCGCAAGGGATTGCCTCCTATGAGGCCAATTTAGACGTTCTGGCGGAGGAATTTGACAAGCTAGCGATTGACTACAGTCCAGACTATGATAAGTATGAGTTGGATGAAGTGGTAGTGGGCGCGATTGCCCCTTACGTGGGTCATATTGCCACACACATGATTGAGTTAGGTGCTTATTCAAAATCTTGGTAGGTGAAAAGGTATACTTCTCAGTGGAAACCATTGGAAGCCCCTTCCGTGTTAGCAGACGATTTTCGTCGGTGGCGCAAACTCTTTAGGATGTCCCACTCCAAATGCGATCACGCCCCGTTAAGCTCAGTAGGGTATTTATCTCCTGCGCGCGCTTCATCCAAGTAGGAGAATTCTCTGTATTATCATCTCCTTATTGACTTTTCCCAGGAATGGAAATGCAAGCATGACGCATTACGAAAGCTTGCTATGGAATGTTTGGCTGCCTCGATTGCGATCGACCATTAAGTAAGCAAGCTTCTACCCAATCAAGGGCGTCTCGAATTGAGGATTTTTCCCAACAGCAATGATTGGAACGTTTCAAATCCGTCTCCACTAATCCGAGTTCTCGAAGCCTGGTCCGATTTATTGCCTCCATTCATGTTGGATAATATCTTGGATCAGCTCGTCCTTCCTAAGGTGCAGAAGGCGCTTTCCGACTGGAGTTGGACGGGTGAAGTCGCACTTCAAAGCTTGGTACTTCCATGGCTTCCTCACATCGGTCTTCGGATGGAATTTCTATTGGACGATACTCGAAGGAAGCTTCGCTCTTTCTTGAAATCGTGGAAGGTGGAGCAAGGCGTCCCGAGTGACTTTGTGGTGTGGAAAGAGGTAAGTCAAGGGAGTCACCATCTTCCTCGAGACAAACATTCAGTAAGAACGGACATACAACAGGTGCTGAAAGCCAGAGAGTGGGAAGATTCACTTCTCAAGTACATCGTACCCAAGCTCGGGGCTCATTTGCGGGAGAAATTTACTGTGAACCCCGCTCAGCAAGACATGGAACCCCTGTTGCGTATTTCTGCGTGGATCACAATCCTCAGACCTGCTACATTCTCGCAGTTGTTGGAAATGGAGTTTTTCCCGAAGTGGCTTTCCGTCTTACACATGTGGTTGACACAACCTGGATCAGACTATAACGAAGTGAACGAGTGGTATGTGCTTGTCCAACTAGGCCTCGTCGAGTCCTTAAACTTCTTCCAGGTATCGTTTCTGGAAGGGCTCGTTCTCCCAAGAAGTCCTTGATTTGCCTCGTGTTTCGGAGGGATTTGCAAGGGGGCTTCAATTGATGAATCAAGCCACTGGTTTATCACCACAAGCACGAGCCTCATTACCGAAACCTGACATTTCCAATCTCTCCGCGAAACTTCCTGCCGAGAAGACGATTCCTCTAAAGGAAAACCGCCCAGTCCCAGAGGAAGTCACATTCCGTTCCATCGTTGAAGAATTTGTGGCGGAGCACAATCTGTTTTTTGTCCCGATGGGCAAGGCCCACCCAAAGGCACGTCTGCCACTCTACCGCATCTCACAGAGTGTCGATGGGAGAGGTGGGGTTCCTGTCTACATTTCCGACGATGTTGTTTGGGCGCTGCCAGTTGGTGGGTCGGACGACGATACATACGAGCCGGTCATGTTAGATGAACTGGTTCTACGGGCATCCAGCAGCAGGAAGTAGACGGCGTAGATTTAAGATTACAAACTCCGAGATGTGTTGTAATTATATTATTACTATTACCTTCGAGATGTGGCGGGTTTCCCCGTCAATACAGTTGCTCGCAAGCGACACGCCGTCAGAACGATGTCCAAGCCCTCGCCGGCACAAGTTTTACTAGCCAAGGCGGACAAGAAGTACAACTCTAGCACTGGATGGTTTTCATCATCTGCTTCCAAATACGAAGAAGCCGGTGATCTCTACCAGTATGCGTTACGTGTATGGGTGCTCGATCCATGTCCCTGATGCCTTCGATTCGTTCAGACAGGCCGCCAATGCCTTCAAACTGGAAAAATTGTTCAAAGAGAGTGGCGATGCTTTCGCCAAAGAGGCCGACTGTCGTGATAAGCAAGGGGAACGAGACGAAGCTGCGAATGCATGGTGGAATGCGGCTAAGGCTGTACGTGACCTGCTCCTTCTAGGCTAATATCCCTCGTGAGGACCGATGACATTTTATTTTCACACAGTACAAGCAGGGCCATCTGGACCGTGAGGAACGAAGTTGCGTCATATTGTCATCCACTTACCTAGCTTCAAGTGGCCATAACCGCACTCTCATCGACTGTCACATTATTGACACACCTTGGACGCTTCCGACAGGCTGCTGATCGCGAGAAAGAGGTAGCGCAGCTATATCTTCAAGAGCTGAAAGACCTCGGCAAAGCATGCGAGAGTCTTGAACGTGCTGGAGAGTGGTATTCACAAGAAGATGCGAAAGCGTAAGCAATGCATCGGTCGGTCTTTTAACTCTTAGTGAATATCGGTCTAGGACTGCAAATGGATGCTTCAAGGATGCAGCTGATTTGCACGCGGAGCTAAATGAGTTCCCTGCTGCCATCGCCAGATACGAACAAGTCGCAAATCACTCTCTCACTTCTTCGTTGACGAAGTACAGCGTGAAGGAGTACTGGCTCCGAGCGGGTCTTTGCGCTTTAGCCAATCATGTAAGAAGTCTGGGATCCCTTTATTTTTCACTGGATACTGATCGGAACCTCGCCCAAGGATACTGTCACGGCTCAGCGGAACCTCAATAAATATGGTACACAAGATGTCACATTTCCGTCAACGCGAGAAGCCAAGTTCCTCAATGTCCTTATCAATACCATCGACAACGGAGATGAAGAGGCTTTTACTGCCGCGATTGTGGAATATGACCAGATTTCAAAATTGGACAATTGGAAAACTAACATACTTTTGAAGATCAAGAGAAGCATTCAGAATGAGGAGGACAACCTGACATGAATTTAATGACGCAATGTATATTAATTACGATTAATGGCACACAATAACCGTCCGGCCGCCATATGTGTCAGAGTTAAAGCGAGTCATGGTACACGAAAATACAACAGCGGAGTGGTGCGCTGTTTGCATTACTTCCCCTCTCGCATTTCCGCTTTTTCATAATCGTCTAAGGCTTGCCTAAATGCCACCTGAGAAAGAATGTTGTATCGCCGATGCTCGGCGGAGGCTAGACCCCATATGGAAGATACTCCCCACTTCCTCGATGTTCGGCTGACGTGCGAATGAACATTGGTTCATGAGCAAAATTCTGTTACTCACTGGAACTCAGTTAAACGTAAATGCCATGGCGGAAAGGCGTCTAGCTGGAGCGGACGTTCTGAAGATGGAAGGAGACATGGTGGTTCCATATCATGTGTTATGAGGAATTGTGGAGAAGGAAGTTCAGCTGTCGGTGGAGACATCAACCATCGAATATCCCAATTTGTGGAGCGAGCTCACCGCTCAAGAGTTGGTCTAGATCAGCTACAGAGAAAGGTATACCCCGCGCATGCCGTTCGCTAATCAGAGCACAGGGACGAGAAGTGAGTGCTTGCGCAGCTTTTGCAATAGCAGGTGTGCCGTCAGAATATGAAACAATATAGATCTTCATGCTGTTCGAGGATGAACTTTTGGGATCCAGCCTACTCGGTACGGACTCGTCGTCCGAAGACTCTTCTGATGGGATGTGCTGAAACGGTGGCGCAAGGAAATTAAACGAAAGGATGGAAATTCTTTTTGGTGCGGTTGAGTTGGAATCCACCTCTGAAAATGTGTCATCTTCAGTGCACGGTGTAGAGCTAACGTAGTCATCCGTCGTAGGGGGCGTAGGATAAAATGATGTAGCCTGGCTTTTGCCTCGTCGACGTAGGGAATGCCTGGCTGGCGGGTATATGGCCTCGGATCGTAGCAAGGTAGAAAGACTGAGCTCGTGCTCAAGCTCCGATGCGTATTCTTTTAGCATATCTATATATGGATCCTTCAGCTTCAATCTACTCGTATTCACGTCTCAACCTACTATGACGGTCGTACAGTGTGAGGGTCCGGACACCAATGCTGGCGGACCATTGGATGGAACTTTTTGCCGATTCCAGTATACAGTTCAAGAGGGCGTCATCATCGAGCCTGTTCGTGTTGTTCCCGGCAAGGAATGCTATGGCTAGATGCTGGGGTTTCTGCGCTCTTGGGTGGAGCAGTGCTTTGGGTGTCTGGGCCTTAGAGGTCAATACTGCGCATACTAAGGCCCACAGGGTGGAGAAGATCGCGTAGAAGATATGTAGCAGCGTCAGAGCGATGAATTGCCATTGAAGCATGATACGGGTTTTCAGGGAGGAGCTGATGGCAGTGCTGAGGAACGTCACCTGACTGTGAAAAGTGCTCACTGCCACACCCGGCAAACCCCGGCATAGTAATGAGTGTCCCAAAAAGCACAAGTCTTCAGATTTACAACTAATTTACATTTCATCACACATGCTCTGGCTTTGGACAAGGGATTATCCTTCATTGTCTATCACATAATCAGCCAACCAGCCATCATCCCCAACGTGATCCGGCCACATTTGAGCAATTTCATCATCATAGGGTGATTCCTGAGGTATGACAATGCTGAGGAAGGTGTTAAATTCCTCCTCGATTCCTGCCGTCTTAAGTATGCCATAGGTCTTAGACCCCGCACCTCGGGCAGAGATCAGGTACTGATTATATAGGTCCTTTTCCAGCTCTTTGGCTTGAACGTCTGCCTCCAGCAGCTTCAAATGTTTCTTCTCCTTGGGATTTTGTTCTCTATGCTGGGATAGGCCATCCAAAGCATGCCGGTACTCTTCCTGCAAGCGTTTATATTGGAGAGGCTGAGAATGTTCTGGAGGGGTGTGCTTGATTAAACCCCCCCTCGGTAGCAGGACTCGGTACCAAGCTCCATCAGCAGGGCAAGATAAGGAAGTGGGTCTTTGAAGTCACGGATGATCCCGGCAGGTCGCAGATTTCTTTGGGCACCAGTATCCCCTTCCTTTTTGTTCTTGACTTGAACAACGAGTCCCGACAGCTGGTCGCAATCAAAAATAGCTCCGGGTTCCACAGAGCCAAAATAAACCGGGCATAGGAAATCGATTGATGTTTGATTGAAGCAGCATTGCAAAATGGCCCCCCGAGCCCAGAGGTTAGCAAGCAATTTCCTGAGAAGCCTCGTTAGCAACCACATGAAGGGGCATGGAAAGAATAATTACCGAGAAGGCATTTGGGGTAAGAAGTTTTTTGTAATGGTCCAGTGTGTGAAATTGACAAATGCATCACAGAAAGCGGTTTTGACGCTCCGATCACACCAGCCATTGCCGCCGAAAAGAGTCTGAAGAACATCCAGCAGGCGAACAGGTTTCAGGAAGTTACGATGTTTGCCATCAACTGGAGCCGCAAAGTCGCGCGCGGTGAGGAGAAGGAAGCGGGCGGCAAGTTCACCCATAAGTCCCTTTTCGACCAAACCTGCATGACACAAACCCTTGCTCAAAGTCTCCAGGACTGAACGTAATAGCCCGTTGGGCGCGTCGGGATGATACAAAATTCGTGCAGCACCCAAAGCCAGAATTGGTTCCGATGGCGAATGGGTGTAAAGTATTGCATTATTAACCGAGAGACCCGTGAGAAGTCTCAAGTGATGGGAGACGCTCCGATCGGCTAACTCGGCAGCCTCAGCACTCGCTAGAACAAGATCGAGACAGAGCCGCTGTGAAAGTACGGCAAACACATGGAGCTTATTCCCGGCATGGAACCCTCTAACTTCAGCAGCGGTGAGCTTGTAAGCTGCAACGTTGATCAGTTCGTCGCCTGGCATGGGCAGCATTGCGCGCCACCTAGCAGAAGAGAGTGGGTGGTTCTCCTTGTGATTGTGATTGTTGGGAAAGGACATACAAAGGCCGCCCATATTGGCTGATATGCTCCATTGTTTCGAATTGGCCCATCTTGACGAGTGTGGGAGTTTTGGCCTGCTCCCTGGCATACTGATCAAAACCAAGAGCAAAAAAGGGGGGCTCTAGTCGTCGTTGTTCCTCTCTGAGTCTTGCGGAAACCACTGCGAAACAATAAGGTCCAGCCAGGTAACTATGTGAACACTCACTGTCTTGAGGACGGGGTGCAAAATACGTTATGCTTGATTTCGTCCCCATAAAGACATACCACATTCTCACGGAATCTTTTTGATTTTGCAATAAAAGTAACATAATCCAGAAGCACATCCCCAACTCGTGAGCTTCATCGAAGTATGTGATGCATAGCGGATCAGAACCGCTGGTAAGAGTCTTGATGAACTCCATCAGGTCTTCAACAGCCTTCTTCGCATCTTTCGCGTAATAGCTCCTGGCCAGCGTGATCGGGCCGCCCTTTTTACCCTTTTTGCCCTCCTTATTTCGTTTAAATCCATTACCGTCATCGAGCTTGGGACTATTCCCTGATCCTACACCATAACTTTTTTTTAGCTAAACCAATCGTCAACTTTAGCGGAGGACAAAAAGAGGAAATTTACTTGTTTCGTTCGTTCCATCACGCTTTCGAAGAACTTCACCCGAAAAGCCCCCCTGCCCTCTCCCTCCATTCTGCGGTGCCAACTGCCGAGAACGTCTTTCCTTGCACAATTCCCCTCACCGAGAATGACTTTGAGCGAGGCTAACATAGTCTCATGTGCAGCTGCAAAGAAACTAGCGATACCCGCAACTGTGCTGATGCTCAGGTCATTGTTCCCGCACTGAGTCTTGAGCTCATTGAAATATTCGGACACGGGCTCGTCCGCTAACGGATAACCCGAACTACCCGGTGTACGAAGACATATAGGGAGGGTAAAGATTCGTGCACCGACCTAGAGCAAATATGATCATATTTCTTTTCAGGATCAGGGGACAAACACACCTCCGTCAGCATACGTGATTTCCCAGCCCCAGAGCTTTGGACTACGGAGATGGATTTAGCATAACGTGGTTTGTTGAGGTTGCCCTCCTCCCGGTCGATTTGGTCAAGATGCCTGATGAAAGAGCGAGGTGCACTACCAATAAAACGCCCATGGTATGCGGTAGCAAGATCTGACAACTAATCAAAACTCTGGAGAAGATTGTAATTCCCAGACTCACTTTTTTCAACCTCAAACCTGTAAACAGAGATACGTCAGTATGGAATGAGGCTAACGTTGAACAAACGTACTGATTGTAATCATAATAATTGATTTCCGGAGGTGCGAGTCGCAGCTTCATATCCGCTGTACCATCAATTACTGAACAATCCGTGCCGAGAATACAGGTTGGTACGCACCATATCTGATCAAGGGGTCCCATTTATTCTGTCTGAGAGCATCTGTGATCAGAGCCACACACTTTGTGCGCTCAACATTGTCGAGGTTTTCCGCGATCGACTCCAGCTCGCTTGCTGAAACAACACTCACACCCGCCTCCTTCAGACCAGAACACAGAGAACACAGAACGCTACGAATGAGTTCAGTCCACGTATCATGGTTTGACTCGTCTTCCAGCTCAGCATCCTTTAGGTGATACCTCAATGATGAATGGGACGGCCGGCTGAACTGATAGACCATGGTTATTTGCTCGCTACGCAGTATGGGGCGTCTATCACCCGATTCGGATGCGGACGGATATCGTACGTCTTCCATCCCTCGTCCCGAGGCATCGTTGGGCCTAGGCAGGATTCCTGCGTCTCTGACATGGTGGAAAACCTCAAGTGCGACAAATCAGTTCAGACAACTCCGCTAAATGTTTATAGTAGTCACATGTCCAACATGATGCTTCCGCTCAATTATGTAATGTCCTCATTCCAACGAGACTAATAGTAAAATCACGGATACGGAGCTGTCAAAAATTGGATCAAAGGCCGTGTTAAGCAATATGCAGCGCTTAGGCGCTACATCCCACACCCATTCCACCGCCTCCCCGATCCGTCTGTGTACCGATCGGACTGTAGCATGACCCGCATGTACTATAAAATGAACCCGTAGTTAGTCTAATAACTCAGAGCTTTTGCCCCCTACCTGAGTCTTGCTAACCGCTGAGTGCCTAAAAAGCGACGTCATGACAACACCAACATGTCCAGGCTAGTTAGCCAATTATCCCACCCTATCAAGGGGTGTTTTTTACGTTTCAGATAGGCCTATTTCAACTAGAGTGCTTGCGCTTCGCGCTTTGCTGGACTCTGCACAGGTCTGATATTGGCAGCAGTGTTGCACAGACGAGGTCCCAAAGTAGGCAGGACTCCAGTCTCTATGACTAAGCTACAGTTGCCACAATGACTGCCCACTGGTATGCAATACAGCTAAGAATAATTCCATTTCAGCTTGAGTAACTCGCAAGCGTGCCTTTCGCCACCCTGAATTGGTGTCAAGATTTTCCAAAATGTCGGAGCGTGATTCCACAACTTTTCATTATCCTCCCCAGCATACATGGGTGTTCCTAGCCCCATGTGGGGATACTTGATAGGTTTTTCGGAAATAATAAACGTCCCATTCCCATTTTTCTCAAAAAATTTATTCGTGATTTGCTTTCAGGGTGTAACAATGGAAGAGGGTACAAGAGATCTTCAACTTGACATGCACCACTTAGCGCTAGGAACAGAGATGGAAGATCTCTTAACTTGAGATTCGGATGGTGGCAGGATTGTGGGTTGGTGATGATACAGCAAAGCACCGCAGCTAAATCCGTCACTCATAACTCCGTTCATGCAGTTGACGGACTTAAGCGGTGCTACATAATGATGGAGCACACCAGAGAGTCCGCGACAGATAAAGGTGTGCGATGATGCCACAAAGAGAGAAAGACATTGGTGAGTTGACGGTTATGTAACGAATAGAATATTACGTTCATTTCATGCGCCTCGCTCAAGCCCGCCTTGAATAATTTGTCATGGGGACAACAGATGCACCGGCAGAAGGAAAATAGCCCCATTCTTTGTGTCTTTGTGCCTTCAACCAGTTGGAACAGTTTAACCGGGATGACTTTCAAGTCATACCTGAGCTACATATGGCGGATTTGGCTAAATTTCATTGTCTCGTAGCAGTCGACATCTCTCAATGCGCACATGCCTCCCATTCGAACCGTTTCCACAGCGGTTGGGCTGTTATTGACACGGGTTGAATGAGAAGGTTGACATGGATTTGACACGTCAGGGAAGCCGTCGTCCTTACTCATGCAACTTGCAGTTCGTCTTCTAGCCTTCACGGTACCATGAGGACGTCGATTCGCTGCCGAATAGTCTGTTCGAGCTGCCCCGCTTATATGGCTGCCCCTTGGATTCCGATTCATCTATACCGGGACTACGGATAATTCCTATCCTTGTTTCTCCAATTCCATCCGGGTGTCTCCCGATACGGATTTTTGGATGCCAAAGTTCGAGTTTTTTCATGCCTAAGTTTTTGCACTAATTATTACGCTTATCCTCTCCTGGCGTTTTAGTGGTGCATTCCAACCACTTGCGATCATTTCGCCTCATACGAGACGTTTTTGCTCGAACCTTCCCCCCAATTTTCGGTCCTACAAGCCTGCTTGCCCCTGGTATCGTTGGTTGTCACTCACTCATCAAGTAGTCCTTTACTCTCTTCCATGCACACCATATGAAAGCTCATTTAGAGGGCGATGGATTGCCATCAAGTTTGAACACCGCTATGGTTCGTTTAGCTAGCAAAGATTATTCTAGTCCCCTTCGCTCGCTGATTGCTCTTCCGTGGTGGATAGAGGCTTCTGTGCAATGAAGATTGCGCCCGTCACGATTGGGTAATCATCCGAAAAATATTCATCTTCCTTTCATCCCTCACAGCAGATAGTTGGATTGGCATAAACGTGACTTTGCGCCGTTCTGTACGTACGAGCCCGCTTGGCGCCTTGATTCACTGTTTGTGTAATTTCCGGTTCGCCTTTGAGTTCTCTTCATCCGATCTCGTTCGACTTCCACCTTTTTATGTGAGAGGTCCGATGATGGTCACTCCGCGGTCGTCCAGCTGTCCTTCCCCCCGGGTCAACTTCCCCTCATTCTTTGCTCCCTTAGGCGGAGGATTGATAGCAGGATGTTCTTTTGTATCTGTTCTGTTTACTCATCTTTCCGTGAATCCGCCTTGTCCGACATCTCTCGCTTCGAACCTTTTGACTGATGCACTTTTTCTCCAATTGCAATCCCTTATTTCCACTTCACATGAGTCAGATATATGGATCCAACATGCCGCTCTATGTGGCTCTCCTTCCAGATCCTTTGTTTTCAAGTAGTAGAATTGGAGGTCCTTCTACCCAGTCTCCCTCCTGGGTGTTCTCTTGGTTCTGTTTTTTTTTTGTTTTTGTCGGGTCTTTGTTTCGCGCCGTCCTAGTTTTGCTTTCCATTCTTTGTGCCGATTAAAACATAAAACTAGCGGGGTTGGCCGAACTTCATTTTCATCATCGCAATCCAAAACTGATTCGTGAAGATCAAGGCTTCGATTCAACTTCCCAAGGTGCCTCAGAAAAGCAAAAGAGTGCTGGCCAAATTATTGGCTTCCGACTCGAGCCAGCGAATGAGTGATCAGGACATTCAACATTGGATATCTACTTCGCGTTATTCTGAAGATGACTTCGATGACTCAAATGTTCTGGCAGCGCCAAGTAACAAACCATGGGAAGGCTTCATGGAGATGGCTCTGGCCAATTTGATGTCGAGCAGTACCAAAAACCGCATATCGTTTCTGAAGCAGAGAATTTCTGTGGTGTCCCAGCAACCTGGTAGGAGGGTTTCTGTTCGAAGCCAAATTCTGAATAATTAGCTGTTATAGAACTGGACAGTCAGCGTGCCTCAGACATTTTCGATCTCTTGATAGTCACATACCCACGTTATATTGATGCAGCATCTAGAAACTCGGTTTTGGAGGTTCTCTCTTCACTGGTTAAACGTGACGCCGCATTGTCTGGGATCAAAGCTCTGTGTCTGGAATTCTTGACTATGTTACGAGATGGTTGGAATTGGAAACGACGCGACTCTGCTCGCAACTATCCATGAAGTGAGTTGCAACCAATGATACTCCGCATCTAGCAAACCTGATTGAGATTTCTCAAGTTCGTCACATTGCGGCGACAAGTTCGTTTTGCTAACATGGGCTTGTCGTGTGCTTTTGTCCGCGCTGGATGCTTCTCCGTCTTTTGCCCGATCAAGTCAATGGCACTCCGTCATTGCAACCTTAAGCATCCTCTTCGACTCCGTCTGCGGAACGGCTTCTAGGCGGTCTCTATCCCGTAGCGCCAATGCAAATGTATGGCGAGTATTTCGCAAGGTAGGGCCATCACCACCCGTGAATTAGCACATTCTTATGTCGGTGTTGTGTAGCACAAAGCGGTGGTACCTGGCACTGTGGCATCATTGTTGGAAATCTCCAAGACGTCTATGTTTCCAGCGAGATTCGTTCCTCTTATTGGCTCCGCAATTGACATTCTGTGTCGTTCGAAACCTTCCAAAAACTCAGAGCTCCCAAATACCTGGATCTCGAAGTTGAAGGTGTGAACACTTACTATCCCTTCCATTAATGACTTATGATATCGTAGCCGGACATTATCACATATCATACACAGGTGATTCTCATGTCTAGGTCCATCCTTCCGTCCCACGCAAAGGTGGGTATTTCGTCAGCTTCGTTGGGAAGCAATTCCCTAATGAGGGAGGTTAGGACGCTCTTAATGAATTCGTAAGTCATGCCATAACTGCGACAGACTTGGGACTTGTGTACCTCCCAACCATCGAAAAAGCTCTGTTGCGCTCGCCGGAAATATCAATCTCAGGTACTCCTTCACTTCCTGCTGAGTTGAAGATTGCATTAAATATTCCACTGAAAGTTGCAAATGCTATACTCTCTTCCTATTCCGGAGAATGGTCCGACACTATTCTCAAACGGCTCCAGGCATCCATTGCCGGCTGCGCTAAGTCTGGAAACGGCATTGTACGGTCTGGGGCAGTAGAAATGGCAAAGATCATATTGAACTCTCAGCCTCAGACACATCCTATCCATTCCTTCTTTGCCAGCGAGCTTTTGACATTGCCAAAGCACGGTAAGACTGCAAGTGCAGAACACAGGGCCACCCTCTATGCCATTCTTGGACACATAAAACCCAGTGCTTCCGTATCCGCGGAACTCGTTAACACTGTGCCATCATTACTCTCCAAAGAGATTAATGAGACTGCGGCTGCGTTCTTAAGAATATCGCTTGCTACTCACCTCACCCATTGCATGATATGGGGGACAGGATTGCTACCGGATGCATCGTCAGTCATTGTGAAGGAATGCGCGAGCTCCAAGATGTTACAAAGGCGGTCATTTTTACTGGCAGTTGCGGAATGCTTCTGGCTTCTGGGTGACAAACTGGAGAAAGAGCCTAAATTCTCCGTGCCGGAGCCAACGCTTAAGTTTGGAGCAGCTTTACTTCCAATCTTGGAATCTAATCTTAAAGCCACTGTGGCAAGCCCTATGAATACAACGATTGGGCCCATCGAAGGTTATATCGCTCTTGCAGTAGTCCTGCGACGTGGAAGTCCCCTGTCAGCAGGTAGTCAGTGTAACTTATCATTGAGAAGTGATGCTTACGATGGCGTAGGAACTAGCAGGATATTGCAGATACTGGGTTTGGGAGGCTCGAAAACATCTTTTCTGCTGTCAGACAAGGTGTATGGCAAATTGTCAGCGGCTGCAGATGAGATTTGGGGTCTCCGATCTCTCTCTACTACTATTCTTCAAATTCAAGACGATCTTGAGACGAGTGCTAATCTAAGGTAAGCAACCAGTCCGCCTTGCGCTAATGAACCTGTCTCACTATGGGTCGTAGATTGTTGTGCGGGCAAGAATTGCTCCATCACACGGTGTTCAGCAAAGATTCGGAGACGAGAAAGTTGGGCATCGCAATCATTGGAGAACTTAATCACCGAGCTCCAGAGCTTGTGCATCGCATGATTCGTGAGGCCCTCATTGAGCAATTCCAAAGGCCTTTTGCAGCGGCAGATGATAGTATTACCCAGTCATCAACGTACTTGAAAATGGGTTATTTCTCAGCAGTCCTGCTGGCTTTGGTAGACTTCAACCCAACCTACTCGGTTGATATGCGACAGGATCGTTTGGCCGAATTATTCGTCATCTCTCATCATCACTTGCTGAGTAATATGATTCTTGTCAAATTTGGCCCACTGGAATTCAAAATTTGATTCCCATGCAGCAACCACTACGCGTGCTCTGTGGATCGAAGCGATTCAGGCTTCCGGCGTTGATCCCAAGGGTTTGGTAGTCAAAAAGAGGGAGGCCCTAATCTCAGCTGTAGTGGAAGCTGCCTCAGTTCGTAGCTTTTCACTGCGTCTCGTACCTTGCAAATGCCTGACTTTGTCATCCAGGTCCCATATTTGAGTAATGCTGCATTTGATGCTGCGGCGACAATAGCATTTATAGCCCCTGATTCCATTATCTCCCAACTTGCGGAACAGATCAATAAAGACTTAAATCCCGAGAGCCTTTTGGGAATAGGGGAGTTTGAGCTTGGCGTGTGGAGTACTCCCGAGGGTTCTACTTTTATAGACGGTTAGTGCCCGGAATTGACCCTTTCGTTGACTCATCCGCCTTCCGTGCCTAGTTCTCAACGCTAAGAAGCGTGTCACAACTGCAAAGGGCAAAAATCACGAGATTGAAAAATGGGAAGAGGAAGTAAAAAAGGCCATTGCCGCTAAAAAGGCGAATACGATGCCTAGTCTCTCCAGAGAGGACCGGAAACTCGTGGAGGAGCAATTGCAGAAGGAAGCGGAAGTTCGGTTGAGGGTTGCTACCATCAAAGCGGAAGCGGAACGTGGCCTGGGCCTACTTCAAAGTCTTCTTCGTGCACGCACGGAGGATCTTCAGCCTCTCGTATGGCCAATGTGTAAGCTGCTGCTGGATGGTGCCCTCCTGTCACCTCTATCATTGTCGGCTGCCTTCGACGTTTACCTGGTTCGTACTTGGTTTCAACCCCTGGTTGCATATTTTAATCTCGACGATAAGGCCATTGGTTCCTCCTGTTCGCGGAACTTGGGGATATACCGCACATTAACAGGGATATCTTGCCTGCGAAGCTTTTCGGTTTCTGCAGTCCCCAAGGGTTTCCTTGAAGAACCTTTGGCAGGTAAGTTGGATTCTAACCTTCATCGATAATGGCTCAGGCCGCACTTCGTAGAACTCACCCTTCGAGTCCTCTACCACATGCACTCGGTGTCGTCGGATTCCCCGCTTAATGCCTTCGACTTCGCATACTTGTTCCCACTCCTTTTATGCGTTCTCGAGCACGGTGGCGTAGGCCAACCCGAAGAGGAAGCTGGCGCCGAGCAAATTACTCTTGCTCTAGAAATCATTGAGCGTCACATTGTGGAGCGTAAGTTAGCAAGCTTCGGAACTGCGGCATCATTTGTTAACCTGTTACAGTTGCCGACCCAACATATCCTCGATATGAGACTCTTGAACTACTGCTCAATTCCATTGCTCGCTACCCTAAAGTTTCTAATACCACGGCCTCATGCCTAGTGATTCTCAGCCACGGTCTAAATCAAAGCGCTACGGAAGCTGAAACTCAGCTTCTGTTACAAGGCACCCTAGCTCAAGAATCCTTTGTTCGATCCGCTTGTCTGCAAGCCTTACAGGTGCTTGGTGTTTGACATATTTTCCCCGCTGCTTGAGTTAATGAATATCCAATCAAATTGCTAGCCATTTGATCTCACAGATAAGGATTGGTGTCCTGAAATATGGGTTGCGTGCCACGATGATGATCAGCCGAACGCCCGACTTGCTTACGACATTTGGGAGGACAACGGGATGGACGTAAAGAATCCGTACGGCGCCGACTTGCTTCCGCTACTTGGTTCGCCTTTGACCCACCTGCGGGCTCGATTTACTGATGTTCAGGACTAGGAAGTGGAAAGGGCTATGTCCGAGCAAGTGCTTCTCGTGCGATCGCCTCTGCTGCTTCGCACTTCCCATCATCCGTACCAAGCTTGCTTGCAGATCTTAAAAGTTCATATCGTGATATGGTCGGAATGCCCCTCTTTTCTGTGGAATCTACTCATGCATATCTTGATTCAGGCAAAGATTCTTGCCCCTGAGTTTGACGCCTACGTAAGTCAGCTGCATGCGTTCCATGAATAAGAGTGCTCATGAAGAGCACAACAGGGTATGCTTATTGAGCGGAGCCTAGAGCAGTCAGATCCATGGCCGACACGTGAAGCTATTTCCTGGACTTTCGAGCAATTGGCTCAGGTTCTACCGAGTGACGAACTGCTTCCCTTCTTTGAGTTTCTCATCCGAGAGGAAGCTCTGGGTGACCGGCATGCCAGCGTCAGGCGCCGCATGTTGGAAGCTGGGGTCGCTGTTATTGATATGCGTGGCCAAGAGAAACTCCAAGAACTTCTTGCTGAATTCGAAAACCAGCTGCCTGCAACATACTCGTCAACCGAAATAGCCGATTGGGTCCGGGAGGCTTTAGTTATTTTACTCGGGCGACTAGCTCAACATCTTGACATGGGAGACCCACGTAGGCAGTCAATAGTGGCGAGGCTCATTGATGCGCTGAGGACGCCATCTGAACTTGTCCAAGCTGCCGTCGCCGAATGTTTATCGCCGCTGGCGGCCCCGCTACAGGACAAGGCGAGCCTTCTGATGGACGAATTGTTTCAAACTCTTACGACGGCATCGAAATATGCGGAACGTCGAGGTGCGGCATATGGTCTGGGGGGTATCTTGAAAGGTTGGGGGGTAGTTGGCTTTAAAGAGTTTCGTGTGATGGCATCTCTCCGTTCTGCCCTGGGGAATAAGAAGAACTTTGAGGCTCGACAGGGTGCACTTTTCGCCATCGAGACCATGTCCGCGCTCCTTGGGCGCTTGTTTGAGCCGTACGTCATGGAAATATTGCCCCTTCTACTTGCTGCGTACGGCGATACAACAGTAGATGTGCGCGAAGCCGCTCAAGATGCATCCAAAGTTATTATGGCAAATTTGTCTGGGTATGGTGTCAAATCTGTCCTGCCATCCCTCCTGGAAACTCTAGAAGAAAAGCAATGGAGGACAAAGAAAGGTGCAATAGAGCTTTTGGGATCTATGGCTTTCTTAGCCCCCCGACAACTCTCCATTTCACTCCCAATCGTCATTCCTCGGCTTACTGGCGTGCTGACCGATTCTCACACACAAGTGAAGACGGCAGCCAACTCAAGTTTGAAACGGTTTGGTGAAGTGATAACCAATCCCGAAGTGCGATCCATAGTCCCGACCCTGTTGAAAGCCTTGGTAGACCCAGAGAAAACTTCAACAGCTCTCAACGCACTTCTCAAAAAGTCATTTGTGCATTATATTGATTCAGCCTCTCTGGCCTTGGTGAGTTACCCATTGCACTTGTGATGAATGAATGCCCAACTAGAGGACAGTTAATTCCGATCCTGGAGCGGGGCATGCGCGAACGAGGGTCCGAAACGAAACGTAAAGCCGCCCAAATTGTTGGAAATATGGCATCTTTGACGGATTCGAAGGACTTCATCCCATATTTGCCCCGTCTGGTTCCTCTGGTCCACACAGTTCTCACAGACCCTGTTCCTGAATCTCGAGCCACTGCAGCCAAAGCTCTGGGTACCCTCATCGAACGCCTTGGAGAAGTTAGCTTCCCAGACATGGTGTCGAACCTTCTTCATACGCTGAAGACGGACACATCCGCCGTCGACCGCCAAGGCGCCGCCCAAGGCCTGAGTGAGGTTTTGTCAGGTCTCGGAGTGGAACGGATGGAGGGCCTCCTCCCTGAAATTGTCACGAATGCGAGAAGTGCTCGCTCTCACGTCAGAGAAGGGTTCATGTCCCTGCTTGTGTTCCTCCCCACCACGTTCGGCCACAGGTTCAGTCCACATCTCTCTCGCATCATTCCGCCCATTTTGAACGGCTTAGCGGATGGTGAGGAGTTCGTACGGACAGCGTCAATGAAAGCTGGACGAATGATTATCAACAACTATAGCAATAAAGCGATCGATCTTCTACTTCCGGAACTGGAGCGTGGTATGTTTGATTCAAGTTGGCGGATTCGGGTGAGCTTCTTTGCTATTACGTGATGTAGCACGCTCACTCTCAGCAGCATTCGTCCGTCGCCCTAGTTGGGGAAACTCTATACAAGATATCGGGGATCAGCAGGAAGACTGAGATTGAAGAGGATGGCGAAGCTGACGTTGTGGTTGCAGAAGGTTCCCGCAAGGCACTGGCCGATGTGCTCGGGAAAGACCGTAGGGATCGAATTCTAGGATCTTTGTACATTGTCAGGCAGGATCCCGTACATGCCTGCCGACAGGCAGCAATCCATATCTGGAAGGCTTTGGTGCACAATACTCCTCGAACAGGTGAGTTTCTTGTTATTCGCAACCCTCAGATACTCATTATCTTCAGTCAGGGAAATTTTGCCCTGTCTAATGGAGCAGATCGTGGTACTGCTCGCAAACCAGGGTGATGAGCAGCGCGAGGTAAGTGTAGAAATGAATTGAAGATATGTACTTGACCCCGTTCATCATCAGACAGCAGCAAGAACGCTGGGTGAACTTTGTCGGAAGCAAGGAGAAAGGATCCTTAGTGACACTGTTCCGATTCTTCGAGCTGGTGCCGAGTCTAGCGATAGCAAGACACGTGAGGGGGTTTGCTTTGCCATCAGCGAAGTACTGTCAGTAAAGCCTCGTGGGTACGCACAAAGTTCATTGACAATGATGATATCCAGGGAGAACACGACGAAGGGCCAACGAGAGAATCATGAGGACGAACTCATTAGCGCTGTTCGCATCAGTCTTGTGGACAATTCTGCTTCTGTTAGAATAGCCGCTGCGCAGGCATTTGATTCCTTGCAGGAGCACGTTGGTTCGCGTGCCATTGATCAGACTATTCCTACTTTGCTGGAAGCCCTACGATCCCCTGGTGCTGCCTCAGATACTGCGCTTCAAGCATTACGGGAAATTATGACGGTAGGCCATCGTCACAGTCACAAAGGGGCCTCCATGACTTGAATTTAATATATAACTCTTCTGCAGGTCCGGGCATCAACCGTCTTCCCAGTCTTGATACCCACTCTCATTACCCAACCAATATCGGCGTTTAATGCGGATGCTCTTGCAGTGCTAGTGACGGTTGCAGGGTCTGCGTTAACTCAGAGGCTGACGCAAGTTCTTGGCGCGTTGGTAGCAGCTGCTGAGAATGAAACGGATGAAAAAACCAAAGACGCTGTGGAAGCAGCTATCGTCTCCCTTGTTGGATCAGTCGAAGACCTCGAAGGTCTCCACTCTTTGATGATGACATTGCTTTCGTGGTGAGTTTGCATGCCGGTTGCTTGGTTGATCCGTTGACTCCGTTTTGAGGGCAAAACATGAGAATCCGCGGCGTCGTGTCAGTGGAGCCTTAACGTTTGCTAAGTTCTGCGAGAATACCAGCCTTGATTTCTCGGAGTATCGTGCTGATTGGATCAGACAGTTGGTCTCTCTCATGGATGACCATGAGATCCCTGTGCACGAGGCTGCTTGGCAAGCGTTCGATGAGTTCATTAAATCTGTTGATAAGACCGAGATGGAATTGCTTGTCGTCACCTTAAGGCGTACTATCGAAGGAACAGGTGCGCCAGGTCGGGTTGTTCCCGGCTTCAGCTACAGTAAAGGCGTGGGTCCCATGCTCCCAGTCATATTTGCTGGGCTCACGACCGGAAGCAATGAACAGCGAGAACAAGCCGCTCTTGCGATTGCAGATCTGGTCGAGAGGACTGATGATGCCGCATTGCGACCATATACCACCCAGATCACAGGGCCGCTCATCCGAGTTATTACTCAGGCCTCTGCGCTGCCAGCAGGAGTCAAGAGTGCGATATTAATAGCACTCGCGAAAATGCTGGAACGCATTCCGATATTTATCAAACCTTTCTTCCCACAGTTGCAACGAACGTTTGTCAAATCGCTGACGGATGCGAGCCTTGCAGTACGTTCGCGAGCGGTGGCAGCACTCACAGTTTTGATGCGCAATCAACCGCGCGCTGATCCCCTCATCGCGGAGCTGATCGGCTCAATACGTTCAAGTGGGGAGGATGGCATAGCAGGAAGTTTGGCCTCCGCTCTAGCTGGTGTAGTAGATAGCGCATGGATAAACATTAGTCCCACAAGTCTGGAGAATCTCCGAGAACTTGTCATTGATTCATATCGTGACCCGCACGACGGCAAGTCGGACTGGAACATTCTCCCTATACAAAAATGCTGATGCCTCCCCTAGAACCATACTATATTGGAATTGCAGAACTCTTTGCAGCACTTAGCCGGGACGCTGCCCTTGTTCGTCCTGCCCTTGAGTGAGTGTAGAAACTTGTTCCAGTGTCACTTTTCGAACTGCTAGATCTTCTAGCCAGCATATTCTCGGTGCGGCACCCCCACACATACTCACGTCCCAAATCCTGTGCGTTCTGACAATGTAGCAGAAATCTTCGGTACTGACATTCGCCCAGACTACACACTGTTTCATCCCATCCTGAGGTCTTTTTCACCCTGAGGAATATGTCCACGTTGGTGAAGAAGATGCAAGCTAGCATTGGATCTGATCAGCCATCTGTCGCCCGACCGGCCCGCGAGATCAGAGATATATTGCGGAACCAGCCACCATGGGTGGGCGACAAAAGCGTCCAAGCAATGTTTTAATGGATGGCATTCTCATATCCCGGATGATTGGAACACACTCTCAAGCTAAGAATAAAATAAAATAAACATATGATAGATGAATTCAAAAATCTGAGATAAAAAAAACAAAAAACAAAAAAACAAAAACAAAACAGAAGTGCCCCAACCCCGGTTTGAACGGGGGACCTATACATTGAGGTGCTTCAGTGTAGCGCTCTCCCAACTGAGCTATTGAGGCATACTCCCTGTATTGTAGAAAGAGCCCTTACAGATGTCTTACCAAGTGAAGACGTCCACGCGAGACCAACACTCGGGCTCAATATATGTTCCACTAACGACCATTTTGACTGAATGTGATATCAATATCAAAATAGCATGACTCTGGACAGTGGCAATATGTATTGATATCTTTCAGTGTCATATTTCCGGGAAACGATGTTACGCATTAATGGTGCTTCAACAGGGTTGAGGTACGACGCATGCACTGGCCCGCGCGCATCAGGTCCAGGAGCTAGATATTTGAGGTTCCCCTTCAAAACCACAAATATTCCCAATCTACGACTCATGCCCAGCAGGCTCAGGGATTCAGCTTGAAAGGAAGTAAACTTTACACCGGGGAAAGGAGGACAATCGTGGCACTATTTACACAGAGCGAAGCCTTTGAAACAATGAAGCAATGAAGCATTAACGCGGACCGTAGGGATTTTCGATGCTAGGGTGATCCATAGCCAGTCGAGCTCTCTCTTCCTCATCTTCGTATTCGAGCTCATCCTCCCATTCATCGATATCTGACGTTCGTATTAGACGATTTCTCGGAGGAAGGTTTAAAAAGATTGCTCACCGATCTGCTCATCCTTGTCGGTATCAACGAGTTCGCGCCCTTGGATTTCATTGTCTGTGGCGTAAGCTATATCAGGAGGGCACTACTGTCATGCTTAAACTCAATAGATACTTACCTTGCTCAAGTGTAAGCAGCACAATCCAGAGTGACCCCTCTGTTCCGAGCATTTCTAATCTATCTGCTTTAGCAGCTCGATACTCTAGGCGCCTCCTCGCCCGTCTCCGCCCGCTCGCGGCCCTCCTCGCCAGCCTTCTTTCCCTCCGTGTTTGGTAGTCCGCCGTCGCCTCGCCATTAGCGGCTGCCAAGAGCCTTCTTGCCCTCATGCCCTTGGCTTCGGTCCTCATCTGCTTGCTGTTACGGAGTTTGATTTGCAATGCAGACGCCTTATCCAAAAGGGACGAGGGTGGAAGGGGAGGGGGGACATCAGTTGAGACAGGAAAGACGTGCGGATATAGCGCAGCAATTCGGCGATGGGTCGCGTCCCTGGGGTCATTAGGGTCGACCTTTGGAGCCTGCAAGAGCGAAGAGGAAGTCTACCATGGGGTGGACACGCTGCGGAGTCTCACTTACTTGGCGATCTGAAAAATGAATGATGGTTCGTCCGACAATTGGCCCAATGATGGGAAGAGGTATCTTGAACACGGCCTTCTCGGCGGTTCGTCCAGCGCCCTTGAAAAAGTTCTTGAGCTTGCTCGTCTCCTCCTTTCCCCGACCGATTCCGATAAAATGATGCATAGCTTCTGTCTTCATCAAACGAACTCGGAGACCACGAGGCTCGAAATATGTCCGATTCGCCTTGAGGAGGTACCGATCGGTAAGTGTCTTGGAAAGGATGTGCGCGGCTGTTTGAGCAGTTGTTTGTAACACAATGCCTGCGATAAGCGTCCACGTATTTGGACTGTTTTACATTCTTCGTCAAAGAGGAACACCACTTAGACGCAGCACGAGCCATGCTTACACAAAACCAATTACGAGGCCTGCCAAAGGCAAACTCTAGTAAGAACGATCCCAGCGTTTCACGAACAACGAACGTACCAGCCAAATCTATAACTCGTAGGGGAGGGCTAGCACCCTGTCCCATCGTGAACATCCCTCCGCAACCACGACATGAAAGCAACTCACAATTGCGATGTTGAGTCCATCTATAAACTTCAACCAGTCATCCATCTCAATCCCAGAGTCACGCATATCGGGATGGTAGCCTCTGGCAAAAGGAGAATCCCAGGATGTCCCATCTTGGGGAAGCACAACTGGCACTGGTAGCGGTACAGACTTCGCATGGGTTGCAGGAGGTGGGGGTGATCTAAAAAGCAACTCTACATCTTCATCGGTATACCTGGGGGGCGCTGGTTCGGTATAGGTGGCCATATTCCTGAGTGGACAGGACTGAAATGTTGCCGAGGTAGGTTGTCTCCATGTCCAGCAAAAGGGTAACTGGCTTTATACTGTTATCGTCCATCACACAGCATTATGTATAAATAGCAACAATATTCAGGGAAACAGTTGTAACTGCGCCCACTGCATTTCCATACTGAACACATAATCAAGATATTGATTCATTGATCCTCTGATATTTAAACTGGGGGGTGAGAGTGTGGTTTCCCGGTCGAAAAGAACACTGCCTTCGGGCTGACAAGCGACGCGGCGTGGCTAACCTCGCAGTAGAGCCGCGTGACCCGTCGAAGAAGCTTCCTCCGTATTACTAGTGATGTCTCATAAATTACCCCAACCACTCGTCGCCAAGGCACTTCCACGCTGTGCAGATGAGCGTGTGCCAACACATGCACTGTACACATAAAGGCAGGAGACAGTATTAGAAACCCGCGAAATTGCGGATAAACTTTGTCAATTCGGAAAGACGACTGGGCAGGAGTCTGGAGATATGAGTGAAACGACAAATGGAAATGATGAGCAACGAGCGGTGCGAAGCGGCGAGACATACATAATAATGGTAGCAATCACGGCAATCCATCCATCGATACTGCAGATGTATATTTAACTCGCACGTGCATGTGCAATTAATTGAAATCATTTCTTGGCGTAGGAGAAAAATGATTACGAAACTACGCACCGCGCGCCGTTCGTGAGTGGCTCGCCATCACCCACTTCGCCTTCACCGGCCTTCCATTGTCACGCGCCCACCTTCCGCCCCCTTGCCTCCTGACCCTCCTTCTTCAATCTCTTCATAGATACTGTCAGCCTTTCTCACCTCTTGTGATGTTTGTTCTTAACTCCACGTATTCGTTTTGCCGGAACATAACCGTCGGTCCGGTCTGCCCTTCGTGTGCCCACCCAACTTATCTTATCAGGTTGTGACCCAGATCACGGCCGATGCAAGCATCGAGATACAAAGTTAAAGGCCATTCCGCTCCAAGGAGTTGGGTATAGCTTCCACACATAACCTGCTGGGCACTTGAAAAGGCAAGGGAAGAGGGGGTGGATATAAGACTTTTAAAGCGCAGGGCGAGGATCGGTGCGCGATAACTGCATTGTTGGGGCGCTATTTGATGGTTGGGGTCATGTAGAAAGATGAGTGTGGTATGGGTAAAACAACGAAAGGGTGCTGCGGGCCTCCAGCCCCAATCCCTATGGCGTTCTCAATCACCTTTGCATTTCGCAAAGGAATCAGGCGGCAGCGCTTGTCGAAATGCTTGTTCGATAACCAGAATGTAGAGCAGCGGCAGTCTTATTGATATAGAATACCACAACGGCACCAACCTCAGCAGTGCCAGAGCGCTCTGAACATTCGCAAAGATCAGACCCTCTCTGATTGCACGCATAATAGAACCGCAACAATATGCAGCGAGAGCTACTCCTTCGCTTTAATTTCAGATCAAGGGAGAGTGGCGCGACTCCAGATGATACGTAACAAGCAAGAAGGCTTTTGTCAAACGTTTCTTATCCTTGCCGCGGGCTTCGCGCGCCAGGTCACCTTGGAATCGAATCACCAAAGCAAACGGGAATGTGGTTGCTTTGTGCCACCGCACAGCACTCAGTAAGGAGCCATGTGTCCCAATAGCATTAATGAAAGTATATTCTGTGGGCGTAGCTCAAGCGGTGCGAGAGGGAGATATGCACGGCGAACCGCAAACCAGTCTAGAGGCTGATAACTTGCCTAGCAAACCAGCAGCACCCTAATTGGTGAAACAAATTCAAGTAGGTCGATAAAGCGACGACATACCTCTGCCTGATGCGGACAGCAAGAGACAATTCATCGAGAGTGAAACCGACCGACGGCTCAAAGACTTCAGGCAAAAAATGGTGGCGCCTGATCGAGACTAAAAGCACGTGCCGTTTGCCCGAGGTTGCCAAGTCAAGTCGTTTTCCTCTTTCCAAGTCCTCCCCAGCACTGACACCCAATGGTGAGTGTCAATAACAGCCAAATCAGAGTCTAGGGGCACTCTGGGGTGCACGTAACTAGCCTTGGATCCCGAATTCTGGTCAACATTTGATGGATGCAACAATGTGCTGACGGATGCATTCATTTCCGTAGCCTCCCAAGAAAGTCGTAAAGCAGGAAGTTGCTGTCTCGCTTGGCCCACAAGTAGCTGAAGGCGAGCTCGTGTTTGGTGTCGCCCATATTTATGCTTCCTTCAACGATACTTTCGTCCATGTTACCGACTTGACTGGCCAAGAAACTATTGCCCGATGCACTGGTACATTTCAAGCTCATTCGTAGTTCGAAGTTGATTCATCCGTTTTTTTTTTCTCCAGGTGGCCAAAAAGTTAAAGCAGATCGTGATGAATCTTCTCCTTACGCTGCCATGTTAGCTGCCCAGGACGTTGTTGCTCGGTGTAAAGAAGTTGGTGTGACCGCTCTTCACATCAAGCTTCGTGCTACTGGTGGTACAGGCACCAAGACCCCCGGCCCTGGTGCTCAGAGTGCTCTCCGTGCTCTTGCTCGTGCTGGTATGCGTATCGGTCGCATTGAAGATGTGACTCCTTGCCCCACTGACTCCACAAGACGAAAGGTAACAAAGATTCTGTTATTCGTATTCTTCTAATGATTGATCATTACCCTCTCCTTTAGGGTGGTCGTCGTGGTCGTCGTCTGTAATCGATTGCATCCCCTCCTGTGTATGGATTCTTGGAGGATTGTGTTACCGGTTTTTCACTGTCGCCGCACGACGCGCACCGGGAAGTGACTTCACCCGTCCCGTGGTCGTGCATTCAAAACATGTTCCTATTGAAGCTTACAATAGAGTATCTTCGTTGGTTCATCCTACATTGGGAATGATCTGATTTCTTTGCCATTGAGAAATGAGACTCCTTGAAAATGCTAGCTGATATGCAGCAAAGTCCCTCAATTGAACCTGGCACTGTTAGCGACGGACAAAATTATTATTAATCTCCAACAACAATAAATGTTACTTCAAGGTAATTAAGATGTCCACGAACCCGCGCGAGCCCAAGACATACCGATAAATCCCAACGTAGATAGTTTGCACACCCTCATGAAAGCTGCCCGCGCTTTTGACCCTAGCTGCAAGTTGCAACCTCACAAGTCGTCAATTTCCATGTCGGAGAATCTTTCGGTGCCCAAGGCACTTCCCCCTCCCTAAGATTCTTGTTTAAAAACACATCCCAAGGCAGCGAGTTCTTCCCGCGCCTAAGTTTATGTAGCTTGTAGCGCAACTTAGCCTTGATGACTTCGCCGTAGGTAGTCGTCTAGAAGATAAGGACTCAGCTTTCAAAGCCATCGCCACTCATTATCAACTTACTTGCACATCGTCCAGTAAACGTTCGGAATAGCTCCAATTTACACCACCGAATCCCAAATGTTCAAACTCGGAACTGAATTTGCGATAGGGGGGAGGCGGAGGAAGAGGCTCGTTGAGAGGTTCTGGCTCAGCAACAAAAAGTGATGGTTGCGATTGACTGCGAGCGAGTATATGGCGGGGAGCAGAAATGCCTGCAAACCCCAGGGCAGCGAGATCTCCACCACCGATGACACAAACCCCCTGGTTAGTTTATCGACAAAGGTTAGCACGGCGAAATCTGTCAGAAGCGAATGAAAAAATGAACTCACCGATGAAGTGGTTGCAATGGTGCTCGAGGAGGATGTACGGCTTGAAGTCGACATGATGGATTCGGATCAGGCGATAGAGAGCTCGGGGACTTTTGATGGATCTAGTAAGACCTCGTATGGGAGGACGGATATGTCGAGATCAACTCGACGCAGTCGAGGGGGGATGGTGTATCTTATATATGCAGTAACAAAGGCCAATGGAACGCCGTATCGAACGAATAAAGGCAACGTGCACCGAGAAGAAAGGGAACTTGCCCCACCATTACCGCAATGGAGATGCAGAGAGGACAAAGACCCTCATTTCCTTTTAGGGATCATGGTATGTATAGGTATGCCAAAAGAAGAATTCAAATAATGGTATGTGTCGTTTCTGTTTCTTCGACACTCTTTTCCTCTTCGCAGGCGAGTGTGAGAAAAGGTCTTCACATACACATACACATACGCCCATCTCTTCCCTTTGCGAGTATGGATCGATAACCGAAAAGGATTCTCTCGAACACGGAAGAACAATAGGTCCAATGCCGCGGACCTATAGTTCAATAAGTATGCGCTCGCTCCAAAGCTTGGAATGCCTGCATGATCAGCCTGCACAGCTCGAAATCCATAAAGATCTGCATCGGAGCCTTTCCCCCCATGATCCGCGCTCGTGAGGGATCATCGTGAGGGGCACTACATTTAACCGCTAATGACGCGCTTGCGTCAAGAGTGGCTTACACGGTCCGATCATGATGACGCCTCGACGTTTACCCAGTATTAAGGTTTCCCAAAGTAATACTCCGCACCATCTTCGGGGATTCAAAATCAGAACATTAATATCAGAATGCAGTGCTTGCCTTGGCACTTCTATCTGACTCTTCCCCACTTCACTGGAGATGTGCACAGCGTGTACCACCCAAGCTGGGGGGCCTCCGATGTGTGACATCCGACCTTAGACGCCAGAGGTGTGCCTGATCACCTTAAAAGTTCTGTATTTACGTCAGCTACCACGGATCGGTTCACCTTTAAACATTGAGGTGATGTAGTTCAAACCAATGCTGAAATAGCTTGTCCCTCCGATGGTCTGATGCCGCAAGCGCTGCGGTTGTGTTGATCTAATCATGGGGAATCAAGCGCCGATCAAAAGTATCCGCTCTTGCAAGAGTACAAGTGCCCACAGTTGATCCGCACTAGTCCTCGCTCATGATTTTCGAATTTTCTCAATGATGCCTCAAGCGCGCGCGCCTACCAGTGGTACATCCATATTTCTCCCATAAAAGGTTCATAGAGATCCCCTTCAACGTCATTGCAGTGACCATGGCTCACATCTACCCAGTGAAAGACACCTCACATCGACGTTCCTCCACGGGATGTCTAACTTGCCGCCTGCGAAGGAAAGTGAGTAATTAGAGGTCTGCTCTATTTGCATCTTCCTCAAGGTTCCTGGCCAGAGCTGTAGAATTGAGCCTGGGTCGCATGTCTGCAACGATTGCAAGCGGCTTCGGGTCGAGTGTATTCCTTTCTCTGGCCCCGTCCTAGCTTCGAAGGTACGACTCACCACCAGCAAACCAAGTCTCAACTTATGCTTATGGGGATCGCTCTTTGTGCGCATCGTAATAGTATCGTGAAGCCATCAAAGCATGTAAAGAAGAGATTCGGGCTGCTATTGCCTGTCGAAATGCTCGCAGCACAACGGGTATGCACTCAACTTGACCATTCCATTACCTTTAACCCCAGCTCATGGAATTCTACCAAGCCGAGCTGCTGATAACTCGCCTCTTTGCTGTTGAGCATTCAGGTGGCGCAGGAACACAAGGCACGAATGCTAATACAGACCCGAACAATGAGTGTCTGGGTGTCTATCCCGAAATATATCCGCATCCGGCGGATCACATCGAAGAGTACGTCCCTGGCTGGTATAATTCCTACCTACGGGCGGCGGGGTCATTCACACCAATCGAACTCCGGCACTCACACAGTTGGCTGTCTCAAGCTGATTCGGCTGCTCAGGATTCAGAGTGCCTTGTACTTAGCTCCTTCCTAAGGGGTCCCTAGTCATGTTTGCCCGTTTGGGCCTGTTGCTTGTTCTGCGCTATCACCTTGGATTACCGACAGATCATTGTTTGCAGCGTCCGACCGATAATTCATTCCCATGAGAATATGTACACGATCCTTGATTCGGTGTTGATCTGATTCTGATGCAGGATAGTTATTTGTCACCTGTTGAAAATTAAACGGCGTTGCGGGCGCGCTGCCCCATAATGGGGATTGATACTCGTCCATCTCCATATATTCCGTCGTGTTGGCTCCTCCCGTTCCCCAACTAGCATGTATGCTACCTGAGGGCGTAGGGGGTTACGCCACAGCATATCGGAGTGGGGCCAGGGATATCCAATATACTCACAATCCAGCTCGCCGCATCGTTCGTCGATAAGATAGTATGTCATTCAGCCATTTCGAAGCTTCCCGCTTGCCGTTGTCATCCGCCGGATGTAACCCCCTGGTAAACATGGCTAATACTTGCGATTGATAATCCAACAACAATATGCATGTGGGATTCGTGAAGCGTGTAAATGGAATCATTAATCATACGTCTCGCCCGTTCTCTCCGGATGGTGACGGCTGCGGGTCCGCAGCCATCAGTACTTTGAATGCTACTCTCGCTCCGTGTGGGGGTAGGGAATCCGCTGCGATGAACCCGGGGGACCCGTAGTCACTGATTTTTTGGGCTCTAATGTCCGAACCCAGCCTGCTCCAGAGACTGGGCGCCTCCTCGTCAATGTGATGGCGAGATGGCGAGATTACTCGAGCCCGATCACTAGGCTACCATCACCACGCGACATCAGTGTTTTCAGTTATCTTGGAAATTATCGTCTATCAGCAATATCAGCTGCCAAGATTCGATTTGACGGCATCCAATGGGACACCCAAGACCCGTATCTCCGCAGACTCTGGGTGAGTTCTTGCGCGCTCATTAGGGTGGTCATAAGTTAGTTCGGAGACTCTGGGCGGCCAACGGTTCGAAGTATGATGTCGCGAATGCACTCGCCTTCACTGCCCAAGGTTTCCAGTCCTATCTCTTGATCGTGGGTCAGCGGCCTATAAAGCGATCGCAACATGCAGCGACGCCGACATCAAATGATCGTTGGATTTCGAGATCGGCGCTTGCTGTTTGCCATTCATTGAGCATCATGTATCATGGACTGCAAACTCTGACATCCGATTTGGGGTTGGTGCATCCAACCATCACTGATGCCTGCAGCCATCACATCGAGCTTGTCGATGCGCTCGGGGGCAAAATTTCCACTAAGTGTAACAACTAGGGACACCGCCGAGCTCCCAAAAATGATTTCGGCAGGCTCGGATAGAGAGTATCGCGGAACTGACAAACGTTGCAAAGTATCTGAGCCCGTAGATGGGATCTACAAGTGTAAATGCCGCTGAACAAGCCCCGAAATCTTGGGAGTAATCAGTGGAGGCAGAAGCCCATTTCCATCAGTCTGCCCCTTAACCTGCCAAATGAGGTCATCACGTTCATCGTGTTTCGCCAGCACCTATCCCACTATCTTGGTGGCTGCCTATCTCGTTGCCTCCTGTTTAATGCTCCCGTGGCATGAGATCCCACCACTACGGAGAAAGCAACATATTCATGCCTCGATGAACAGCGCAGCACGGCTGCTTGGACGGATATAAATGGGGGAAGACAGGGTCACTGGGATGGTGGCACTTGGGGTCAGCGCTGAAGCGTAGGATTGTAAAGAATGGGGAACAAATTACAGGCCGATGTCGAATGCACTTTGTATTCCTGGATTTATCGGGAAGATTCGTGGTTTTACCGACAAGATCAATATTGAACGATTACGGCCATTGTGGCATCCCACAAGCGTTCAATTTGAGAGGATGTCTGCGATATTTTGAGCTATTTAAGTAAAAACGAAAAAGTCTTTCCTTTCTTTCGGCGGTTTGGGAATGACATCATGAAGTCACAATCTGATAGAGTCAGGGCGCATCTCACAGTAGGCAGGTTACCAGCCTCTATTGGAATAGAGTGTCTGATCCAGGCGTTGGCACCAGTCTCTTAGTAGAAAATGGATTGATGTGCATACGTCGTGACTATTACCAGATGAAAGGGGCTGGGGTTGACATGTGCAACGAAACGACGCCCACACACATCCGGTGCACTAGAGCTAAAGCGAGAAAGCATCGGGAGTTCATGGTAGGGATGGATAATCACCGACTGGGTGCGAAACGAGGGCGAGGGATAACACACTACGGACACCAACTAGGGGATGGACAGGAGGAAGGCAACTAATTACGATTACGGGCCCCAGCTGAAGAGGTTTCCAAGAGACCCCAAGGAGTGCACCAAGCAGGAAGTAGAAGACAAAACAAGAGATAACTCTTGAAGTTTTTATGTGCTCATTGAACAAAGGACATGCCGAAAGATCAAGTGAGCTAACACGACGAATGTTTGTATGCCAAGGAACAAACGCATGAGCAAGCCGCCGAGCTCATCGTTTAGCTGAAGTTAACCGCGTTTAAACCGTGTTCGCTGTTGCTCATCAAATGATAGGTACTACATGTCTTCAAAAGGTTTAGCAAGCAGCGAGGGGAAGCCGTCCCTGGCTCAGCCATGCATTGAACTTAGCCCATTCGACGTATGTAGGATGACTACCATCGCAAATTTCATTTTCAATTCAATCCAAAATCATCGTGCGATATGCGACAAACTAGTATGACGATTTTCGAGCATCCCACACGGAATAAGTTGTTGGATTGAAACACGGGAACTATTGTGGAAAGGAGCAAGCCAAATGACAGAAGATCGTTCCCTCAAGCCAGGCGGCGGAGCAATGGCCCCGATTGGGTGAAATGTCCAGGTATGTTGACTTCCGAGCTCATGGCGTGCACACATACTTACTAAACCAGTTGAATACAATTGCAACCTTGCCGGTGTTTATTATATCTCTAGGCACCTACAATTGTCGCCTGGGAATCGCGTTGCTGCCAAAAAAGTTGTGTCTGTGTCAAGCTCTAAGGCAGTGGTCAGTGACATAAGTGATTGGAGTGAGGTTGCCGACAGGCCCAAAGACGACGTGGAATTGCGGCGCCCCAGCGCACTGGTAGCGGTTTGTTCACCTTGAGTGACCAATGGTGTCGTTGAGGGTTGGGGGTAGTGCAGCTAGTTCTGCCGTCCACACATTGGTTTCGCAGAAAGCAGGACAATTCCCGACGCGATCATGGCCTGTCGCACCCGTGCATCGTCCAGAGCAGTAATTAGCTGGTCGCATTGTCAATCGGCATTGTTCTGGGCTCTGCCCCACATCATTCACATCCGCAACAACATATAACAGTAACAGTTTGCTGAGTTCCCGTCAGCAGCAGGATTATGCCAGGGTGTTTTGCGGCAAAGAGCCGAGTCTTGGCAGTTCAGTTAGCCTGAATCACGCAAGTATAACATCGTATCAGAGAAGTTGGATTACGCAGTGGGGTACTCGCCTACGGAGTTGCGAGCCTTTCGATAGGACAATGGCGACTTTTTTATCGTGTCTTGATGATGTTACGCCTTTACATGGCGTCGCGTACCAGGAGCGGGCTGCGGCGACCACCGATGAGACAAAGATGGGATTCTGAACTTTGCGGATCTCCCGGGGAAGGAAGAGGCGATCAAGCGAGTGGCAGAACTCTTAAATGAGAGAAAAGAAAAACGCTGCTTAGGAGACAACGGAGGAAAACCCGAGAGATAACGTCCGCTTGTGAAGCGCAACCCCCTCCCATTTTTGGCATTGGCAACACAATATCCGAACATCTGTAAGTGACGACTCGCCAGGGAAATATGGTTTGGGCCTCGATTGGATGAGGGAGTCTATACTAATAGAGGCTGGTAACCTGCCTAACAAGGGAGGACGAGTGTTCCCAGATCGGACTTCTCTGTTATTTTTACTTTATTTGCGTGTATTTTTCTCGAGACCCCTGCCGGCGGCTCGCTGAAGTTTTGCAGGTTAAATATCCAGAATAAAACAAACAAAGAGAAGGGCTGGCCCAATTGTGGCGATGCGTGAGTAAAAAAATTGAATTCGTACGAGCTCGGCTTCTGTCTTACAGACCTTACCCCAGCTTTCTCTTCATTAAGTGGCGTGCGCCCAGTTCTTGACCACCATAAGTTCGTCACATGTCACACGGATTGAATTGAAAGTGAATTAGTTGGGGGCATCCCGGCAAGAGACCGTGGGAATGAACTAATCGTCCTCTGCTGCATATCTACTGCACCGTCAGCGCTGAGCGGCTCCCCAAAGTTTTGGCGCGACCATACATCGTTTCCATTGAAGACCACGTAGAACCAAATGCCTAATCGGATTAGCATTACTTTTTTGGGCACCTCCTCGGGCAGTGGTCCTACTTTAAGTCGACACTGCTCCTCTCTGGCTCTGAATCTCGACGGCGAGATTTGGTGTAAGCCCGTGAAAACTTATGTGGGGGTGTTCAACTGACTTTCCGCCTCCTCAAATACCCTCTCCCCATGTGGTGTATCGTTCGAAGTGGTCGATTGCGCGGAAGGAACGCAGCTTCGATTGGTTCAGGCTGACATATCCCCAGCAAGGGTGACCAAGATTTTCATTACGCATCTTCATGGTACGCCTCACATTCCAGCATGGCGAGTCATATGATCATATCGCTCTCAACAATAATTTTAGTTGATCATGTTATGGGCCTAGTTCCTTTGCTTACTACCATCATGTTTGGTCTTGAGCCTAGCAATTCAAAGGTAAGTTGAAAATGAAATTGACCCCGAAGGCGCCTTGTGTTGATTAGTCTGGTCAGCGCTCTATAGATCTTTATGGCCCCGTCGGATTGCGGCAATTAGTTCGTATAACACTACAGCTCACAGGAGCCACACTTGCTGGTACATTCTCTGTGCACGAATTCCTGGCTGTTCAGACACCTGTCGCGTCATGTCCGGCGCCTATATCAGATACGCGCCCCAATGAGGGTCACGGGAGGGATATCCAATGTGATAGCGACGGAAAGTGGAAAAATTTCCAGGAAGCATCTGGAATAACTATATCTGCTGCTCCGCTTGAGCATCGAGGCAAGTGACAAACTGGATTCCGAAATACCAGGATCAGGCTCTGAATCGATTGCCAGTTCCTTGTGTTGGGTATGTATTCCATGAATTTGACAAATCAGAACCATTCTCCCGTGAAGCCCACCTGGATCCAATTGACCGTAATCGTGATGCACTCATCGCCTCGGGTATCCGAGTCCCTCGCTCTCTACTCGACAAGCTTCGCTCTACCCGTGAATCAATTCTGCTACCGGATGGTTTCCTCCTTGAGCCTCCAGCCATATCGGCCCCTGGTCGAAAACTTGTTATTTTAGGGGATACTTCCGATGCCAGCTCTTTCATTGGTTTGGCAGATGATGCTAGTCTGTTAGTTCATGAGGCGACGAATGCGTACATCTCACCCCGCAAGCTAAAGAGCTCTCAATGGGATGAGAACGAGAAGGAGAAGCTTCGCGCGAAGGCGATTTCGCGGGGGCATTCCACAGCAGAAATGGCTGGCGAGTTTGCCAAACAAATCCGGGCGAGAAGGCTATATCTGAATCATTTTAGTAGCATGTGAGCGAGTGCATCGATTCCACGCCATGTCTGACAAGAATATCCTGCAGGTACCCTGATCCAGCATGGAACACTGATTCTGGCCTAAGGCGAAAGTCAAAGAAACACCGGGAACGATATCCCGATGACCCTAAGGGGAGCGAAAACCAAATTATGATGCATGCTATCCAAGATCAGGCGACGGAGGGATGGAGTCAAGAAGGTTCAAGGGCCATTGCTGCTACTGATTTTATGTGTGTAGAAATCAGGGGTCACGAAGTATCGTAGACGAACCAGAATACAACATCTGCGCACCTTAGCGTTTGAAACGGTGCCCGCGTCTCCTGGCAGTCGTTCATTGATGGGTAGTGATATTCTACACGTGGTTTTAAGTGTTCCATAGCGTCTACTCGAAACTAGCATCCTCTTCGTATCCGACACACTGAAGAGTTCTATCGCAACAGTTCCGTGACCTTATCTTGACGGTGACAAGTAAGGATTTGCCAGAAGCAAGATTCGGATTCCGGAGGAGTTTCAAGCCAAGACCAGAGAAATCAAGATAGTCTGAGTTATGGGTATTACGTTGTACCTGAAAGGAAGAGCTGATGGACATCAGAGTCGGAAACCATCCTGTAGGAGTGATACTGCTGAATGATCAGTGTCGGGTGATGAGAAATTGCCAGTGCAGAGTTAGAGGTCTTTGGCTTGAGGGTACATCCCAACGAGCTTCAGCTGCTCACAGAACAAATTTGTGATAAAAGCCGCTCATGTTGCCAGTTGTCTCAACAAAGGCATGGACGATTCTAGGGGTGACAACTGGAACGAGGGTCATGACGTTTACGAATGACATATTCAGTGAGTAGGAACTTCGTGTGCCCAATTTCCGAGTGCGTCGCATCTTCTGACGTTAGCCACAAGCGGTGCTGAAGCAAGGAAGACTTGTAAATTCATTCTGAAGAACCTCATTTAGAAAGCTCGACTGCAGGAGGATGGGCGAGAGGCATGTCATGTAGGCAGGTGACTAGCCTCTCTTTAACGGGAAGACATGTCATGCAACCTGAGCTCTCTTCAAGGCATGCTGATATAAGCAAATGTAAACGTGACCAGATCGCCATCGCGATGAGGGTGAATGAGAACACTGCTCTGGTTGGGAAGACCGTAGTCCTCGTTCCGTATAGGTAAGTGGGAGCGAAAGTGTTCGCCTGAGCATGGGATGCTTAACACAATCATAGGAAGACAGGAACATGTACAGGTTCGCAATTGCTTTAACCCTGTGAAATGAATATACACTGAGATCCGCGGCAAGACCTACCATGAATGGATGAAGGATCCGGATCTTTTAAACTTGACAGCATCCATGCCGCTCACGCTGGAGCAAGAGTATGATATGCAACGTATGCGCTTCTGAATTCCAGCGTCAACATAAGATGTCCTGATTCCTAATTTCTCATTTAGGCAGCTGGCATCTGGACGAAGATAGTTAGTGAACAGTTGGCGATCATTCAATGGCTAACGACTTATTCATATATGTAGAACTCACCTTCATCGTTCTCGCTCGATCTTCCCTTCAGATCGGTTCCGATGCACTCACGGCAGAAGACACATTAAGAATGAAAATGATTGGCGACGTGAACATGTTCTTCAAGGATGAGCGTGAAGTAGAATGTGAGATAATGATTGCGGGTGAGTCACAAGTCAGCCTCCAGTCTAATCTCACGAAGCTCAAAGTATCCCTCCTCTCACACTTGAGAGCGCGAGTACCGTCGGAAAGGGTGCGCGCTGGAAGCGCTCAGGCTCCTTCTACGTTACGTCACTTCGGATATGAAAGGATCGGAAATGTCCAGGCAATCTTCCCCACATCTTCCTATAGACCCTAAATCCCTTCTGGCCCGTGTTGGGGCCTCGAACGAGCCATCTATCGCTCTTTTCCGCAAGCTCGGGTTCTCAACGAGCAAATACGTTGAGGTGTTCGACGAAGTGGAGATGAGATTTGCCTGGGATCCAGACACATCGCAACCCAAGGATGTGGATAAGTGGATGTCCTCCTGGGCTGAAGAAGGAAATGAAGACGCAAGAGAGCTGCGTAAATTGTTGATTTGATATGAATCTGAAGAATCGGCGCACGTGACAAGTCCGACGCCCACGCATCACAGCCTGTCCGCTGCGGAAGGAATGGAATCCTCCTGGCTCCGGCCTCACTGGGCGACGTTTAAGAGAGGTCTCCCCCTTCTGTATCCTCCAGGAGAGGCGCTATCTGCGGTGATGCAAAGCTCTTCCGTTCTGGCGCCACATGACCCAATGCCCGCGTCCACAGCACCAGCAACGTCAAATCGGCCTCCGTTGCTGAGGCTCCCTGTTGAGCTTATGCAGAAAATCTCGTTTCAGTTACTTGTGGAGGTTCATGGGCATGTTGTAGAGGCTTTCGACTTGGCAAGCTTCTCTTCAACATGCAAGGACATCAGGCTCCTGACGGAGCCTGTGTTGTTCAGAGAAATCTCCGTGTTTGAGGAAAGAGATCTGCTTAGTGTTTCTAGAATCCCACGTAGATTACTCTCCCAACTAAGGCGCGCAAACCCGAGTTTTTCCATGTCACTCACGCTGACCTTCAATCAAGAGCTCTCGTAATATTCTTGGATCCCCCATTCGTTGCGGCATGGAAAGACACTAGGAATTTCATCTCAGAAGCATCATTTCCTCCTCCGGGCCCCCCAATATATCCACTTATCTATATCCCTCTTGCTCGCATCATTGCCAATGCACCGCTTATCCAAAGCCTCTCATTTAAAATGGCGGAAAGCACCGGTCCAGGATCAGCCTGGCGGAAATTTTCGCTCACGAGTCATCTTTTACCCAATACGGGACTAACCCCCATTACTCCCTCACCACTGACATTAGATCCTCACCTACACGCGGCTCTGTCCATGCCGCTCCTGGGTCTTCCAAACACGCTCCTCCTCCCGAATGTCACTAGGCTCCATCTTGACAGTTTCGAAGGCGTTGACGCTTTGTTGAAGCTCACTCCGAATTTGAAGGAGCTTCGTGTCCGCAACTCTGGTGGATTTGACATACATTGCACGCGACGCTTCGTGAAAGGTTTGGAGTATGTGAGAAGTGTCGAGGTTCTGGAGTTCATGCCGGAGGGCTTGACTCTTCGTGCAGAAGAGACCACCGGTGGTGAGGAGTTTCCCGCTGGCCCTCTTGGCCTTTTGACGGCGATTGGGAACACGCTGCCTAATTTAAAAAGCTTGTCGCTGCGTACGTGTTGGTTCGGTTATGGGATATCATTCGTTTCATTTTCAATCGAAGAAAAGGTAAGGCTATCCAATCTCTGCCCCACCAACCTTCGTAAATCTCCACCTGCAGGACCTATTCGAGGGCCTTTGCACACTCACAAACCTGACGCATCTGCACCTTCCCGTCAACCTCATCACGCCGAAGGAATTTGATGCGATTGATGTCCGCCGACTCCCCATAACCGTCACACACAGAGAAAGCTTCCGGCAGGGACGGGACTGGGCATACAGCGCCATTCAAGAACGTGAACTGGCCGTCCTTCACAGGTTACGTAACTCCCAGGCGGGGAAGTCCGGAATGCACAATTTAGAGAGTCTGGGTTGGGTGAGGTTCACACCTGATTCGGGTAGGGTGGAATGCGCGGTCGATTATCGCGTATTGGATGAAGGTCTTTCCAGTAAGCTTGCAGATGCAACAAACGATTATGGGGGCAAAACGAGCGAGGAGATCCTTATATACCCTTCTGTGAACCAGTCAGATGTGCGGGGAAGTGATGTTTCCTGCCGCCCAAGTGACATTGTGATCAAAGTGGCGATCTCCGTGCATGGCGCTGAGGATTTGATCGAGCCAGGGGGGCATGGTATTGTGCTTCCCCCAATCCCCCGTTCTACCAGTCGTTCCCACCCCCCTTCCCCCGCTAGGCGGCGCAACTCTTTATCTCTTCCCGGTTATCCTCACGCCTCAACCCCTCCATCACTGCCTACTCCGGGGAACTACACCATCTCCGTACCACCATCGTTACTTGCAACATTAACGGGTAGCGAAGTGACACATGTCCCCGACCAGTCGTGTTGCGTGGATATTTGGGTGGGAAACGCAGAGTTGCCATGGACGGAGGTGCTTTTGTCGATGTCATGGATCGGTCTGATGATCATGATGATTCAGATCGTATGGCCGTCCAGCAATAATATATAAGGTTTTGGTGATTGGGCCAGAAACCAGTAGAAAGAACTTCGCCCAAGGTTGAGAAACGTTGCTGATATTGGGTAGTACTGCAACCGTACTGCGGAGGCCGGAATCCTACCTGGCACCTGTGTACTAGTAGCCACCGACCCTAGAATTCGATAACAGGGATGGTAAATACTGTTGGACAGGTTGGTTGTATCAGATGGAGCACAATGCGGCCTCGCGGATATCCCAGCAGTGACCGGCGAGGTGAAATAGTGTGGACGCTTAGTTTATTCTGTGATTTTCGGGAATTACCATCTCCTTGGTAGTTGAGGTCTTTGCGTGGGTCATTAAGACATTCAAGCTAACCAGAATTGAACAAATCTTCTATATGAGAAGGTAGAAATATATTAGGGCTCGGACACCTGGGAAGGTTGCGTGGGACACACTAGTTCTCGGGGTTGCTGTCAGCCCTTTGAAACTTTCCCAGCCTACGGGTAGTAAATTCCAACTTGAGATTGGACGAAGTGGTTTTTATGTGCAAGGTTCTTCGCCAATTTTCGTAATGAGCACAAGGATGGGGACATCGGCCGGGAGGCATATACTCGGACCCCATTCCAAGCATAGCGATCATTGTCTACGTCTCTGGGATCTAGATGATGTCCCAGGTTTAGTCCTCGCATTCATGCATCATTCATCGGAAACGCGTGCCAGCAGGGGACAAGTAATTTATGGAACCGATGAGAGCTTTGGGGTCGAACTTTCAAATAACCATCCCACCAGCCACACGTTAGAGGTCGGGGTGATGGGCTAGGTCAAGAAAACTGGGATGTCGAAACCCGTATCAATGTGTCTAATGAACTGAGGCCATTTGTGTTTGGCGTGAAGCCCAGCTTGCATTGTTGATTGATGAACCACCAGAGCAGGATGAGAACCAGGCAATGAAAGTAACTTGGAATCAGGACCCGCTGGTATTTCATCACAATGTGAACGAGACTAATCGTCAAGGTACCGGTTGATGAGCTCGTTGATTCCTGGGGTCCACCTCCCGATGGCAGAAGCCCTGCAAGCTGCTTGAAGTAAGCCCCCGGCCATGTCTTGTAGCCCATCGCGAATGGAAACCGAAAGGGTTGTGTTGCCCGAAACATCCAAACACTGGTGTGCCGACACTCTAATGATAAACAGTTTCAAAAGCAAATGCTGCCTGTCTTTGCATGCTCCTTATCCTATCACGTTCAGAGATTGGTTGCGTAGGCAGTAATAGAGGCCAGCCCAGAATTGTTGGAGAACAAGCTCTTAGGATGTACTTGCCATTATTGATTGCGTCGAGTTGGACGTCAGGTATACCCACAGTTCAAGAAGTTCAGATATACTGGGTCGCGGGCCCTCAACACACTCATGGGCAAGCCAACAGGAATTAGCGGAGTTGGTAAAGAAATACCGAGCATTGGAGCAGATGAGCAGAAGCAGCAGACCCGGCGGAGCAAGGGATAGGGACGGACGAGCAGAGTTCAGTAGTTGATTCATTAACGTTCCTGTGCAGCATTCTTGACCACCCCCTGACGACTCACCCGAATACACCACCCAGACACACTCATGATCCCCTCATGTACGCACACTGTATTAAGTTGGGATGGCCTGGGGGCTGCCACGTCATAACGAGGCCGCGTCTCTGATTGGTTCCATTTCTCCCACCATCCACACTACTTCAGGTACAGGAAAGACACGCGTAGCATATCGATCCCCCCTTTACACGGGCCAGTCGCAAAACAAAGGTGCTTGAGATCGAGTGTAGCGGGGATCGGAAATTCATTCCATAAGAACTACCAAGAGATAGTGTAGATAGGAAGAACTTTGTTGTCAGTTCGGTGACCTTGTCTTGGAAACAGGCGCACCTATTAGTATTTGCCTGAGGGAACAAGTTCCACGTCGTCGAAAGTTCGGGCCCATGACTGTTTCATTCACGATGCCCACAAGTGCCTCTGGTGCCTAGTACGATAGGAATATCTTGAAGGTCTCCCAGAGAATCAATCACGACGTCAACGTGAAGCATAACCAGGGAGCTCATTCTCCTGCTCGAGGTAGTTGCGTGATGATTCACCACGCAATGTCTTAACGTCATCCATATCATCGCGGCCCTATCGAACGGCTCCAGCATTGCAAAAAACTGAGAGCCCCTTGATGCATCCAGCTTGCATTCAAAAGACTCAGGTGATCATCGCCCAAAAGGAAAACTTGATTGCTTTCATTGTGATATGCTGTACCCGCTGGGCCGTCGAGATTGGGAAGAGGGATATGAATATCCGCATTATGAAATGCCTGTCACAACGGAGATTATGGTCCGCTTCCGTGGACGATCATGAGATAAGTTGGTGTACAAATTCAAATAGTTGCGGCCCCTGGCATCCTCCCCAATGATTGGTAATTAAGCTTCTGCTCTGGTGAATAAGCACCTAATAGCCAGGTTTCCCTCTCACAGCGCACCCTCATGCTGCGTAGAACTCTCTAGTCGTAGTATTATCCACTTGGCATGTACTCTAGCGCAACTTGCCGCTTGCCCTGTCGAATTATCGAGTTGCCCCATTTCAACCTTTCAAAAACAGCCCTCAAGCACCTGCTGCCCCACTTCGCGCTTCTCCTCACTCAGCTGACTCATGAATGCTCGTTCGGTGCTTACGGCAGGTACCCTGAGTCGGACGGCCTCTTCCATATGGAGTCTGGGGCCCCCAACCAATTTGTCCTCAGTGGACTCCTGATCTACTAAGGGCTCAAGTAAATATGTACATACACCCCAAGTGCAGTCTATAAGAAGGTGCTCGACTTAGATGATCACTGCCGTCTCCTCAACATTACCAACACTGTTTTTCTCAACGTGAACAGGACATCTTGCACCATGTCGAACGAAATTCGAGCCTCTCAGCCAAACAACATTCTCCCTCCTTGGGAATCCGTCAAGTTTTTGGATAATGACATCACTTATATTGGTGGACATAGCACGTTCATCAAACTCATTCGTCTCAACGTTGAGATTCCCTTCAATGTTACCGTCAAGGACGTTAAGGGAGCTTGTCCTGGCCTAGTTTGGTGGTTTTTCTCAGGCCTTGGGAAGCCTGTCTACCACTATTACAATGTGGATATTATCGTTCCACCAAAACCACGGGAGATTCTGACGATCAAGAGTTCGTGATTTGCCATGGAGTTAGTCCGTTCAAAATCGGGACTCACTCGTAACACCCCTATAGAAATCTTCGGTCAGGAGGGCCTGATTCTTACTGGGAACGAGGGTGCCCACGTTCACTTCACTGCGCTTTGGCGCACCCAGCTTTCTGCCAGCGAACACGAAAGTTTTGCGAAGACGGCGGGCTATAAAACATATCTTGATTTAATCGCTGATACTCAGGTATTTACCAACTTCCTTTTCTTTTTTCTCACATACCTCTGTTTCTCACCACTTTCTAGAAGGAAAACCCCGAAGGACCCATACCCTTCACGTTCATTGACAACTCGCTTTCCTTCCCCCATTCCCCTAGACCTCAGCTTAGGTACATTTTGTCGGGTCTTGGAGTCGGAATTAAGGGAGGCGAGACCCTTCACAACCTCAAGGGAACATGCAGCAAGATCGTACTCACCCAACCACCCTCTCAAGTGATCGTACAACTCTACATATCTCCGAAGGATTTTGTGAATCCGAGACCCGAGGAAGCTCTTACGCTCACTGGTTTGTGCTCCTATTTTTCAGGCTCGGTGCCGGTAACATATGGGCATTACAGTGTTCGGCCATAATGGCCTCAGCGGTGTCATTACGGGGAAGGAAGGTGCACACGTCGAATTTGGTCCTCCTCTCGTAGGAGAACATGCCACCGAAGAAGACGAGCCCGGAAAGGTATGACCGAGGTTTCATGCTTATCCGTTTGGGTCCTTGACACATGATTTTTTTTTTCTTGAAGAAACACCCTTCGCTCTTGAGAGGATCTGTGTTCAAAGAAAATACATTGCATGTTCGCTACAGTGGTGGGAGGGTTGACATTCCTGAGCTCAAGATTCCGTTCTTCAGCAGCGATGACGTATCTTTCTACAACATCTCGGGGACCATTTTCAAGTTGGTTACTTTTGATCATGGGGATAATTCAGTTTGGCTCGCCGAAGGCTATGTGATTTGGGATGAAGGTGCTACTATCGAGATTATCGGTAAGCTAAATGAAGTCCTACACATCATCGATCATGCCTTTATCATCTCGGTCCATCTAGGTCCTCTCACTACCACCACTGACAGCGTTATTACCTTCGCCACCCACAAGGATGGCCAGATTAAGCAGAAGCAGATCTTCAAGCGCGTGCACCTTCCTTCCCATGAGAAAGCCACCCTTGCGCAGCTCGCTGGATATAAGTCGTGGGAAGCATACGTTGCATCTCGCAAGGTTCGTACTCATATTGAACATTCCACGAATTGCTGTAACCTGTTCATCGTCTTGACACAGCAGTGAAGATTTCGCCGGGGCTCAGCCAGAATTGAAGTGTCCAAATGGAATCTAGGGGGACGAAGCTACTTTCCTGATATCCGTTGATCTCCTTACTTTCTTGTAACATCATGATTCGAGATGTGGAATGTTTTGTTAAAAATCCCTCTTCTGTAGTATATCGGCCGGGTTTGTCATTGTCCTAAATCTACCCTGTTAACCAAATGATTGGTTCGTTCTCGTGTATGTACGTTTACACCAGCTGACGTCCTGTGGAATGCCATCACTCAGTTGGTCATGTCCATCAACAATCCGGAAAATGCTTTATCTAGTTGGGCTGCGAATTCCGGTCCATCACACAGAGCTGCTGTGCAGGAAAAAAAACGCACATTATCTGTTCAGGGCTTGAAGAAATCAAATAGGAGTATTACGGCGCAAGTAATTCCTATCGCCCTAAATCGCTCAGAAAAACAGGGCACCAAATGGAGCACAGCCGGTATCGGGGCGCTAGGTCAAATTCCCAATAGCTGCTGACAGGATACAAAAGTTTGGCAGAGTAGAAAAATCGAATTCGCGGCAGAACCCTTGCCAGGGGAACGGAAGGGACTGGGAAGGGATGCAGCTCCACTTTTCTGCCCCTTAATTTCAATGACAAGCAAACTTCGATTTAAGGACGGCAAACGTGCTATGTGTTTCGAGTGCGATTGAGGATCGGCCCGGAGTCAGAAGCCAATTTTCAAGGATAGCGAACGAGATAACGGGGGGAATAGAGGGTTAACGGTAATTCTGGGGCAGGTGGACGCTAGGTACACTTCGTGTTAGTGTAGGAAACGCCTAATGAGTTCGTCGTTCTCCAGTTTAAGTCGAGAGGGGATGAAGTGTATTCTCCGCGCCAGAGGGTCGAGTCCCGGAGGAGTGCCTGCAGTGAAAGGAGGCGCATCGCTAACGAAGGTTAGGTTCGGGCGGGCTCGAACGAGTCTGAGTAATGGTTCAAACCAGGCGGGATGTCTATCCCAACTTTCGAGGCCTTTTTGTTTGATGTGGATTACAAGCAGTTTTAAACCGGGGAAGGGTAAATGCAGTCTCCGCTCATGGTTGGAGAGACGGGGCGACGGATCGATGGTGGTACGGAGGAACTGAATGAACAAGCAGATTTCACCTGCCTGCCAAGTTACTGGTGGCACGCGTATCATCTTGAGCTTTTCGGAACACACAAAAGGCTCGATCAGGCTTATGGAGTCCGCGTTAACACGCGCACGCAGTACCTCAAGTCCAGTGAGGACACGGCCAACACTATCACGGGTAGCGGGATCTAAATGTAGCCATTGTCCTGGAGAATAAAAATGGTCGGAGCTGAGGGATTTGAGGTTTGGTGCATTTTGGATGGGAAAATTAGGGAGACTCGGAAAATGAAGCGCCTCAAGGCTGGGAAACGACAGAGAGTCAGGCAATGGAGAGAGGCGTCTCGTAGGATTCCGCATCGTAATTTTCTTTACATCACGACAGTGTCCCAGGATATCGGAAGCGGCTTCCAAGGATAAACCACATAGTTCGACCTCGCCCGCAACCCCAAAACCAGATCGAAACCTTCCGCAGAATACGTCCATTTCGATGTAGAGTCGGCGTAACGTGAGAGAAGGGCCCAGATCGATTACATTCCCATAACCTCTGTGACCAAGCTCCATGTGGATTCGGACGTCATCGAGGCAAGAGTGTGATGTACCGGGAAGAGGAAGCCAAAGTGCGGTATAATTGATAACGGTCTGGTCTGGTTCGAGCAATCGGAGTTCCAAGGATTTACAACGATGGAAATGGGGCGTCACCAATTGCCTGAAGTATTTCTGAACCCTTGCCGGAGTAGCGCGAAATAACATGGACAGACACAATGGTGCATTCTTTGACCGACGGAGCCACACGGCTGCGCGCTCCAGCTGGGCGGCGTCTGAAGATTTCAAGGGCAGTGCTTCATCTACGTTATCCATCCCATCCCAAAGGGGAGATCGGACAGCAGCCGAAGAACCAACGTGCGATACTCCCAGGCCTGTTACCTCGAGGGAAATCTCCGTCCAGAGCTTGGCCTCGTTCAGGGCCAACAAGCGCCAACGTCTGCAAACGGAGGAAATGGTGCTTCGATACCGCTGCTTCGATTTAGGGTAAACATTACAGAGCCCAATTACGAAGATATCGCCCAAAATCTCGTCAGGTAAATGGTTCACATGCGGAGAAGCAAAGAATGTCATCGTTGTTGGGCCCTCGTACCGGAGCTTCCCGTATTTGAACGGATCGTTGCCTCAAAAGAGGGGCTAAAAATCACCTTCCAAGACTAGTGGCACAGCATCACACGCCGGCTCTCGTACCAGTATTCGAAGCGCCCCAGCGCGCACGCCGCTCATATTAGTATTGATGATATAGCTAGAAGGTGCATGACGATGCAACATTAATTCGGAGAGAATGAGATGAAATGTGATCCGTTTAATTGTGTTTCAACATGCAGGAAAGAAGAGGAGCCAGAAAGGGAGAATTTGTAGCTAGGCAGCTTAGTACAATATACACCGGTTTTCCGATGAGACAAGGTGCAAATACTCCTTATTGACTTCCGCGTAACGGGTGAGCGAGTCGACTGTATATGCGGAATATTAGAATTCTTGGGATCGTAGCGTACGCTGAGGCCAACTGACGTTAGTTGATGTTGTGCTTCCTCGGCAAACAGGAAGCCTACACTCGAGCACCCATTGTAGGATGTCACTCATCAATTAACGATCCGCCTTCCAAAGTTTTGCTATGCGAGCGTAAATGAAGGTGATAAAGACGAGAGTCGTTGAAGTGAATCTTGTACACACAGCAAATTAAATGGGTGGGGAGCTAGCTTAGATCGGAATAAATCGAAGAAAATAAAAGCGTCTGGTCCAACATCCATAGGCAAGAAGAGGAATGTCTTCCATTTCCGATCTCAGGTCGCCTTTGTCCCTTAATGACCTGAGATGCTTCTCTGTCGCGCCTTCAATTGGCTATCAACATCCCGTGCGGATTAGAGTTTGGCTGTCCAGTCATAGATGTGCTCAAGCCAACGTTAGTCACGCTGGGAGCGGCTTGAGGGGGGGGGATATGATGGTGGCGATCACGGGACGGCGTACGAACATAGTGGAAAGGTGCTTCCGGGACAGGAGTCGAGGTTGGGTGCGAGGCGGGGGAGGGGGGGTGTGACTTAAGAGGTGGTTCAGAAGAAGTAAGTGAAGTTGTCGCTTGATTCTGTGTGAGACTCTCGTTGAATGATGGCTGCGCTCCCGCCTTCGCGTCTTCTTCTACACTGACCCTCTCATTCTGAACTGGCATCCCTATCTCCGCGAATTGGCTGAGGCATAGCTTCCATTCCTCATTATCCATATCGTACGCCTCGCCCTTCTCAACAGAAGGGAAAGTCCCTTCCTTTACTGCGCTGGCATAAGCCTTTGCCCCTTCATATCCAACGCGGCCCAGTTCGCCAAACCTCCGAACAAACTTGGGAATGTGTTGTCCATCTCCGTTCGCGCTACCCCATATACCAAGCGCATCGTCATGGACTAGAACCTGCCCGCTCGTGTGTGGGCCTGCACCGATGCCTATCGTAGGGATCGAGAGTGTGTCGGTGATGTGCGCAGCAAGCTTGTAGGGAATGGCCTCGAGAACCAGCGAGAAAGCACCTGCTTCCTGCAAGGCATGGGCACTTTGAAGGAGTGAAAGGGCTGCTTCAGCTGATTTCCCTTGAACGCGGTACCCCGAGCTACATAAACCAGTAGTCATGAGGACCAACAGGGGAAATTTTTGGATATAAATACACACCTAATTGTATGCCTCTGTGGCATAAGTCCAATATGACCCATTACTGGAATTCCCATCCTTGTCATCTCTTTCACGAGTCCGACGATTTCCTCTCCACCCTCCATCTTTACGGCCTCCGCACCACCCTCTTTCACGAGCCTCACTGCATTCGCGACGGCATCTCGTACGCCGGTGGTATACGTCCCAAAGGGCATATCCACTACAAGAAAAGCGCTCTTCGTCCCGCGTACGACAGCTTTGGAGTGGTGTATCATTTCTTCTAACGTCAACCGTGTGGTGGAATCGTATCCGAGCGCGACTTGAGCAAGGGAGTCACCCACGAGAATCATGTCAATGCCGGCAGCCTCAGAGCGCAACGCAGTGGGGTAATCATATGCTGTAAGCACCGTTATTGGTTTCCCGGAAGCACGCATGGCATTGAGCCTAGATATAGTCGTTTTCTTTCGTCGGCCTGTAGTGATTACCGGTCCCGGTCATCATTCCATATGGGCACAAAGAACGCATGGATTAGAGTCACAAGGAGTAGGTCGGATTCGTGAGAAACAAGAGGAATTGGGGACGAAAAAATGTGAGTCCAACGATTAGTAATTGAGTAAACCTTAGGGACATACATGGATCAGCGAGCGAGCCACCATTGATGGGTCGAGCACTCATCCATCGGCGGATCAAGGCACGAGCAGGGGCTCCAGCAATAGCATTTAAGGACCATGAAGGGGAACGGAGCCTAACTCCGGAACTAACATTGCGTGTGGCCTGACGTGGCCAGAGAGACGACTGAGACACACCAAGCGCGTAGTTCAATGCGCGTCCAGAGATGCATCGATCCATTACTGAGTGATTTATGCGTCGATGCAGGCGAGAAAGAGCTAATTCCGGACGATGGGGATCGTTATTAGTGATGATGGGTTATGTTACGGTGGCCATTTTGTAATTTGTGGTTTTGCCGGAATGATTCGACGAAGGTTTGCAGTATTCCCGCGGTCACGTGTGTGTTGTGCCCACAAATGCCGAGATGAAAGTGCTGCTTGTTGTCGTCCACCTCAACGTAGATCGCTTAGCCGGGGGGAATCATCTTGTCCTCAAAATGGTTGGATCAGTTATTCCGAACGCCAGAGATGATCGCTGTTCCGGAAGGACCTGGAAGCGGCTCGGTGCTGTGACTTGGTACCCCCTTTTTGCTGTGTGGTGACAACGCCTTAAAATACTACTCCAGAGCCTAACAGAGGGCTCTGGTCTGTCCGGAGAGTAAGCCGGTCGCTGTAACAACACGCAGCCTCATGACAATTGATCAATTAATAGATTGTGTTCCCCGTTGGGAATAAAAGCTGTGTTATTCTACGCAAGTTATCGCGTACTGTATATGCGCAGAGGGACGACGCAATCGGTCTGATGACTTATTTGCGACTGTGTTCCTCGTCGGCTTTTTTTCTCGAATATATAACCCAGTCTCTAGGAGCCACATGCCCGGTGGGTGTATGTGGTTCATGGAGGTTGGTGTTGAATGAATAGGCGCCTTAACTAACGGAAACATTGTTGCCATTACGCTCGAGCGAAACCCAGCGTGCATAACCATACCTGGTAGTCGTGTTATGCTATGGTATTATCCGGTGAAAATGCCACACTGGGGTTCCTCTCTGCTTTCATGGCACATGATACATATAATAGCCCCAAAATGCCGGAATCTCAATTGGACTGCGTCTTCCCACAGCTCTCACCCTGTACTCAGCTATAGATACCTCATTTGCCAACAGATCTTCCTCTGCCTCCCTGCCTGGGAGCCATTCCCGGTGCATTCTGTCCAATGAGCTATCTCCGGCGGGCTCCTCTGTGGGCGGAGACGTCTAGAAGGGGCATGTGGAATTGATTCTTCGAAATTTTGACTTTGAGGGTTTCAACACTGTTCGGGGGTGTGGATACCTGCGCCTCTCGTTCGAGGGAGCGGGTGTCAACACGGTGCGAGGTCGAAAACCGGCTCGGCCCGTCTGGTACTTATACATTCCACGTACAGACATTACTTGCGTTGCCTGCATTTCGTCTTCTAGCATGCCTTCGCTCTCTACTTCCCGGGAAAATAGCCTTTTCATTCACTCCCGCCCACTGCTTGTCTCGGCGCAATCTTCGATGGCGATTCTTTAGCCCGCGCCTCCTAAATGGCTGTATTCCTCACTTGTCGCCAATGGCGTCCTTGGTCGATTTGTCGCTTACTCTTATATGCCCAGTTCTTATCGTACCGAACTCATACATTATTGTTCCCGAACGACGGCTGCTAATTCCATGTTCCCGTCCCGAGTCCAGGTCGTACCTAATGAGCATGGACTTCTGCCGCTCGTCTAGACGCACCACACATTCGTAAATGTTGGTTTGGTATTTAGGTAATATCCAAATATCACTTCCCCCTATCGTTCCAGTTTAGAACAACACTTTCCTTTATTGAGGGTCACAATACCGACGCTTGAAACGTAGACACGATTATCGGCACCGGTCAGCAGAAGAAGGTTGGCACAGGACTGAACGAGCGCGCTCTGGAAGGTTGATCCTTCGGCACCCCTCCACGCGTATTCCCTTATCACGCGGACCTCACCATTCTCGTGGCAGTACTATTTACATCAGTGGCATCCCAGCGTTGTATTGTGACAATCCCGCCACCGAGAAGTGGTCCTTTCCAGTAGCCCTCAATAATCGCTTGAGTCGAAACTTGACGTCTTAAACCACTGCGTCCACTTTCCCCTTCTTGATTGTGGCGACTACGCTCATGTCATTGCTATTTAAAACTACCTCAAAACATGTATATGTTTACAACTGCTAGATGCTTGGTGAGCGGTTGCTGGTGAAATGCTTGGTAATGCACCCTGTCATACGCAACCCTATCCGAGATAAGCGATTAAAGTTGCCTCGCAGTGGGAATACTCGGGTTTTGGAGGAGGTCTCGGACCATGGCGGAATCCAAGTACGCCCTGCATGCAATCGAACCTTAAGCAAGATCTCGCCGAGAACAAACTTCTGCCTTACCGCACAGTGCATATCCTCCCTGTCTCATTAAACGTGGCGAACCACGCAAATCTGGTGGTTCCAGGAGTCAGGAGAGCGAAGCTGTGACAGGCACGTAATGTTACCTGTTATCGTATTTAATCCCGTTCCTCCCAACGGGAACATCACCTTGCTTATCTCTTGCCCTGGGGTGCTGGCGGATGAGCTAAGCGCCCCCTAATGCTGCACCCAATGGCTCACCACATCTCAACGACAGCTCGGTTGCCTACAACTATTGGTTCTTGCATTATCACCAAGTTAATAGGTTCCTATGCTGAGGGTCAGTGCAAACTCAGCATGCGGATAATGAGATGTGCGCACTTGGAATGCATTATTGATGCGATCGGTGGCTTCGAGGAATTCTTATTGTCGATAATATTTAGGCACGGACGTCGATGTCACGAATATATGGGCGGACGAACCGTTTTTGCCAGTGTAATGGCCTGCCAACGGGTGTGTCTTGAAGTTAGGATCGGGATTGGTTACAGTCCAATCCACATCCTCCTCAACGTAGTTAAAGAAAGCTGCGGGATTTCCATTTCCCAAGTTGGAAAAGATATCCTTGACTTGCTCGATCGTGATGCCCATGCTGAGGGGGTAGAAGAACTTGCTTTAATGCGAAAGGGGGCCAGTGAAGGGGGTTTTCAGCACTTCTCCTTGTGCTCATAGCTTGCGCACGCTCCACTCGCTGATTTACAATACTCCGTGGGCGTTGGGGGCGTAGGGACCGAAAGCCCGGCGGGGAGAACAATGTAAGAAGACGCGGGGAAAAGGGCTTTCCCGGCCAATGAGAAAGAAGCGGCGTGCGGTGAGTGGAGCGTACCCACATCATGAGTGCATGTCATGTGAGGTCCAGCCCTCTAGAGCCACCTGAAGTCTGCAGGCTAAACATCCAGATGGCACACTCCATCAGCGCATACATCGCTTGTCACCATAAGGAAAACAACTTGTGCGCGGACCGAGCGCTCCGATAAGGGAGAGGATAACAGTTGACCTGATAAATGATTGGCGGAAGTAGAAACAAAGATCTCGCCTATTATTCAAGGACCGAGAAATTGTTGAAAATGGGACAGCCTCATACCTGCAATGACTTAGTCGAACCATCTGTTATCCACTGACGGAAAGAAAGGCCAGAATAGTTGTGCTTGTGATTTCTGCGTTTCTTCCATGTCCTTGAATATCCAGGCATGTACCAGGCTTTATTTATTCCAATAGAGGCTGGTAACCTGCCTAGTACCAGGCAGACCTCGTCATAGCCAATCCGCTGTTAGTTGTTATTGAAGCATTGTCCGCTCCGAAGGGTTCGGTTCAAACCAGGAACCCAACCGTCAAATTAACTCAAGCCGTGATTGGAAGCAGAGGGGGGGGGACCCAAATGGGGAGTTCACCATCCTGGATACACTAGTGTTTCGACATTCTAAATCGCATCTATCTCTCTGGCATTTCCCCTCGACCAGACTCGTACCCAGTCGGAGGAGCTCCGTGGACGCGCAAAATAATAGCTTTTTTACGCAATGTAAATAAATGTTCTCACACTAGACCTGCTTCCGATTGAAGTCACGTTCTGTACTCAATACAACAGATCACATGGTACGGAGTTGAACACATAGCCGATCACCTACTCCGTACCATGTGATCTGTTGTATTGAGTACAGAACGTGACTTCAATCGGAAGCAGGTCAAGTGTGAGAACATTTATTTACATTGCGTAAAAAAGCTATTATTTTGCGCGTCCACGGAGCTCCTCCGCTGGGTACGAGTCTGCCCCTCGACACCCCATCCCACACCTGGACAACCTCAATTTGGGACTTACACCTCCGATCTGTGAATCGATCAGTGATCAATTTTGACAAAGAACCATTCGGATCCGTGGCATGTAGGCAACTTGACTACATAGATAGATGTGGAATAAGGATATAGCGTAGATTATTTGCAACATCATGGAATCGTTTATATATACGGCAACCGTCAAAAAGAAGCTTCGAGATGTGTGATAATCTCGCGATGGCGACTGAGCACGATATCAAGGATTTGTTATATATGTATTACATAGATATTGTGCTCTCCGGCGATGAACTGAGCTCTGTGCATGTGTGCCTCGCTTCGCCATGTGCCCTATTGGCAGGACTGGGTCACGGTGGCTAGCCATCAACAGCAGTGGCGTTGGACTGCTACTACAACAAGACCTCCTCTCGCTCCCAGCTCAAATCTTCTATTCTGATGTACAAGACCTAACAGTCAACACATTCTGATCTCTGGATGTTGCGTGTGGTCGGAGTCAAATTTCCAAACTAACTATATGCATGGCCCCATCGAATGAGCGTTAATACTTAGCACTTGATGGTGTGGTGTGAGAGCCGATGATGCCAAATGGTCGAGATTCACCAGGCAATATCGGCTGCACTGATCGCAGCAGCATTTCTAATGAAAGATCTCTCGTTTGTGGGGAAGATTATTTAACTTCATCAGATTGGTTGGATCGCGCGTGGTTTATAACTGATCGGGTCTCACTAGTCCTCCAAGCACATCCGCTCAAGACTAAGGTTAGTAGTACTCTGTGATCCACACGTTACATTCATACTAGCTGCTCACGCCCGCTAGTGAAAGCAGTGTCTGAAAGTCACAATGCGATTCTGGAGTGCTTTTGCATCAATCGCGATACTTCCCATTGTCGCGGCTGATTTCTTGACTGCCACAGTCAGTTGCGACGTTCATAAGACGTATCCGGAACACAGTTGGGCTATGTACCCTTCGACGGTAGGTGGGTGAACTAAACCTAAAAATGAAATTTGCTCCTGCTCCCAACCTATATTTACCCAACAGAGGCTTGCGAAGATATAATTAACCACTGGACTGCGAATGTTATTCAGGATACACCCAGGGGACTGATCAACGGCTCGTTGTGCGGCATTGACATTTCAGTGGATCAGCCCAAGCTCAAGTACTATATCCCCTTGACTGAACTCACTGCAAACTGTACCCAAGGTACTGGAGGCAAGACATGCAATCGTGCGTCGGATGGTGCATCGTGCTCATATGCGAACGGGGCGTATTGCTACGCCTCACCCATGTGTGCCAAGTCCCCCCCCCAAGGGAGCCAGTTGGTGTCTCAGACCGTGTAAAAGATTTGTCCGTCTTGGCTCGGACCCTACAGGGGTCTAGAATGGATCAACTGCCTTCCGCAGCCAGTAAAGTGTTATATAGACGTCGAATAAAAAGCGAAGTCCATTTCCCAGGTTATGGAGTCGTATCGAAAACCCGAACGGAGAGCGATCAAGAGTTCGATATGTATCGGTGCTCAGGTAGGTGAAACGAGAGTCGGTTAGGAGTGATGGAGAAATGCTCCCTGAAAAGGGGGGGCTGGGAAGTCTCGCTCGCGGACTTGGTCAAACCGAGACCGGGGATAGAACAGCCTAGTCAGCCATCTAATGACGGCCTGTAGTGTTGATGTGGCAGCCCGACGCCACACGAGGACAAAGGGGAGGCGGAGCTGCAGGCAAAGCGTTGCCGTGTGGCAAACCCTTAGTCGCACAAAGCGCCGGAGGCGCTAGTTTCACCTTTGTTATCCGCTTTGTTGTATAGTTAGATAGACATAAAAGAGCGAGGATTACCTGAGTGCGATGCTCAACCCCGTTTGACATCGCGCTCTAGGTAAGTCCTCAACCTTATAGATTGTACATAGTTTACATCTTGCCTAACATATAAACCCCGTTTGACATCGCGCTCTAGACACCGCGCTCTAGTCTTCCTCCCGCTGATTTTCAGGTGATCAGCCCAGTACAACTCTACCCCAGCACTGCGCAAAGCCTACCGCCCGGCACCGCTGAACTGTTGTCTGACACGACTGCCCAGTTCTGACTCGCCACACCCACCGCCCGGCACTGCTGAACTTTTTGTCTGAAACGACTGCCCAGTTCTGACTCGCTGCACTTCTATTCTGGTTGTAACACCGAAGAACCATGACTACCGCCCTGCTCAAAGATTCTGCCATTGACAAGGCCGTTCTTACCATCCCCAAACTAAAAGGACGAGATGACTGGATCCTGTGGTCTGGGAACCTCGACATAGCCATGGACCACACCTGGGACTTCATTGAAGGCAGCAACACCACAGCTCCTGATGCGTCCAAAGTAACTGAACACCAAGATTGGGTAATTGGGGATCGGAATGCTCGTCGAAGGATCTGGCTCTCACTTGATGAATCAATCCAACGCAATGCCTTTCCACACAGGAAAAGCTCCGCTGCCATCCTGTTCAAGGCCCTCAAGGATGAATATGAGGACTCTGGATCCACAGCGGAATTCTATGCCAGACAGAGCTATGACAACGCTAAGCTCAGCGACTACAACTCAGTTTCAGAATACCTGACAGCCCTTATCAATTTTGCCTACCTGGTCAACAAGGAAGTGACTGACAATGAGGACCGCATTGGAAATCGTTCGATCGCCATGCACCTCATCCATACACTCCCACCCTGCATGCGTACACTACAAACAATGCTCCTCGATACTCCTCTTCCAAAGGGTGTGAAGTGGAACTTGGATGATTTCAAGAGAAGGGTACAAGCCGATGAACGTCGTGCATGCGCAGCGGGAGAGAACCTGGGGACCAAATCCGACTCACTCCAAACCCCGAAGGCACTCGCTGCTGAGGGGGAACGACCTAAAGGGAAGAGGAAGGACCCAAATGACCCCATCTGGCTCTCCCGGCAGACTTGCTGGAAGTGTGGACAGACAGGCCACATTCGTTCTAAATGTACCGCAACGCAAGAGGAAAAGGATGTGTACTGGGAAAAGAAAGCTGCAGAACAAAATGGCAGTGCCAATGTTACTACTGTCAGTACTGTCAGTGCCACGCCAGCAGGCATTGAGATGGCCATGTGTGCCACCGCATTGGGGAACGAACCTCCCACTGCCAGACCTAAGAACAGTGTTAGCTCCATGTGTGCTGAATACATCACTGACACTGCCCTGGTAGCGGACAAACCCATGGATACTGTAAAAGTGTGGATTGTGGATTCTGGCTGCAGCAACCATTTCTGCCCAAACAGGACGGAATTTCTTGATTACACACCTTTCACTACCCCGCGACACATCTGGCTTGGCAATGCCAGTACAATCCCCTCACTTGGACAGGGAACAGTCTTGATCCCCTGCACCGCAAACGGAAAGATTGTCCATTGCAAAGTCTTGGAAGTACAGTATGTGCCTGAACTGGCTTACAGTCTTCTCTCCTGCCGGGTCTTGATCTGCTGTGGAATACGAGTAACCTTTGATGAGGGAACCAACACCTGCAAAATCTCGAAATCTGGAACCTCAATCGCCGAGTCGCTAACAGAGTTGGGGCCATTGTTCTACCTAAACCAACCACAGTTGTCATCTCCCAAGGCCTCTCAGCTAGATAATGGACCAGCCGCAATGACCACTGCACCTTCTTTTGACCTCTTGCACAAGCGACTGGCCCACCCGGGGAAGGAATCACTTCGCACCATGATCAAGGAAGGGGCTGTGCTCGGTGTTGATGGAACCCGGAATGAGTCTGAAGACTTTGATTGTGAAGCCTGCATCAGGGGGAAAATGGTGAGGGGTTCTTTCGCAAAGGGCCATGACATTGCGACCACATGCTTTGGCCGAGTACACTCGGATATTTGTGGCCCGATGGAAGTCCTATCGCTTGGGAAGAAACAGTATTTTTGCATGCTGGTTATGACAGGACAAACTTTACCTGGTTTTATCCCTGTGCGCTAAAGTCAGACTTTACCCCTTGGTTTGCCAAGATGGACACCTTCTTTGCGAACCAGTTTGGGACACATGTCAAAATACTGAGGACTGACTGAGGGGGAGAATATGTGAATGGAGCTCTGGAGAAGTATTGCACAGAGAAAGGAATCGGTGTGGAGTTGACAGTCCCTCATACCCCTGAACAGAATGGTGTCGCGGAACGGACAAACAGGAGGATTCTGGACAAAGGGCGCACCCTGATGAAGGATGCACATGCACCCGATTTTCTCTGGGCAGATGCCCTCGCGACTGCTACCTATGCAATCAACCGCATGGTGGATAGTCGCTCTGATAGAATCACCCCTTTTGAACGACTCTATGGAAAGAAACCCAATGTCTCTCACATGAGGGTTTGGTATGCGTTTTCATCCATAGACCAAAAGATCTAGGAGCGCTAAAGCTGGGGGAGCGCGGAAAATTGGTGAAGTTTTTGGGCTACCCCGAAGGCTGTAGTGGGTACAGGACATATGACCTGATCACTCACAAAGTTGAGGTTGTACGTGCACCAATTTTCCGGGAAGAAGCAAAGGCAGCAGCACGTGTGTTCTTCGAATTGGCACAGAGTGACTTGGACAGCAATGCGGAGGTGAGTCCTGAGAGTCGTTCGACACTGGCAACTGCCGAGGACTCTCCTACAAGTCACGATGGTCCAGTTGACACAGCACCTGATGCATCACATGTTCCGCCTGTCCCTCCTACTCACCACAATCGACCAGCCAGGGTGCATCATCCACCACATCGTTTTGATCCATCTGTCATATCCATACAATCCCGACCTCCGCTCAGGGCTCCCGGAACTCCGAACTCCGACTTCCGGAGCCCTACTTCCCTTCCATCACCTTCTCCTTGCCAACTCCCAAGAGGTTATCCCACCTCCGGCTCGGACACCACCTTCGGTCCGACTCCGGAACATTCCGGGTCCGACCCCAACCTCGACACCTTCCAGACGAGTATGCAAAACCTATGCTCCCGACTCCGGACCTCCGCTCCGGTATCCCGTTCACGTCTCGTCTCCGGAACCTCCGGTCTTAGCTCCGACCTCGGACTTTGACCCCACCTCCGCTTATACCCATTGTATTGGTTAGCTCATTCCATTTAATTACCTTTGCCAATATTCCGGAGTTTAACCTCCGAGTTCGGACTTTCCGGACTTATTCCGGACCTTGCAACTATTGCATTGTCCATTTCAATTCCGCTATTCTCCCTCATTCCTATTTGGGCTGCTGCTTCCTTTCCATTCAGTCAGCTAGCCATTCCCGACTCCCATCCTCCTTCCTTCCTTCTTGGGCCTTGGCCCTTCATTCCTCCTTTGGGAAACACCATTGAGTCAAACTCTTGACCCTCGGTGTTGTTCCTCTTTCCATCTCCCTTTGTCTCCTTTTGTCCTACCCTTGTTCCTTTTGATTCCGGACCCCTCCTTATATACAATGTACCTAGTAACTTGTAACCTCAGTCCGAAATTGACTGGAATTCCCCCCCCAAGAGACTTTCCCTCTGCTAGATCCGAAATTAGGGACCCCTAGGACAACCAGCAATGGCACAGCGCTCCGCCTGAGTCGCTGAGGCCGAGGTCCTTCCATGCTAAGTCTCCGATTCCATTCCGGAGTCGTCTGAATCCCCGCATTCTAACACCATCCGAATATGGACCACATGGCCGACAAAAGGAACTGATTGCCAATGTCTATGAGGATCTCTGGAATGACATGCCTGTGGCAGCAACTGTCAAGCTTGAAGATGTCCTGGACATAGCCCTAGATGAGGTCCATCTGACCAGCACAGTACTAGCTAACAATACAGATATCCCAGGTGCCCCATCTTTGCACGAAGCACTTGCTGGGCCTGAATGTGATCTGTGGCACAAGGCCATTCTGGAGGAACTGGCAGCGATTAAAGAAGCCGGGACGTGGAAGCTTGTTGAACCAACGCCTGATATCCGAAACATCGTTGGGTGCTGTTTTGTCCTGCAGAAGAAGCGGGGCGCCAACGGGGAAGTCACTCGCTTCAAGGCGTGGTTGGTTGCCCAAGGGTTTAGCCAACGTGAAGGTATTGACTATTCTGAGACTTTCGCCCTGGTTGTCAAATCCGCGTCGTTATGAGTCTTTCTTGCCATTTGTGCTCGCCATGGGTGGAGAGTCCACCAGATGGACATCAAGTCTGCATACCTGAATGGCACCCTATCTGAAGATATCTACATGCGGCAACCCAAGGGATATGAGGAAAAGGGGGAGGAACACAAGCTGGCCAAGTTGAAGAAGGGTCTTTACGGTCTAAAGCAAGTGGGAAGGGAGTGGTACGCCACGCTACATGATTTTCTCATCCAACTGGGTTTCCAATGGACACATGCTGACCATTCTGTCTTCGTCTTCAAACGAGGTCGATCAATCATCATTATCCCAGTATACGTTGATGACAAGCTCCTAGCTGGAAATGACGAAAACCTCCTGACATCCATCCAAGACTCAATAAGCTCGCATTTCAAAGTATCTAGTTGCAGTGAGGCCTCATGGATACTTGGAATTCGAGTCCACCAGGACATCGCAGCAGGGACACTGTCAATTGACCAGTCCCAGTACATCAAGGACATCTTAGCGCGTTTCAAAATGACCGACTGCCACATTGCCCTTACACCACTACCCACAAGAGCTCAGTACAAACCCGCCTCCATGGAAGACCACTCTAGGGTTTCCTCATACCCTTACCTCGAAGCGATTGGCTCACTAATGTATGCCGCTCTGGGAACTCGACCAGATATCTGTGCTGCTGTTCGGGCACTCTCTCCTTTCGCGGCGACATTCGGACGTGAACATATCGAGGGGATCAAACATATATTCAGGTATCTTGCGGGCACTATGAACCGGGGGATAGTATACACAGCGGGGGGAGGGGAACTTGTGGGGTACACGGATGCGGACTGGGCGAATGATGCAATGAACCGGAAGTCGATCTCAGGAAATGTCTTCTTGTTGTCTGGGGGAGCAATCTCCTGGATGTCGAAGCAGCAGACTAACATAGCTGACTCATCAACATATGCAGAGTACATCGCAGCAGCGGAAGCAGCAAAGGAACTGGTGTGGCTGTGACGACTTCTTGAGGAACTACATGAAGGCATCGCCGGGCCAACAATCTTACACATTGACAATCGCGCTGCAGATCTACTTGCTCGAAATCCTGTCAACCATGCCGCCACGAAGCATGTCGATGTACGATACCATTTCATCAGGGAATGTATCACAGATGGGACAGTCAGCCTCAAGCTCGTAGGGACCAATGATATGATGGCCGATGTTCTCACCAAGTCCCTTGCGAAGGTGAAGCACGAACACTTCTGCCTGATGATGGGGATGGAGTACATGGCCTAGAGAAGGTGTGGACGTCAGGCTGTGGGGGAGTGTTGATGTGGCAGCCCGACGCCACACAAGGACAAAGGGGAGGCGGAGCTGCAGGCAAAGCGTTGCCATGTGGCAAACCCTTAGTCGCACAAAGCGCCGGAGGCGCTAGTTTCACCTTTGTTATCCGCTTTGTTGTATAGTTAGATAGACATAAAAGAGCGAGGATTACCTGAGTGCGATGCTCAACCCCGTTTGACATCGCGCTCTAGGTAAGTCCTCAACCTTATAGATTGTACATAGTTTACATCTTGCCTAACATATAAACCCCGTTTGACATCGTGCTCTAGACACCGCACTCTAGTCTTCCTCCCGCTGATTTTCATGTAGAGGGGGGGCCATTTGGCCTTCAAATGGGCCTAATAGGGGGTATTTACTGGTGGATGTCCTGGACATCCTGGTGAAGAAGGAAAAGGCCTGATCCATTCACCAGGACGTCCCCAGGATGTCCTAGGGCATCCTAGTGGGGGTGGGCAACCCAGGTTAGTTCCGTGTCCCGATTATGTAATCAGAATCGTCTCAAACATGAGCCCCGAAACAACTTCCTCATAACTCACATCTGTCATATCCGTGCATACCCGACCCCGACCTGACTTCCGGACCTCCACCCTCTTCACCTCCGGAGTCATAACCTACCGCTGCTGTTCCGATACTCACCTTCGGTCTTGGCAACACACCTCCCCCTTACCTCTCCGACCCTATCTCCGTCCGCTCCGATACTCATCTCGGACCGAACACCGCCCCACTCACCACCCTCCTACTACTCCGCTCCCCCTTCACAACACCTCCACCCTCCCGTCATCCCCCTATGCTTCCCCCGTCCGCTCCGATACTCACCTTCGGACCTGACTACTCTCCTTTCCGCCACTCCCTCTTCCTTACCTTTCCCCTCTCTTCTCCCTCTGTTACTCCTCCACCACCCTTCTGCCAAGTTACGACCTTCCACTGCTGTTCCATACTTCGCACTCGGACACCGCTCGTACCTTACTCCGAGCCTCCGTCATAGTCCCTACCTCGGACTTTGACTCCACCTCGGTCTTAGTCCATTGCATTGGTGACCTCATACTACGTGAACACCATTGCCAATATCCCTCGGACTTTCAACCCCGCCTCCGTAACCTCCATAAGCTCCACAACCCCCGAGCTTTGCGGATCGCCTTCGGCACTCTCGCCGCTTGTAATGTATTTCTCGCGTTTTCCCCTCATCCCTATTTGGACTACTGCTTCTTCCTATTCTAGCCAGTTAGTCATCATCCCCACTTCCCCTCATCCTCCTGCCCCTCTGGGCCTCGCCCTCCCTACCTCCTTTCGGACATATCACAGGTCCTGCCTTATGACCTTCGGTACCGCTCCGCTCCTCCTACCCTTTGTTCCCGTTCGGACGTCTTCGTTCCGATTCGGTCACCCTTTGTTCTCCTTGTGCTTTTGCCCCTTCCATTATATATATTGGCGCTTGTACATACTCGTTTTGGTTTAGTCCGAAATCGACCTGAAATGCCCCCTAGAGACTTCCTGCTCACCTACTGTGAAATTAAGGACCAAATGGACAAACAGCAATGGCACAGCGCTCCGCTTGAGTCGCTGAGGCCAAGGTCCCTCCACGCTAAGTCTCCGATTCCACTCCGGAGTCGTCTGTTTCCGCCCGGTTCTAACAACATCCTCACTCTCCCATGTTGGAGGAACTGTGTGCTATGGGAGGCCGGACGAGTTTTCGTACAGCCACATTCCCACATCCGAGCGAGGAACTCGCCCGGACAGCCACATTCCTGCGGTAGCGTGACTACTTGGTCACAACACCTTTTCTTCTTACTTATTTTGGTCACTTCGGACTTATCCGCAAAGTCCACAAACTATATTCATTCATTTGGATTAGTTTCCTTTTTCCCTCAGTTCTCGCACATTAGCTTGAGACTGAGGTTATTTACAACATTCTTTTACTCTTATTCCTTATACATTGTAACTCATTGTATATTACCTTATAGCTTTAGCATTAGGTAATATTATAGTTCTCGCACATTAGCTTGAGACTGAGCTTTAGCATTAGAGCAAGTGGTTATTCCGTTATCCCAAACCTCATATGAGATTATTTAAGCAAAGTATACATTGTGTACTATAGTTTTGAGACTTGATCGGAAAGATTGGTGGTAAATAAGATGTGAAAGTAAGGGATTGGATTATGATCAAGGGGTGTCGATTCGGCCATTGCCAAACCCCAGGTTGGAGGGGGAATCTTATTTTCGGATACCATTTTAGATCAATTCATATGCTACATTTATGAGTCTAACTAAGAGAATTCAATGCTTTTTTATGCACTTATTGGTGCAAACAATCTCATGTGACCCACAACTCCATCCAGGAGGAATGTATGAGCCGAGCCCTTGACATGCTCGGTGAAACTAAGGAGAATGTTAAAGATACTTTGAAGGTACATGACAGATGTACAAACCCAAACTCTTTCACAACCAGTCCCATGACATTGAACAATGGTTGCGATTTCTTCCACGGTAATTTGTGAAGCAGGGGCATTCAGGGAATTAGCAGGTGTCAAAAGTGGAGGAAGGCTATTGTTCAGAGTGGGGGAGCCAGGATTGGGGGAGGGTTGCATGTCATTTGGGACCATATTTTCGACATCCTCTTTGGGTACCCATTGAGACAATTTAGACTGTGCCTCAAGGTCTGTAGATCTTGAAGTTCTAATTGATCAGTAGGGACCATCATACAGCAGAGGACTCCATTAGAATCACGGAAGATCTGATAATATTGGAAAAGATTGTAGGATCAATGGCAACAGTGATAGTGATGGTGACAGTGACGGTGACGGTGACAGTGAAAGTGCCTCCACTGAGGACTTGGGGGATGGGTTCCTTACCTAAGAATGTTGCATGCCTCATCCGAGGGCTTTCTGGGTACATGCCTCATCCAAGGACTCTCAATTGTGTGCATGCCTCATCTGAGGGCTCTCATAGGGGGTGTGCCTCATCTGAGGACTCTAATGGGGTTGCCTACTTCATGAACGTGAGAGGTGCCTCAGCCAGAGGACTTCCGGATAGCCAATTAGAAATCGGCTAAGGTGCTGCGAGGGTCAAGCGGACTTTCAGTGATACTTCAACGAGCCAGCTGGGCTCATAACCTGTTGAAAAACAAGGTTACGCCAGCGAGGGTAGGTGATGGAAGTAGGCCGCTAAGTCTATTAACCTGATGTAAATAACTGTAAATACATAATTCGAGCTTGACTTCCAACAGCAACTTGTGAGCTATGTGCATCTGAGATGTTAAAATGAGCTGGAAGTTGTTTCCTCCATCTCGTCTCTGCTCTGTTTGCTGTATGTGTCATATCCCAGAATCCCGACCCCGCACACTCCCACCACACCACACCTTCCTAACAACTTCACCATCCCCTACACCATGCCTCCCCACTCCCCAAGTCACCTTCCCTCCTGACTGTCTCAGTTCCGGTCTGGTTGCGGCACACCGAACCTTGGCCACTCCCATCCCGGAAGCTCAGTCCCGAGTCGGAACATTTGGAGACCCCGGATTTGCTCCGATATCCTGACGGACCTCCGACATCCCGTGACATGCCCTTAAACCTTTCCTCCACCCATTTCATTTATTTGAGTCACCTAACATCCTTCGGATACGCAACTCCGCTTTCGGAGCTACCCGCATCCTTCGGTGATCTCCCTCACGTTATCACTTATTAGTCACCTTCTATTCTTAGCACGACTATCTTCTTCCTTTCATTCAGTCGGCTAACCCCCCTTTGTCCATTTGTCTTCCCCATTCATTTTCCGCCTCCAACTCCGCCCCCCTTGGCCCGACACCTCGGTTCCCCATTTAAGATATCGTTCGGGACCTTTCAGTACCTCTCGGTATCATTCGGCACCTTTCGGTGTTGCCCCATTGTCATTCGGACTTTAACTAAGTCCTTCCCATTCCCCTTTATAAATACCCGTAGATTAGAACCTGTAGTTCCTCAGTTCTAATCTCGACTAAAATGCCACCCAAAGTCCCTCTGAGTGAATCCCGTTCCTGTTCTACAAGACACCTCAGACATAAGAAATACAAGGACTAACTGAGACCTAATGGAGGCACAGCGCTCCCTCCGAGTCGCTGAGGCTGCATCCTTCTTAGAGCCTCTTGTACCATCCAGCAGAACCGGGCTCCCTGAGAAGCTTCGGTTCACTACCGGAGCCCTCGGACCCCCCTCTAGTTGAGCCCTGCCTGCATCCGGACTCACGCATTTACCCCTCTTTCCATCACGGGTTTTTGACACTGTCCCTGACAGATGGAAAAGATCCCCGAGAACTCCGAGTATTTCTGGTCCAATGCGAACTGAATTTCCAGGACCATCCCCTCGCTTTTGCTAGCAACTGTGCCAAGGTTATCTTCGCACAGTCCTACCTCAAGGGAATGGCCCTCGATTGGTTTGAGCCAGATCTATTATTCGATCAAAATTCTACGCTTCATCCACGATGGATGAATAACTATCAAGAGTTTGTCAACGAACTTCAAATGAACTTCGGTCCTCATGATCCTGTGGGCGATGCCGAAGTTCAACTAATGACCCTGGACATGAAGGACGGGCACCACATCAATAAGTACGTTGTCAAGTTCAACCGACATGCCTCTCAACTTCATGGTTATGGAGAAGCCACACTCCGTTGTTTTTTCTATAATGGATTGTCGGAATGTATCAAGGACGATATTGCCAGAGTAGGTAAACCTTCTACTCTTTCAGAACTTCGCACCTTGTCACAAACTTTCAATGCGTGCTATTGGGAGCGTAAATCTGAAGTGACACGTCATGCAAAACCCTCCTCCTCTAACGTTTTTGACAAGTCCACCACTGCTTCTCATTCTGACCCCATTCCTTCCTCCTCTCTCAACTCCGCTTCCGGTAGCAAGCCTCCAAAGGACAATAAGAAGTCCAGGGCCAGCTCTGCTAAGCCGGACCTCTTGTCAAAACTCAGAGACAATGGCAAGCTCACGCCACAAGAGCATAAGCATCGTCTTGACAAGAAACTTTGTATGTTCTGTGGTCAGTCTGGCCACATGGTCAAGGACTGTCCCAAGTCTTCTTCTCGCACATCTAAGGCCTGTACATCCCAGACCGAGGAGCAAGGATCCGCTTCTGCAGAAGCAAAAAAATTAGTCCGCACCCCCGTGGACTCTGCACAGACCGGGGGTTGCGATTCTTCCCTCTGTGCACTCAAAGAAGTGCATTTAAACGCATCTTCCATCTCCGACTTATCCTCCCTCCATATTCCTGTTTCTTTTTCTCTTTCAAATGGTCTATTTTCTCCTCTCAATGTTGACCCTTCGGTTGATGTTCTACCCGCTGTATATAGTGTTGCTGATGTACCACTCTCTCCTCCTCCCCCTCCTCCTACTTCCGTAGATCGTTCCACCTCCCTCCACTTCTCTTCTTTCTCTCTTCTTCTCCGTCCGATGATAGGACAAAAAATAAACTCTTCTGCAACTATGAGAATGTACCCGCACTCATAGACTCTGGGTCTTCGGACTGCTTCATTGATGACTGTCAGAGTCTGCGCATCTATTTGCAGTGTAAGAGTATCCCCAGGAAACTAGTCGATATCAAAGCTGGGGGACTAGTGTCAGGGACGGCTCGAGGAAGGCAGAGGTAGCGGCGTAACGCTCGGCGCTAGCGGCCCAGACGGCGGTGGGGCGGTGAGACCGTATAGTGGATAGCCCTTACTCGGGCTTACATCCCTGTGTGGCTTCTTAGGCTGAAGCGGGAAATGTATTGTTATTAGGGTGGGAAGCCAGACTAAACTAGGGTACTTGCTGTCAGGGACAGCTCCGAAAGCGGTGAGGTCCCGGGGTGCGGGACTTGGGGGGACGGATAGTGGCTATGCGTAGTGGCGATCCCGTTGCGGGGTGAGTGTCCCCGACCACTTAGTCTGAAGTGGAAATGTGAGAAGAAGGCTACTTCTTCGGTTCCCACTCCAGGTGTTATTATATACATGCGGGAATGATCACGTGGGGTGTGCCACGTCACCCTTGCACACAGCCACAGCTCTCTGGGTGCTTCCACAGAAGATCCCGAGAGGGCCCACTGTGGGTGCAAGGCGAGTGCGGCGGCGGTGGTGGCGGTATAGGGATGTAAGATACAGGAGGGGAGATGGGCATGTGCACCGGTGATACATTGAGCAGGGGGAAAGGTGGTCCATGTGAGAGAAAGAGAGAAAGAAAGAAAGGAGGAAAGGAGAACAGGAGAAAGGAAGAGGGAGAGGAGGGAGAGGCGGTGCAGAGCGGGGAAGCGGAGCAGGGATCGGGCGGGGCATGTCGGGGCATGCCCTGACACTTGCCTGAAGTGGGAAATGAGAAGAAGGTTACTTCTTCGGTCCTGCTTCGGCTTAGTTTATATACATGTGTGAATGGGTCACATGGGGTTGCCACGTCACCCTTGGACGAAGCCGGGTTACCGCAGGTGGTTCCATGGTCGATCCCGAGTGTTGGAGGGGAAGTACAAGTAGAAGTGCATGGTGCATCCGGCGTTGCGGTGCCCCTATGGGGTGCTCAGCGTCGGACGCATCCGTGCTACAAGGGTAGGAAAGAAAGAGAGGTTGTCTGTATAAAGATAGAAAAAGAGAAGAAGGAAAGAAGAGAGAATGAGAGGATGAGACAAAAGGAAAAGGAGGTGGCGGTGGCAGCGGTGGCGGCAGTGTGCCCTGACAACTAGCCCAGCTGGCATAGTAGCCTTATGTACATGAGTTCTGCTAACTCACGAGAGCACAGTTACATTGGGAAGATGGTAACCGATAGAAGCATGACATCAAATAGGAAGATAGAAGATGTGGGAAATGAGGGAATATCGGGTAAGGGGTGACGTGATAGCGAATATAGCACAATGAGTTATATCTGCGTTCTAACTATGTAATTATCTCACGCAATCTCGGCTCACAATTACATCATTGATATCGCTTAGAGTAAAGGGGGGCCAGATAACCGGGCGTCCCCTGACAACAACACATTCGTAAAGAAGTTGGCCCTGAAGACATATCAGATTAAACCCCTACAACTACGCCTTTTTGATGGTAGCACTAACTCAATCATAACCCGTGCCATTGATATTCCCCTCCACTTCGCTTCCGGAAACATCACCCCCACGACTTTCTTTGTCACATCGCTGGATCGATCATGTTCCCTAGTCCTAGGACACATCTGGCTTACCCGCTACAATCCGTTGATTGACTGGGTGTTATAGGAATGGAGTCTCTTGCAACCGTGTCGACTGAACATCAACCACAGCGGGTCCTCCTTCTCCACATCCTCCCATCTCTTTCTTACATTCTCCCTGTTCCCCCCCCTTATACACTCACTCTGCGCTAAGCTTTCCCTTATTGGGTTTTGGTGCTGGCCGGATTATTTATTCCATTTCGCGAGACTTCTTGCGATCATTCTTATTCAATAGTTAGCGTCACGTTCATGTATGGCTACAGCTGAGAAAGACAGAACTTAACGAATAACACACTCTCACCTTCTGTGCAACAACTGTAAACCTCCTTGTGCCAACACTGTAACGTCTGTGTAAGATTGTATATGTCTCGGTCACCATCTATATGGGTCATCCCTACTGAGGTAGACGACTCTAGCCATGGATCGTCAAGTTCGCACATGACTCAACTCAGGTATGTGCGAACACCTTCTGTTACAATTCATGTCGCTCGCCCAGGTACTGGGCTCTCATCTGTTCACCACATGGTGAGAATCTGGTTAACTCTATGGATGGATTAGTATTCAATACAAGCCCGTTCCCCTTGTTGCCGGTACGCTCTCGCAAGTGCCAAGTAGCTGCCAATCCCACCACATGTTGTTCGACCTATGATTGACTAACCCCTCCATCACCGGTACGCTCATATGAGCGCCAAGTACCTGTTGACACAAACACAGACTGTTTGCCAAATGAACGGTCTTATACCCTGTTGCCGGTATGCCCGTCTGGGTGCCAAGTATCCATCAACCCAACCTCAAGTACATAGCTCCCTCAAGGAGCTGGAATCTCATTTGTTGCCGGTACGCCCATCTGGGTGCCAAGTACCCATCAACCAATTCTCAGGAAGCTCCCTCAAGGAGTTGTTATATCACTCACTACTGGTACGCTCCCTCAAGTGCCAAGTACCTGCTAGCCCTTTGTCCTCGACTGGTCCAGTTCTGGATATCCCCTTTGCCTGTGATCCTATACACCCACACATGGTATGTATGCTCATGTAATGAGTGCCAAGTATCCATCATAGCAGACTCCCATTCACCACGAGGTCCCAGCTTTCTGGAAAAAGCTCTAAGGCTATCGGACAACACTCATTACATGACTAGGCCACCCTACATACACGAGGTCGATGATTCCAAGTTGTCTATGGGGGCGGGGAGAAATGGATTACCCATAACCCATTTCTTTAACACTGGGTCTCAAGCAGTATTACGTTCCGAACTTCCGAACCTACCAAGACAGTTACTCCAAGCTCTCCCCTGTTGTCTCCAGTACCACTGCCATCGTCCAACATCCAACCATCTGATGTTCCGCCAGCACCTCAGCCCCAGGCTCCCATTCCTCCATTACCATCTATCGAGTTCGTCAGCCGTTCCGCATTTGTGAAGGCTTGTCAACTTGAAGGATCGGTATCCTTCAGCCTAACCATCCCTTCCAAGGACAGCCGCTTGAGGGCTGCCTCATCCCACACCGACTCCGTTGACCTCTTGGCCGTTCCAAAGGAGTACCATGAGTTCGCAGATGTGTTCAGTAAGAGCAAAGCCTCGATGCTGGCACTGCACTGTGAGCACGACCTGAAGATTGACCTTGAGGAAGGCACTTCACCACCCTTGGGTACTATGTACTCTCTCTCTACTTTGGAACTCGAGGCTCTCCGGGCGTTCTTAGATGAACACCTAGCCTCTGGGTTTATTCATCCTGCTACTTCCGCTCACGCAGCACCGGTCCTCTTTGTCTGCAAGAAGGACGGATCCCTCCATCTTTGCATTGACTTCCGAGGGCTGAACAAGATCACCAAAAAGGATCGCTACCCACTTCCCTGCATCTCAGACCTCCTTGACGCACCTAGCCATGCCACAGTCTATACCAGACTCGACCTCTGGCATGCCTACCACCTGGTTCACATTGCAGCAGGCAACAAATGGAAGACTTCCTTCTGCACGCGCTATGGTTCCTACAAGTGGCTTGTCATGCCATTCGGTCTTGTGAATGCACCTGCGGCCTTCCAGCGATTTGTCAACACAATCTTTGCCGACCTCTTGGACGTTTCTGTGGTAGTCTACCTAGACGACATCCTTACCTACTCGGAAGACATGGCTTCACATCAGGAGCATGTCCGAGAAGTTCTTAGGAGACTCCGCAAACACACTCCCTCCGGACTCACCATGTCCATCGAGAAGGTTAAAGCCGTCCAAGATTGGCCCGAGCCCTGTAAAGTCAAGGATGTCCAGTCCTTCCTTGGCTTCGCTAACTTCTATTGGCATTTCATCCACCAATACTCCGACATTGTGGTCCCCTTGACATGCCTTATGCATAAAGGAGCCCCTGGTTATTCTCTGACGATTGTTGCTCTGCTTTCAACACCTTAAAAGTAGCCTTCACTTCCTGACACATTGGGTACCCGACGCCCCCCTCATTGTAGAAACCGATGCCTCCGATTACGCGATCTCCGGAATCCTGTCCATCCATTGTGATGACAGAGAGATTCGCCCTGTCGCTTTCCGCTCTAGAACACTCTCGGTGCCGGAGCTCAATTATGACACCCATGATAAGGAACTGCTCGCCATTCACGATGCATTCTGATCATGGCATCACTACCTTGAAGGTTTAGGAACCCCAATCGATGTCATCACCGACCACAAGAACCTTGAGTATTTTTCCACCACCAAACTCTTGACCTGGCAGCAAGCCTGCTGGTCAGAGTTCCTCTCCCAGTTCCACATGACTGTCCGATTCCGTCCCAGAAGACTCGGAGTAAAACCAGATGTGTTGACTAGACACTGGGATGTCTATCCCAAAGAAGGGGATTGTCACAGCCCTGCAAAGTCCCCGCCCTTCTACCACTTCCATCACTTAGTGGCGCTGATAGTGGTTCCCATCTACAGCCCTGTAGTGGCGCCTCCTTCTTTCTCCCGCCACCACTTGAGCTCCTCAGCCATTCGGCTGATACCGTTTCATTCTTATTCATTCACTTAACTTACTAGCGGTCAATATCGTCATCGCTGATCCACTCCTTATTGACATTTGGTTTATTCCTTTATTGACACTTGGTTATTCCTTTATTGACATTTGATTTATTCGTATATTGTCACGGCCCCGCAAAGTCCCCGCCCCTCTACCACTTTCTGCACCCCCACCCTTGCGCTGTTACTCATGCCCGTTAATCTCGCCATTTCCCATCACTTAGCGGCACCGATAGTGGTTCCTGTTCTACAGCCCTGTAGCAGCGCCTCCTTCGTTCTCCCGCCACCACTTGGGTTCCTCAGCCATTCGGCCGATACCGTTTTATTCTATTCATTCGCTTAACTAACTAGCGGTTGTTATGGTCGCCGTTGATCTGCTCCTTATTGACATTCCTTTATTGATATTTGATTTATACGTATATTGACATTCTGATCCACACACCTATATTGTCGGCCTATCCATTCTGCCTCCCAACTTCGCTGTCCTCTGTTCCATTCATTTCTTCTGTTCCATTACCCTGGTCTGCATCGCCCTTTTAGTTCTGTCGTACTTATCATCCCGCTCCTGTCCCGCGCCGGACCGACCGGTCCCTTCTCTGTTCTCCTTTCTTATTTATACTTGTAGTTTACTGTCGATGTACCTGAGTTCGAATATCGACTAGAATTCCCCCCCAAGTACTCTCATCTTAAGTTCGCCTCTCAACTTCATCCCCGCTTAAGTCAACGTCGCCGCAAGGTCTTTCCCGCTAACATGAAATACAGGACAGCCTAGAACGTGTGGCGCAACGCTCTGGCCAAGTCGTTGAAGCTGAAGTCCCAACCCCACGACGCCTTGCAACGGAGTAGCTCATTAGCTAAGTGACCACTTACGCCGCCGTACTCCGCTCCGCTTCCCGCGATCACCTCGAACACAGTTTCTGACATATATTGACATTCTGATCCGCCACCATATTGGTGCCTAGATTGTCGGGCTATTCATTCTGCCTCCCAACTTTGCCGTCCTCTGTCCCATTCATTTCTTCTGTTCCATTTCCCTGGTCCTCATCGCTCTTTTAGTACTTGCCATCCCGCTCCCGTCCCATGCCGGACCGACCGGCCCCTTCTCTGTTCTCCTTTCATATTTATACTTGTAGTTTACTGTCGATGTACTTCAGTTCGAATATTGACTAGAATTCCCCCCCAAGTACTCTCATCCTAAGTTCGCCTCTCAACTTCATCTCCGCTTAAGTCAACATCGCTGCAAAGTCTTTCCTGCTAAATGTGAAATACGGGACAGCCTAGAATGCGTGGCGCAACGCTCTAGCCAAGTCGTTGAAGCCGAAGTCCCAACCCCCATGACGCCTTGCAACGGAGTAGCTCATTAGCTAAGTGACCACTCACGCCGCCGTACTCCGCTCCGCTTCCCATGATCACCTAGAATACAGTTTCTGACAGGGATATGGACTATGCTCGCGTCAACCCGCAGAACTTCCGACCGGTCTTCACTTCGGAGCAGCTCACTGCATCCTTACAAGCCACATTCCTAGTGGCCACAGTAATCCGAGCAGCCATACTCGTCGACACAGAGGCTCTCCATCGAGACATTCTAGCCTCCCTCTCCTCTGATACCACAATCTCTTCTCATCTCGCTTCCCCCAACCTCCCCAATTCCCGCTGGTCTGTTGATGCCGAAGGCCTGGACAACTGCATCTACGTTCCAGATTCCAATGATCTTCGTCTCCGCATTTTGCAAAACAAGCATGACCACCAACTTTCCGGACACTTCAGTCAAAACCAGACTCTGGATCTAGTACGTCATGATTATACCTGGCTGGGCATCTGTAACTTCATCAAGAGCTACGTCTCCTCCTGTACTTCTTGTGCCCATGCCAAAGTCTCCCATCATAAGCCTTATGGCTTACTCAAACAACTCCCCATCCCTGAACGTCCTTGGAACTCCATCTCCATGGATTTCATTGAACAGCTACCCTCCTCTTCCGGATTCACTTCCATCTTGGTCATTGTGGACCGCCTGTCCAAACAGTGCATTTTCATTCCTACCCACGATACCATCACCTCTCCGGAACTGGCCAAGCTCTTCCTCCTCCATGAATTCTCCAAGCATGGAGTTCCTTCCCATGTCACCTCCGACAGGGGTCCGGAGTTCCATTCACTTGGTAAGGCCCTCGATATCTGCCTCCACTTCACCTCCGGTTATCACCCAGAAGGAGACAGACAGACCGAATGGATGAACCAGACGCTCGAGCAGTACCTGCACATCTACAGTAACTACCAGCAGGACAATTGGTCCGAACTCCTACCTCTTGCGGAGTTCACATACAACAATGCTCCGAATGCCACCACAGGCGTCTCTCCGTTCTTTGCCAACAAAGGCTACCATCCAAACATCACCGTTCACCTGGAGCGAGACCTAACATCAGTACGCACCCAGGAGTACTCTGTAGATCTCGACTCCCTCCATCACTTCCTTCGTGAAGAAATGCACCTCACTCAGATCCGTTATCAGGGCCTGGCAGACTCCTGTCGGAGTCCTGCCCCAGCTTTCGAGGTAGGAACTTCGGTCTATGTAAAGGCCAAGTATTTCTGCTCCACCTGACCTTCCAAAAAGCTCTCCAAGAAAAACCTCGGCCCATTCGAGATCATTGCCTGCATTGGAACCCACTCCCTCACTCTCTGCCTGCCGGAAAACATGCAAGCCATTCACCTGGTATTCCATGTCTTGCAGATCGAACCATCCATCCCAAACGTCATTCCGAACCGCCACCAGCCACCTCCACCTCCTATAGAAATCGAAGGCGAGATGGAGTTCGAGATTGAAGAGATACTTGACTCCAAAATCAACTGACGAAGACGCAACAAGTTGCTCTACCTGGTCAAGTGGCTAGGACTGTTAGAATGGGCGGATTCAGACAACTCCGGAGTGGAATCGGAGACTTAGCGTGGAGGGACCTTGGCCTCAGTGACTCAAGCGGAGCGCTGTGCCATTGCTGTTTGTCCATTTGGTCCTTAATTTCACAGTAGGTGAGCAGGAAGTCTCTAGGGGGCATTTCAGGTCGATTTTGGACTGAGCCCAAAATGAGTATGTACAAGTGCCGATATATATAATGGAGGGGGCAAAACCACAAGGAACAAAGGGGATCCGAATCGGAACGAAGGCGTTCGAACGGGAACAAAGGGATGACAGAAGCGGAGTGGTACCGAAGGTCATAAGACAGAACCTGTGATACGTCCGAAAGGAGGTAGGGAGGGCGAGGCCCAGAGGGGCAGGAGGATGAGGAGAAGTGGGGGTGATGACTAACTGGCTAGAATGGGAAGAAGCAGCAGTCCAAATAGGGATGAGGGGAAAATGCGAGAGATTCATTACAAGCGGTGAAAATGCCAAGGATGATCCATGGAGCTCGGAGGTTACGGAGGTTACGGAGGCGGGGTTGAAAGTCCAAGGAATATTGGCAATGGTGTTTACGTAGTATGAGGTCACCAATGCAATGGACTAAGACCGAGGTGGAGTCAAAGTCCGAGGTAGGGACTATGACGGAGGCTCGGAGCAAAGGTACAAGTGGTGCCCAAGTACAAAGTACGGGACAGCAGCAGAAGGTTGTAACTTGGCAGGAGGTTGGCGGAAGAGTACCAGAGGGTAGAGAGAGGAGAAAGGGAAGAGGGAAAGAGTGGTGGAAAGGAGAGTTGTCAGGTCCAAAGGTGAGTATCGGAGCGGACGGGGAAGCGTAGGAGGATGACGGAAGGGTGGAGGTGTTGTGAAGGAGGAGCAGAGGAGTAGGAGGAGTAGTAGTAGGAGGGTGGCAAGAGGGGCGGTGTTCAGTCCGAGGTGAGTATCGGAGCAGACAGAGATAGGGGAGGAGAGGGAAGGAGGAGTGGAGGTGGCATCGGAGGTAAGAGGAGGTGTGTTGCCAGGACCGAAGGTGAGTATCGGAACAGACAGCAGTAGGGTAAGACTCCGGAGGTGGGGAAGGAGGAGGTCCGGAAGTCGGGTCGGGATCGGGTATGCACGGATATGACAGCTAGGCTATGAAGGGACTGATGAGGAGACACAATGGCTCCTTGCCAGCGAACTCGATCACGCCTCTGACCTTGTCGAAGCATTCCACTCTCGGTACCCAGACAAGCCTGGTCCCGAAGCTCCTTAGGAACCCCGACTCCTCTCCCATCTCTCCCTTTCTCTCCACTCCTCACTTCCATTTTCATTTTTTTTCTTTCTGTAAGTACAGCTCCCCTCACCTTACTAATTCTGGGCCTTCAAGGGTTCAGGCCTGAGAAGGGGATACTGTCATATCCATCCACGGCCATCGACTTCCACTACCTCTGATCTCTCCTGTCACGACCCGACATATCCAACACTTCCCTCTACGCATCCTAGTGCCACTTGGCCCGTCCCTCCCGCTATCATCATCATCCGTCCACCCATCCGTCCACCCGTCACCCTCATCCGCACTTCCTCCCTCACGCGCGTACCTTCCAACCTAGGTTGCCCGCTTCATTGTTGTCCGCCCCCAGCCGGACGGCTTGCTAGATGGCCGGATGGCCTTTTCTCTTTTGTCCGCTTGCGGACTATTGTTCTTCCTATTGTTCCTTGCTTGCCTTTTGTTGACCAAGTTTGCCGATATTGATTATTTGTTCCTTTCTTCATTCATTAATATCGCGCTTGATCCGCCACTCCTTCCGGGCCGCTCTCATTTAGTTACTTGTGTTTATAATGCGTGTAGGTTACACCGGATGTACCTTAGTTCGTATATTGACTTGGATTCCCCCTCTAACTCTTATCCTCATCGTAAGGCTTCTGTCTGAAATTGGGACACCAACGTAAGAACGAAGCACAGCGCTCCACCCGAGTCGCTGAAGCTAAAAGTCCCGCCCCTCCGACCTTACGAGCCCAGATGACTTTGCGTGCCTCGCGGGTCACCCGGATACGCTTCTGGCACGTTCCTGACAGTATATACAAACTCAAATCGCTCTTACGTTCTTTCCTTGCTCTATCATTGCTTCACTGAACTATGTCTAGAGCTTATCAAACCCGTTCACAGACGCGCACCGAACCTGGTTCTTCTAGGCTTCCAGGTCTCAGGACGCTTGAAGAACTTTTGCACAGACATGATCTAGACCCTTCTGAACGTCCGCCATTCCAAAGCTTTACGGCTGACCGTGACGACCCTACTTCCTCCTCCACTCCTGCACCCTCCCGTCGATTCCATCGTTCCATATTCCAGGACCATGATGAGGCGGCTGCTGTCGAGAGAGATGTCGATCCGGACAGCCAAGCTGATGACTATGACCCTGAAGCTTCTTGTAACCCTACTCCACGTCCTGATCCCGCTGTCAGGGATCGCTCGTCAGTCCGAGTCGGATATCGCCCGAAAACCTAGTCGTAGACAAAGCTGAGGTTCCAACCCTCAGCGGCACATAGAGCTATATACACGAGTGACATCAATCAATCGGAAGAGATAGGATCAAAGGAACTAAACAATGATCCGATAGAAAACGAAGTGAATAGAGATGAAGGAACACTCGGATCAGGGGGCAGAGTCGGATCAGGAGAAGGTGAGGGATTTACGATATATGAGGGCCGATGCGGCTACATGCGGTGATATAGTCTTACGCGATATCGATAGGGTAACAGAGAACCGCTTACGCTATGTCCCCTGACACCCGCTAATCCCCTAGACCCGCCAGATGCCCCACCCAACCGTGGTAACGGTGGTGGTGACGGTGATGGTGGTGATGGTGATGACGGTGGTGACGATCCGCCTGAGGATCAGCTGCCAGATGACCCGGGTAGCCGTGTGTTGGCCCAGTTGACGGACGCTATTGCCGCCCTGGCCCGCTCAACCACTGCTGCTCGTCAACCTCCAGACCCCAGCCGTAGGACGAAGCTTCGTGAGCCTGACCAATTTGACGGTACTGACCCTCAGAAACTCCGCACCTTCCTTGTTCAGTGCGAACTCAACTTCCAGAACCGCCCCAAGCATTTGTTAACGAGCATACGAAAGTCATCTACGCTACGTCCTTCCTCAAGGGGATCGCTCTGAGTTGGTTTGAGCCTGAACTTCTTCATGGTAACCCGCGTCGCTGTCCACGTTGGATGGACGACTATGAACTTTTCGTCCGAGAACTCGAAGAGAACTTCAGCCCGCACGACCCCTTTGGTGATGCTGAGCGTCGTCTGAGTACTCTGACTATGTCGGATAATCACAGGATCGCCAAGTACGTCGTCGAGTTTAATCGCAATGCTTCACAGTTACTCGGATACGGTGAGGTTGCCTTGAGGCACCATTTCTATAATGGGTTGCCGGATAGGATCAAGGATGAGATCACTCGTTACGGTAAGCCACGCTCATTGCATGACATGCGCTCTCTTGCCCAAGATATCGATGGACGATATTGGGAGCGCAAGGGCGAGTTGTCGCACCGTCCGAGAGATCGAGCTACCTCACCTGACTCCTCCAAGCAGAACGCGAAATCGGGCAAGAACCCGAAGTACTCTAAGTCCTCCAACCCTCCTGACTCCACGTCCGACCCCTCCACTTCCGCTGATCGCTCTACCAAGGACCCTAAAAAGTCTAAGGGAAAGCAACCTGACTCTGACCTGTCCTCGAAGCTTGACAAGAGTGGCAAGCTCACCAAAGAAGAATGCCAGCGTCGCTTCGAGAACAACCTCTGCCTCTTCTGTGGGCGCTCTGGGCATGTGGCCAAAGAGTGTCCCAAGTCCTCCTCCCATGCGGCCAAAGCTAGGGCAGCCCAGGCTGAGGATGTCGCGGATTGTGGTGGATTCGGACAAGGAAAAAAACTAGATAGTGACCCTCCGGGCCCCGTACAACCGGTTGGTCACGCTGACCCTCCTTGTACGTCTAGAGTCCTGCACTTGAATGCATCTGGACTATCCGCTCTCCATTCTCTTTCTGTTCCGATCTCTTTTTCTCCTTGTTCTGATGATGGTCGATTTCCGACTTCAAGGGAGTGTGCTCCCGGCTCTGATCTATTTTCCACTTCAAGGGAGAATGCTCCCGGCTCTGCTCTGTCTTCTTCTTCTGGGGGGTCTGAACCCCGTAAAAATATGTCTTTTCCTTCTCCTCTTCCGTCTGGAAACTTTTCCACTCTTATTGACTCAGGATCTTCTGACACCTTTGTAGATACATCCTTCGTCAATAAACATCACATCTCCATGTACCCTGTCGCGCCTCTGCAACTCCGACTATTTGACGGCTCCATGAACTCCATGATCACCCAAGCCGTCAATCTGCCCATCCGATTCACCACTGGTGAGGTTACTCCGATGACATGTTATGTCACATCGTTGGATGGCTCTTGCACTATCGTCCTAGGACATGACTGGCTCACCCGACACAATCCGTTGATTGACTGGGTCTTGAGCAGTATAACTTTCCGGACGTCTGTGCAATCCAGTCCAACCACCCTGAGCTCTCCTCCCATAGTTGTGGACCCAGTCCCAACGCAAGGGAATCCGACCTCCGACCCACAGTGTGCATCCGTCCATCAGGCAATCACCATCGAGATCGTCAGTCCGGCTGTGTTCACCCGGACTGCCCGACTCAATGGGTCTGTCACTTTCTGCCTGGAAAATCTGTCCACTTTAGCAGAGTTGCACTCGACATCCACCTCTTCTGACCCTGTCGACCTCTCAACTGTTCCTAAGGCTTATCACGAGTTTGCGGATGTCTTCAGTAAGAGTAAAGCCAATACTCTCGCACCGCACCGTGAATATGACCTGAAGATCGAGTTGGAGGAAGGCTCCCATCCTCCCCTTGGCACCCTATATTCCCTGTCCCAGTCTGAGCTTGAGGCTCTCCGTACATTCCTTGACGAGCATTTGGCGTCCGGTTTCATCTGTCCTTCATCTTCAACCCATGCCGCACCAGTGCTCTTCATCCGCAAGAAAGACGGTTCTCTGCGTCTTTGTGTGGACTTCAGGGGCCTCAACAAGATCACAAAGAAAGATAGGTATCCGCTGCCGCGTATCTCTGATCTCCTAGACGTTCCTAGCCGTGCGAAGATCTACACCAAGCTCGATGTCAGGGCACACCCGCTTGACCTGCCTCCACCCGGGCCCACCTCACCCGGTTCCCCTTCTCCCACCCTGCACCCCTCCTTCATACCCCTTCCCCCTCTATCCCTCTCCTATTTCCATTTCTATTTCTATTTCTACTTCACACGGACGACCTTTCCTTATATCCATGTATTATTGACCCGCCCGTGACGTGCACATGACATGCCTGGCCCCGGACGACCCCGGATGGCTCTAGGGCGCAACCTAGTGCGCGTGTGTGCAGCATACACCCTCGGGATCCCCCACGGGGACACCCAGGTGACTGTGGCTGTATGCGGGGTGACGTGGCGGACCTCATGTGACCCAAGCCGCATGTATATAAATACACCTGGGGTGGGAACCGAAGAAGTAACCTTCTTCTCAACATTCCCACTTCAGGTAAGTAGCATAGTTCCCCTTTTAATAATAACTCAACATTCCCACTTCAGTCTAAGTGGCCAGGGATCGCCGTCCCATATCGGGGCTGCCAGTACGCACGCCCGATCCACCCCCCGTGAGGTCCTCAGGACCGGACGCTACGCCCGGACCGCCTTGACCCCGGACGCGACCCTGACACTCGACCTCTGCCATGCGTACCATTTGGTGCGGATAGCAGCGGGCGATGAGTGGAAGACTTCCTTCCGCATGCACTACGGATCCTACAAGTGGCTCGTTATGCCATTCGGTTTGACCAACGCACCCACAGCCTTTCAACGCTTTGTTAATACCATCTTTGCTGATCTTCTCGACACTCACGTGGTAGTCTACTTGGACGACATCCTGGTCTATTCGGAAGATGAGACTCAGCATGAGGATCACGTCCGGGAAGTCCTGAGTAGGCTATGCAAGCATGGGTTATTTGCCAATCCGCAGAAGTGTGAATTCTCAACTGACACTACGGAGTATTTGGGCTACATCCTTTCGCCGACTGGTTTGTCCATGTCGCCCGAAAAGATTCAATCCATTCAGGATTGGCCCGAGCCTCGTAAGGTCAAGGACATCCAGTCCTTCTTGGGATTTGCAAACTTCTATCGCTGTTTCATCCATGATTATTCCAGTATAGTTCTTCTGCTGACCAGACTCACCCGTAAAAATGTGGCTTGGTCCTTCTCTGATGAGTGTCGTTCCGCCTTCCTTCGTCTCAAAGAAGCTTTCACATCCGCCCCCATCCTTACTCACTGGGTACCCGATCGTCTGCTAATAGTTGAAACTGACACGTCCGACTATGCAATCTCAGGTATTCTCTCCATCCGTTGTGAGGATGATGAGATTCGCCCGGTTGCTTTTCGCTCGAGAATGCTGACAGCGCCTGAACTCAACTATGATACCCATGATAAGGAGCTCCTAGCTATCTTTGAAGCTTTCCGCTCATGGCGACACTATCTTGAAGGCTCTGGCACTCCTATTGACGTTGTCACGGATCACAAGAACTTGGAATATTTCACCACTACCAAACTCTTGACCCGCAGGCAGGCACGCTGGTCAGAGTTTCTCTCGCAGTTTAACATGGTTGTCCGTTTTCGTCCGGGAAGACTTGGTGCGAAACCTGATGCGTTGACTAGACGCTGGGACGTCTACCCCAAAGAAGGGGATAGGGACTACACCCACGTTAATCTGCAGAATTTTTGCCCTGTCTTTACCACAGAACAGCTCTCGGCCTCCCTACGAGCCACCTGTTTAGCCACCCCGGTCCTCCGGGCCAGCTCTATGGTTGACATCAAAGCTATCCACAAGGACATTCTCACTGCCCTGCCATCCGACCCCTCCATTGCCGAATATCTCTCTGATCCTATCCCTGCAGACTCTCGTTGGTCCCTAGACACAGACGGCCTGTTAAGGCTCGATAAGCGTATCTACATACCGGACGCAAACGATCTTCGTCTCAGGATCTTGAGATACAAGCACGACCATCCACTCTCCGGACACTTTGGTCAGAACCGCACATTGGATCTGGTCCGTCGAGAGTATACTTGGCCGGGTATCCGTTCATTCGTCAAGGACTATGTTTCGTCCTGTACTGCCTGCGCCCGTGCCAAGGTCCCTCGTCACAAGCCCTATGGCTTGCTGAAACAACTCCCTGTCCCCGGTCGCCCGTGGAACTCGATATCCATGGACTTCATCGAACAGCTTCCCCCGTCCTCTGGCTTCATGGCCATCCTGGTAGTCATTGACCGTCTTTCTAAGCAGTGTGTCTTTATTCCTACACACGATACCATTGATGCACCCGGCCTCGCTAAGCTGTTCCTCCTCCATGTATTCTCGAAACACGGCATACCCTCCCACATCACTTCGGATCGAGGATCCGAGTTCGTATCCCATTTCTTCCGCTCTCTAGGTAAGGCTCTTGACATCTGCCTTCACTTCACTTCGGGTTATCACCCAGAAGGGGATGGTCAGACCGAGCAGATGAACCAGACGTTAGAACAGTATCTTTGGGTGTATTGCAACTACCAGCAGGACAACTGGGCTGAGTTATTGCCCTTGGCTGAGTTCGTGTACAACAATGCCCCTAATGCTACTACTGGCGTCTCTCCGTTCTTTGCCAACAAGGGATACCATCCGACCCTCTCCGTCCATCCGGAACGAGATTTGACTTCAGTACGTGCCCAAGAGTACTCGGTTGATCTCGATTCCTTACATCAGTTCCTATGTGAGGAAATGTCCTCAGTGCAACGGCGTTATCAGGGCCCTGTGGATGCTAGACGTTCACCTGCACCCGACTTTGAGGTTGGTACTATGGTCTTTGTTAAGGCTAAGTATTTTAGATCCACCCGACCCTCGAAGAAACTCTCAGAAAAGAACCTCGGGCCCTTTGAGATCATCGCCACACCAGGAACCCACTCCCGCACCATCCGCCTTCCTGAGACTATGAGAGCCGTGCACCTGGTCTTTCATGTGTCCCAACTTGAACTGGCCGTCCCCAACACCATCCCCAACCACATACAACCTCCGCCTCCACCCGTTGAGATTGACGGTGAACCTGAGTATGAGATTGCTGAAATACTAGATTCAAAGTTGGATCGTAGGCATCGTAACTGTAAGTTACTGTACCTGGTACATTGGCTCGGGTATGATGGGACGGATGAGGAGACTTCTTGGTTGCCGGCCACGGAGCTTGGCCATGCCTCTGACTTGGTTTCTAACTTCCACGCGCTTTATCCTGACAAGCCGGGCCCTCACTTTTCTTAGAGTGCTCACGCATCAACTGGCCATGTTTTGACTAGGGTATGGCATGATGGAGGTATATACAAAAATGAAAAAAAGAGAACTTCAGGGCGACGCGCCCACACCACGGGAAGTATACGTGGGCGGGTCACCTGCTCCCCCACCCTCCGACTTCTCCTTCTTCTTCCTCGACCTCTCCTCCCGCGTAATCTTGGCGACCTCGCTGGGCAACTGCCTCACAGCGTCAGTCAGCTCCTTGAGGGCGTCCACGATCGCCTCACCCCACTTCTCCACGTCACCCCCATCCTCGTCCCAATTGTCCTCCTTGTCCTCCGTATCATCTTCCCCATCCTCAGACGTGTGTACTGGCGCCTTGGGTGAGATCACCTGCGGTTTCTTTTGCTGTGAGGGCGTCGCGGTCCCCACTCGAATCGTGACCAGGTCGCATTTGGCCCTGGCACGTGTGCAGTTCGTGCACGCCTGGTACCTGCCCTGCTCGCAAACCAGCTGGGACTTGAGGCATCGACCACAGGGGGGCTTTTCCCTAGCGGCCTGTGGCAGGTCGACTGAGGCCTTGCGCTAAAACAAAAACAAAAAATATACTTGCGTTAGCCTCAGGGATCGCGTGGCAGTAAGTGTTTGTAAGATACTGGCTACTCACCTTGCCTTTGGACGACCCAGCCGCCTGCGCCTGTTGGCGCTTCGCCTCTGCCTCCCGCTCCCTGGCCTCCTCTTCCTCACGTCTTTTCTTCTCTTCAGCCGCCCGCCTAGCTGCCTCGGCCGCTTTTTTGACCGCCTTGCACCTCACCCGCTCATTCAGCTTCGCCTGCATCATGGCAGGCTCGTTGTCCGTCACCTCCTGGATGTCCTTCTCCTCCCAGGACATGATGTCGTGAAGATCGAGAGTTTTGGACATGAAGGGCGGGTTATTGAGTAGAGCTGTTGAGTAATGACTGGACTTAGTCAAATTGATGGAGCGAATGTTTGATTTCACACGCGGATTCAAATTCGGAATTGGCCGAACGATTCCCACGTGCACCAATTGGGCCTCCAGGGGCGTCGGCCCTAAGAAGGGGATACTGTCACGACCCGACATATCCGACACTTCCCTCTACGCGTCCTAGTGCCACTTGGCCCGTCCCTCCCGCTATCATCATCATCCATCCACCCGTCACCCTCATCCGCACTTCCTCCCTCGCACGCGTACCTTCCAACCTAGGTTGCCCACTTCATTGTTGTCCGCCCCCAGCCAGACGGCTTGCTAGACGGCCAGATGGCCTTTTCTCTTTTGTCCGCTTGCGGACTATTGTTCTTCCTATTGTTCCTTGCTTGCCTTTTGTTGACCAAGTTTGCCGATATTGATTATTTGTTCCTTTCTTCATTCATTAATATCGCGCTTGATCCACCACTCCTTCCGGGCCGCTCTCATTTAGTTACTTGTGTTTATAACGTGTGTAGGTTACACCGGATGTACCTTAGTTCGTATATCGACTTGGATTCCCCCTCTAACTCTTATCCTCATCGTAAGGCTTCTGTCTGAAATTGGGACACCAACGTAAGAACGAAGCGCAGCGCTCCACCCGAGTTGCTGAAGCTAAAAGTCCTGCCCCTCCGACCTTACGAGCCCGGACGACTTCGCGTGCCTTGCGGGTCACCTGGATACGCTTCTGGCACGTTCCTGACATCTCCGGACTACCTCCGCTCCTTCACTAACCTCAGAGCTCCCATATTCCGCAATCACCTCTGCTTCCCTCGATGGTCACCACCCCCTCTTTTCAATATATTACTTATGCTTCTCTAAGTACGGAGCCCCGAAGGCTTCCAGACAGCTCCGATGTCCGCTAGCGCACTCCCACCTCCGCTGGGCAATACACTTGCTTGCCCTGCAAGCCCACCTTCGGGCTGATCTGTCAGGGACGTGTCCGGGGTGGAGGGGGCCCGGCTGTAGCGCCCGGCAGAGGGACCCTCTTGGGGGACGAAGCGGGCCTGCGTACTGATGGGCCCGATCTGGGACTGTAGTCCCTGGCCACTTAGACTGAAGTGGAAAACGTGAATTGTTATTAAAAGGAAGAACTACACTACTTACCTGAAGTGGAAAACGTGAGAAGAAGGTTACTTTCTCAGTTCCCACTTCAGGTACATTTATGTACATGCGGCTTGGGTCACATGACAGGTGCCACGTCATCTACGGAGAGGGCTGCAGCCATCCAGGTATCCCCATGGGGGATCCCGAGGGCGTCCGCTGCAGGTGCGCATGCTGGGCATAGTGGGAAGTTGTCCGGGGTGTCTGAGCCGGACGGGTCAACAGTACAATGATACAAGGAAAGGTGGTCCATGTAAATAGAAAGAATAAACAGAAAGGGAGAGTGAAATAAAGGAGAAAGAGGAAAGAGGGAAGAGGGGGAAGAGGGAGGAAGGGAAGAGGGAGGAAGGGGAAGAGGGAGGAAGGGGAAGAGGGAGGAAGGGGAAGAGGGAGGAAGGGGAAGAGGGAGGAAGGGGAAGAGGGAGGAAGGGGAAGAGGGAGGAAGGGGAAGAGGGAGGAAGGGGAAGAGGGAGGAAGGGGAAGAGGGAGGAAGGGGAAGAGGGAGGAAGGGGAAGAGGGAGGAAGGGGAAGAGGGAGGAAGGGGAAGAGGGAGGAAGGGGAAGAGGGAGGAAGGGGAAGAGGGAGGAAGGGGAAGAGGGAGGAAGGGGAAGAGGGAGGAAGGGGAAGAGGGAGGAAGGGGAAGAGGGAGGAAGGGGAAGAGGGAGGAAGGGGAAGAGGGAGGAAGGGGAAGAGGGAGGAAGGGGAAGAGGGAGGAAGGGGAAGAGGGAGGAAGGGGAAGAGGGAGGAAGGGGAAGAGGGAGGAAGGGGAAGAGGGAGGAAGGGGAAGAGGGAGGAAGGGGAAGAGGGAGGAAGGGGAAGAGGGAGGAAGGGGAAGAGGGAGGAAGGGGAAGAGGGAGGAAGGATGGGTAGCGGGGAGCGGGTGAGCGGGTGAGTGGGTGAGGTGGGCCCAGGTGGGCCTGGGTGGAACTGGGTCAGGCGGGTGTGCCCTGACACGATCCCTCCTTTCTGTTTCCGGGTTATCGCCTACCATTCCACTAACCCCATAACCTGACTTGTCAGTAATATTCAATCAGCTAATGTTTAACCCTGTTAGCTCCGCTCTGCTCGGCCCCGTCATTTATGGGCCTGCCCCTGCAGTAACTATATATACTTGACTTGTACATAGGTTACATGTTAGACACTGGTCTGGGGTCGGCACAGAGGGTCGCCGTTGTGGGCCACTATAGGCCACAATGGCTGTGATGCTGTGAACAAGGCCCGGGGTAGGGCATTTGGCCTCAGCAACTCTAAAGGGAGTGCTGTGCCCCCTAGCTGTCTCTTGGCCCTCATTTCGGACTCACTGGGGTTGCCTTGTTGGGGTCAGGACTTAGGGGTCATGGTCACATCGATATTAGAGCTAGGGTACAATAAAGTATCATACAGGATATATATATGAAGGCAGAATGAATTGAAGCGGACCCGGGCCGAAGGCCGAGGGGTCCGGAAGCAAACATGAATAAGGAGCGGGGTTGGCTGCATAGCGGCCGGCAATGACCGAGGGTCAAAACAAACAATAACAGATAAATAAAGGAGGGCTGCAATAGCGGCGATGGTATCATAGCGGCGCTGGACTCGGAGTTGGGCCAGAGTCGGGTGTGGGAATGGTAGTGGCCCTGTAGGGGCCAAGTGGGCGGGGTAGAGGAGTCGCGCTGGGCACGGTGCCAGAGGCGGACTCGGGGTGGGAAGGTTGGTGTGGCTGTGGGGGAGTCGGCCAGGTGCAGGGGAGCCTAGGGGCAAGCAGGGGAGTGAGCAGGGAGTCCTCAGGGAGGATAGGGCTGAGGTTGGGGCTCGCACTCACACTCACATAGTGGGAACGGGCCGGAATGCACAGCCATGACATTACACCTCAGTAATAAAATCGACTAGAGTTGACCCCTTTTAGTTCTCGTTGCCAGTAAGTAAATTAGGGCACGGATGTGTAACTTGGCACAGCGCTCCTGGCATAAGTCGCTGAGGCCAAAGCCCTCTGCCACGGAGACATTCCTTCATCTCGATCTGGTCTCTGACATTATCATGGTTTCAACTGTATTTAGCTCGCTACACTGGTAGCGAGGTACTGTTGATGATTGCCTTGACTACGTAATGAATTTGGTTTTGGTACCTGACAACTCAGTTGCGATTCGACTCCAGCATGGGCAGGAGATTATTCAGAAAGTACCACTGCCAACTGTGCGAAATTTCGAGTATCGACATCATCCTAGATTGAAGTAGAACCACTGGCATTGTTTATGTGTATGGCAAAGCACCCCTCATTGCACCAAGGTGCAGGAGGGTCTTCAGAGGCTCACTGGGGAGACCTTCCAGTAGTCAAGGAAACACTGAGCATGCTACATAAGAAAGAAAAAACAAGATTAGCTACAGTTGCTACACCAACCAGGTGACCTAAACAATGCAAGCCACAGAAGTGATGAATCATGGTGGGATGTGCCACATGCCTGCCCAGGGACCTAGCCCCAGTGCAGCCCATTCCCATCCTTGCCACTTCACAGTGTCCCCATTCTACTTGCTGGCACCAAGAGGAATCACGGAAGCTCAGGGGCATCTGGAGATGAGAGGCCGATGAAAAAAGACTCTCGCATGACCAGAATCTCAGAGGAAGACCCCTTCCAGGAGGTGGCAGACCAAAGAGGAGGCCCGGACAAACCACAAGTAATTAGGGGTGCCAAAGTTCATGGCGAACCGGTTTGAACCATGGATGAAAACCAAACCAGCATGTGCCTGAACCACGGTTTGTTGGAAAATCCTGTATATCATTTAAATGCCCGGGAAACATTTCATGGCGTTTTTTTTGCAACAACTACCCAACAGCCAATGAGAATACATTGGTCAGATGTGGTGGTACTTTATGTGTTATATGAGACGGATTTTTGACGATTTTGATGCTGTAGGAAGCATTTATGACACATTTATTAAGTTATTAAAAACATATTCAGAGTGTTTGAGGGGTATAAAAATGCATTCAATAATATCAAAAAATGCCATAAACAATTTATCACAATGTTTAGATGCCAAATTTCATGTTTAAATGTCAAGTCTCGTGTTTTTGATCGATCTCGCGATTTTCCAACATTTGGTTCATCTCCAGTTCCGGAATGATTCAGTTCAGGTTCTCCATAATGTTGAGAGTCTGTGAACCAGGTTCAGACTGAACTGAACTGCTGAACCACCAAACCAACCACTGAACTGCTGAACCGCCAAATGGCTGGGCCTCTTGAACTGGTGAGCCGCTGAACCATTCATAAATCAGGTGATGGTATGTCAAGTAATGCACTTCTGGTTGCCAAGTCCACACCCTGACTCACACCAATAAGTATTTGGTTCAGAAAATGTACCGCTATCCCATGCACCTGTCTACTATCAATCAAAAATGTTATATTGTTCTACCAGCTGAGTGGCCTTGGGTGTACAAGTGTGTAACAAAGAAAAATGGGGATGTCTGAGAAAATAAATGAACCGACTATTTACTCAAATAAAGTTTGCCATTTGAATGTACTCTGGATTTCCCCTTAGTCTCTATTGGAGATGTCCCCCCTCTTGTGATGACAGCAATGCTGGATGGCAGACTGACCCAGACAATCCCATGCTTGGTCCTGATGGTCAACTACATGATGCTGCTGAACGGCTGTCATATCCATACAACTCCAGACCTCCACTCCTGATTCTGGACCTCCATCTCCTCCTCCATGTCAGGGACTGACCTGGGGTCGAGAGCGTCTGGGTATATTGCCCGGGGCTGAGGGCCCGGTAGGGTGTGACGCAGGCGTGCATAACAACGGGCCCGAAGCAGACAAGGGTCCCTGGCCACTTAGGCTAAAGTGGGAAGTGTGAGAAGAAGGTTGCTTCTCAGTTCTGTCAGGAACATGCCAGACGCGTATCTGGGTGACCTGCAAGGTGCACAAAGTCATCCGGACTCGTAAGGTCGGAGGGGTGGGACTTTAGCTTCAGCGACTCGGGTGGAGCGCTGCACTTCGTTCTTACATTGGTGTCCCAATTTCAGACAGGAGCCTTACGATGAAGAGAGGAGTCTAGAGGGGAATCCAAGTCGATATACGAACTGAGGTACATCCGGTGTAACCTACACACGTTATAAACACAAGTAACTAAATAAGACCGGCCCGGAAGGAGTGGCAGATCAAGTGCGATATTAATGAATGAAGAAAGAAACAAATAGTTAATATCGGCAAACTTGGTCAACAAAAGGTAAGCAAGGAACAAAAGGAGGAACAATAGTCCGCAAGCAGACAAAAGAGAAAAGGCCATCCGGCCGTCTAGCAAGCCGTCCAGCTGGCAAGCGGACAACAATGAAGCAGGCAACCTAGGTTGGAAGGTATGTGCATGAGGGAGGAAGTGCAGATGAGGGTGACAGGTGGATGGATGGGTGGACGGTGTCACGACCCGGCAATCCCCACGGTCAGGTGATCACTCCCCACACCTTCTCCCTCCTCCGCTTTGACCCCTGTCAACTCCGCTGCCTGCCCGATGCCGCCTGAACAAGCCCGTCACCCTTCCCCATCACTGCTACCTGTTTCCACAGCCCATCATGGGCCTATGAGTCATTCCTTATCACGCTTGTTTTCTTGACGGCCATGCACGGCCGTCCTTCTCCCACACTCTTTGTTTGTTTTCATTCCTTCTTAAGCCCACCCGCAATCTCCGTGAGATCTGGTGACTGATTTCTATTCATTCCGTTACACTTAAATACCGGTTGTATACTACCTCGTACTTTAGTTCAACTAGGGTTACCCCCTGCACTCTCTGTCTGACCCAGTTGCACCCTCTGACCTCTGAAATATCGGGGCCATGTCAAGTACGAGGCGCAACGCTCACGAACGAGTCATTGAAGCCGAAACCCCGCTTTGCTGCAATTGTCTTCCCCACCCTTAATGGGCTGTTACACCGAAGTAGCGGACCTTAACAGTCACTGACGGCGAGTCACGGTAACGTTTTCCCATGCCCTGACAGATGGATGATGATGATAGTGGGAGGGACGGGCCAAGTGGCACTAGGATGCGTTGACGGAAGTTGTCAGAGACCAGATTCGAGATGAAGGAATGTCTCCGTAACGGAGGGCTTCGGCCTCAGCAACTTCTGCCAAGAGCGCTGTGCCTAGTGACACGTCCGTGCCCTAACTTACTGACTGGCAATTAGAACCTAGGGGGGTAACTCTAGTTGATTTTACTACTGGGGCGTAACCTATGTACAAGTGGGATATATATATGGTTACAGCGGGGACGGTTCCGCAATTGGCAGAGCCGACGGAACGGAGCTAACGGGGTTTAACCATTAGCCGACTGAATATTACCGACGAGTCGGTTCGCGGGGTTAGCGGTAAGGCAGGCGATAACCCAGAAACGGAAAGGAGGGATAGGCCCGAAGGTGGGCTCTGCAGGGCAGGCGAGTGTATTGCCCAGCGGAGGTGGGGGTGCGCTAGCGGACATCGGAGCTGTCCGGAAGCCTTCGGGGCTCCGTACTTAGGGAGGTGTAGGTAATAAATTGAAATGAGGGGGTGGTGACCATCGAGGGGTACCGAGAGGATTGCGGAATACGGGGGCTCCGAGGTTGGTGAGGGAGGAGCGGAGTCAGAACGGAGGGATCGGAGGGACCGGAAGTCGATGGCCGGGGATGGATATGACAGAAGTGACAGATATGTCGGGTCGTGACAAGTTCCCACCTAGGTGTCAGGGACGCGTCCAGGGTGGAGGGGGCCCAGATGTAACACCTGGCAGAGGGACCCTCTTGGGGAGTGAAGCAGGTGTGCATGCTGATGGGCCCGATCTGGGACTGCAGTCCCTGGCCACTTAGACTGAAGTGGAAAACGTGAGAAGAAGGTTACTTCTTCAGTTCCCACTTCAGGTACATTTATGTACATGCGGCTTGGGTCACATGATGGGTGCCATGTCATCCATGGAGAGAGCTGCAGCCATCCAGGTGTCCCTGTGGGGGATCCCGAGGGTGTCCGCTGCAGGCATGCATGCTAGGCATAGCGGGAAGTCATCTGGGGTGTCTGAGCTGGATGGGTTAACAGTACAATGATACAAGGGAAGGTGGTCCATGTAAATAGAAAGAATAAACAGAAAGGGAGAATGAAATAAAGGAGAAAGAGGAAAGAGAGAAAAGGGAAGAAAGAGAAGGAGGGGAAGAGGGAGGAAGGAGGAAGGAGAAGGATGGGTAGTGGGGGAGCGGGTGAGGTGGGCCTGGGTGGGCCCGGGTGGAACCGGGTCAGGCGGGTGTAAGGTCGGTTGAGGTTCCAACCTTGGTGTTGACTCCTGCTATCCTCAAGCTGTCAGGAATTAGGCAGTATAGAGCTGTAATTTCAACAGGGGAGGAGAAGAGTGAAACCTGTTTCACCCTTCCCCGCAATTTATATACATTGTTTACATCGAGAAATAAAGAGTAATAAACAATGAATAAAGAAAGCGTGCACAGCACCCATCACCACACATCCATTCCCTACAGCAGGTGTGCCCTGACATCACCCCCTCCTTAAGCCGCTTCGCCTCGAAGCGGCCAGATGGTTCTCTCTCTCTCTCCCTGGGGCTTGGGGATGCATCCTGTGGAATTCCTCAATCCAGTTGGGGGCATGGGCTAAGTCATCCTGTTGGAGCCATTGGTTCTCTGAGCTTGGCCAACCAATGAACTTTACCAGATACCAGAGTTTCCAGTGTAGCCACTTAGAGTCCAATACCTTTTCGACCTCATACTCTTCCTCTCCATCTACAAGTTCTGGACCTGGGCAGGGGTCAGTGGGTTGTTCTGGGATATCATCCGGGCGGTGTGGTCTGACGTTCATTATGGATACAACTGGGTGGATTCCCTTCTGCTGTGCGGTAAGTTGGAGTTTGATGGCAGCAGGGGAAATGACTTTGACGATCTTGAAGGGGCTGAGCCATTTGTGGTCCAACTTTTTGGTTGGACGGTCAGTTGTGTAATTTTGTGCACTGAGCCAGACTTGGTCACCTTCTTGGTACTTTGGGGCTGTTTCGCAGTCTCGGTCATAGTAATGGGCCATCTCGTCTGCTGCATGTTCCAGTGCAGCCTTTGCCTCCTCTTGCATTTTCATCATCCTTGATGAGAACGCTGAAGGGGAGAACGAAGGAAGGTCAGTTGGGAGGTTCAAATGAGACCACCACCAAGCTGTTCCCTGGTTCTTTAGTTAGGATGGGGGAGTGTACTAGTAATATTTGTTGTAATTATAGTACCAATCCGAGTGTTTTGGCTAATTCTATTTTTATGGGGTAGTCTAAAGTTTCTGGGAATTGACTTACAGATAAACTGAGCCCTGCAGAGCTGTTCCTTTATTGAAATTTCTTAATTTGTCTAGGTGTAATTCTGTGTAGCGTTGTTTAATTTGGAATTTAACTTGAATTAAATCTTCTACTTGGTGAAGTTTCAAAGATTCTACTCGGTTAATGGATTTAGATTGTGTCTGGAGTGTCCCTTGAGTTTGTTTTATTTTTGTCTTATTTTATTGCTTGTTTTAACAGTAGCAAAATAACTGTTTTGTGTTTACACTTTGAAATCTGGAGTGTTAACCAGCTCTCCTGTTGAAATATCTACTTAATATTTCTCTCCTTAATTGCTGCCTTTTACTACAGTGGCAATCTTAACTGTATATCACTTTTTCATGCTGGAGTGACAACCAGAAATGCTTGAGAAAAATAATACTCTATTTTCTTACTTCTCTGAGGGGGGTGAAAAGTCGCAGAAAGGGTCTCCCTTTTATACTCCTTGGGTCGCCTAAAGAAGCAGTAGTCCAAATAGGGATGAGGGAGAAGTGTGGAATGTATACTACAAGCAGTGAAAGTGCTGAGATTGGTCCGTGAAGCTTGGAGGTGATGGAGCTTACAGAGCTTACAGAGATGGAGTTGGAAGTCTGAAGAATATTGGCAATGGTGTTTACGTAGAATGAGGTCACCAATGCAATGGACTTAAGCCAAGGTGGGGTCAAAGTCCGAGGTTGGGACCATGATGGGGTCTTGGAGTAAAGGCATGAGCAGTGCCCAAGCATGGGGTACAGGACAGCAGCAGAAGGTCATAACTTGGCAGAGGTTGGTGGAAGGGGGATGGAAGGATAGGAGTGAGGAGAGGAGTGAGGAGAAGAGTGAGGAGGGAGGTGGTGTCAGGTCTGAAGGTGGGTATCAGAGCGGATGGGGATAGGGTAGGACTCCAGAGGTGGTGAAGTGGAGGGTCTGGAAGTTGAATTGGGATCAGGTATGACACTAGCATTGCTTTGAGAACAACCTCTGCCTCTTCTGTGGACACTCTGGGCATGTAGCTGTCAGGGTCGCATCCGCGGTCGAGGCGGTCCGGGCGTAGCGTCCGGTGCTGAGGACCTCACGGGGGATGGATCGGGCGTGCGTACTGGCAGCCCCGATGCGGGACGGCGATCCCTGGCCACTTAGACTGAAGTGGGAATGTTGAGTTATTATTAAAAGGAGAACTATGCTACTTACCTGAAGTGGGAATGTTGAGAAGAAGGTTACTTCTTCGGTTCCCACCCCAGGTGTGTTTATATACATGCGGCTTGGGTCACATGAGGTCCGCCACGTCACCCCGCATACAGCCGCAGTCACCTGGGTGTCCCCGTGGGGGATCCCGAGGGTGTATGCTGCACGCGCGCGCACTAGGTTGCACCCTAGAGCCATCCGGGGCTAGGCACGTCGTGTGTGCGTCGTGGGCGGGTCAATAATACATGGATATAAGGGAAAGGTCGTCCGTGTGAAGTAGAAATAGAAATAGAAATAGAAATGGAAATAGAAGGGGAAGTGGGGGAGGGATAGAGGGGGAAGGGGTATGAAGGAGGGGTGCAGGGTGGGAGAAGGGGAACCGGGTGAGGTGGGCCCAGGTGGAGGCAGGTCAGGCGGGTGTGCCCTGACAGTAGCCAAGGAGTATCCTAAATCCTCTCATGCAGCCAAGGCCAGAGCAGCCCAGGCTGATGTCAGGGCATGCCGCCTCCTCTCTCTCCTGTCTGCCTTTCCTTCTTTCCTTCTTTCTTTCTTTCTTTCTCCATACAGACAACCTTTTCCTTTACACCTGTAGCATGGACACATCTGACACCAAGTACCCCACATGGGTACCATGCCGCTGGACGTGCTGTGCACCTCTACTTGTATTTCTCTTCTTTGACACTCGGGATCACCCATGGAGCCACCCATGATAGCCTGGCTCCATCCAGGGGTGACATGGCATCCTCACATGACTGATTTCCACTTGTATATAAACCAAGCCAAAGCAGAACTGAAGAAGTAACCTTCTTCTCATTTCCTGCTTCAGGCAAGTACCCTAACCTAGTTTAGCCCTTCATCTTAATAACAATACATTTCCTGCTTCAGCCTAAGAAGCCATGGAGGGATGCAAGCCTGAGAGAGGGCTACCTGCTATACCACCCTGCTACTCCACTGCTGCCTGAGCTGCTAGTGCCGGGCATTACACTGCCACCCCTACCTCTCCTGCACCATCCCTGACAGCTGAGGACATCACAGATTCTGTGGTGGATTCTGTCAGAGACTGGATTCAGGGTGAATGAAAATGATTCTATGTTTGGAGGGCTATGGCCTCAGCAACTCTACCAGGAGTGCTGTGCCCAGTATCATGTCAGCGCCCTAATTTACAGACTGAGGAGTCTTCTAGAAAGGGGTTATAACCCAGAAGTGGAATGGAGGGATCTGTTAGAACTGGGCAAGGGTGGACAATTCCAGAGGGGAACTGGAGACTTAGCAAGGAGGGACCTTGGCCTCAGCGACTCAAGCGGAGCGCTGTGCCATTGCTGTTTGTCCATTTGGTCCTTAATTTCATAGGGCAGCGAGCAGGAAGTCTCTAGGGGGCATTTCAGGTCGATTTTAGACTAAAGGCCTAAAATGAGTATGTACAAGCACTGATATATATAATGGAGAGGGTGAAAGCACAAGGAAACAAAGGGGGTCCGAATCGGAACAAAGGCATCCGAACAGGAACAAAGGGATGACAGAAGCGGAGCAGTACTGAAGGTCATAGGGCAGAACCTGTGGTACATCCGAAAGGAGGTAAGGAGGGCGAAGCCCAGAGGGGCAGGAGGGTGAGGTGAAGTGGGGATGATGACCAACTGTGTCAGAGACCAGATTGAGATGAAGGAATGTCTCCATGGTGGAGGGCTTTGGCCTCAGCGACTTATGCCAGGAGCGCTGTGCCAAGTTACACATCCATGCCCTAATTTACTTACTGGCAACAAGAACTAATGGGGGTCAACTCTAGTCGATTTTATTACTGAGGTGTAACCTATGTACAAGTTGAGTATATATAGTTAAAATGAGGGTGGGCCCATAAATGGCAGGGCCGAGCAGAGCGGAGCTAATGGAGTTAAACATTAGCCAATTGAATATTACCGACAAGTCAGGTTACAGGGTTAGCGGAATGGTAGGCGATAACCCAGAAACGGAAAGGAGGGATAGGCCCAAAGGTGGGCTTGCAGGGCAAGTGAGTGTATTGCCCAGCAGAGGCAGGAGTGTGCTAGCAGATGTCGGAGCTGTCCGGAAGCCTTCAGGGCTCCATACTTAGGGAGGCATAGGTAATATATTGAAAAGAGGGGGTGGTGACCATCGAGGGAAGCAGAGGTGATTGTGGAATATGGGAGCTCCAAGGTTAGTGAAGAAGGAGCAGAGATAGTCCGGAGGGATCAGAGGCAGTGGAAGTCAATGGCTGTGGATGGATATGACAGAGATGGAGTTCCAAGGGCAATTGGGGATGGGGAGTTGTTTGAGCAAGCCATAAGGCTTGTGATGAGGGACTTTGGCATGGGCACAAGAAGTACAAGAGGACACGTAGTTCTTGATGAAGGTACGAATACCTGGCCAGGTATAATCATGACGGACTAGCTCCAGAGTCTGGTTTTGACCAAAGTGTCCAGAGAGCTGGTGGTCATGTTTGTCTCACAATATGCAGAGATGAAGATCATTAGAGTCCGGAACATAAATGTGGTGGTCCAGCCTTAACAGGCCTTTGGGATCAATGGACCAGCAGGAATTGGAGAGGTTGGGGGAGGCAAGATGAGATGAGATTGTGGTGTCAGAAGAGGAAGTACTCTCCAAAAGTGTAATCCTGTGTCATGAAATCATGAGTCATGACATGTCATGAAATTTCATGACCCCTCATGACATGTCATGACAATTGAATTGAATCAGACATTTTTTACATTGAAAATTTTGGATTTCATGACAGTTCATGACAAATTGTCATGACAAATTGTCATGAACTGTCACCAAATTTCATGAACCATCATGAACCATCATGTGCTGACAAGGTTCATGACTGCTGGCAACACAATATGACATGATGCCTCATGGAGGTTCATGAGTGGTCATGATGTTCATGAAGGTTCATGGAGTGTCATATGTTTATTTTGACTTTTCCCCATCATGTAAAATGCTATAATGTCCCATGATGCATCATGGACATTCATAATGCTCCATGAACATGTATGATGAGTCAATGCATGAGATGTCACAAGTACTTATGAACTGTCATGTGACAGACTTTATTTGTGACAGCACTGACTGATCAACCTCCAACTCATGGACTTGTGTCGGCACTGCACTGAACTCCACTTTTCCTCCAGCCACCTTTGCTGCTTGGTGTCAGAAACAGTGCTTGAGGGTATTCATGGGAAGTGGAGCAGAGTATGGCAGTGTGCTTAGCTGATAGGTTACTCCATTGCAAGGCATCAGGGGGTTGGGATGTTGGTTTCAACAATTCAGTGGAAGCATTGTGCCACATGCTCTAGGCTATCCTGTATTCAGGTGTAGTGGAGGGAACCTGGTGGTGATGTAGGCTCAAGTGAAGATGAAGTCAAAGGTGAACTATTGTCAGGGCATACCCTGCCTGACCCCACGCTGCACTGTGCCACCCTACTCCACTTCCCCTGCCATCGCGTCTTGCTCCTCCTATCTCACCTTCCCCCTCACCTTTCCTTTTTCCTCTTTCTCTCTATTTCTGTTCTATGGTCAACTTCCTCTTTCTCTATGTACCACCAGTGCGCCCACATACCTGGGAATGCTGCACACCCCTCCTGTACCACTACACCCTAATGCCACGACACCCAGAGGGGTGTGGCTGTGTGCAGAGATGACATGGCTCCTTCCATGTGACCTCAGCCACATGTTATATAACAGCACCTGGGGTGGGAACAGAAGAAGCAGCCTTCTTCTCACTTTCCCACTTCAGACTAAGGGTCAGGGACACTCACCCCACAACAGGACCACTGCTATGCATAGCCACTACTCATCCCATTGAGTCCCCTGTGCTGGGACTTTGCCACTTTTGGAGCTGTCCCTGACAACTATGGACAAGAGGACTTGGGGGTATTCTAGTTGACATTCCAACTGGGGTACATGGGCTGTGCCACAACTGCAGCGCCCCTGGGCACTTTGCATGAGATTGCCCCCTCTCAAAGGTCCACCGAGTGCACTGCATGCACCCAGAGGACCTTCAAGCACTTGCAGAAGGACTGAGGAGCCAGCTAATGGGGACACCTGAGGGGAATGAGGAGGAGAGAGAGGAAGCAGACTCCTCTGCGGATTTTCAGGAAGGTGACCAGTGAGGGATGCATCCTGGCTGCCTGTGAGCAATGGCACCCAGTGTAAATACAAAGATATGCACGAGCCTGCACAGCCATCTAAATTCCACCAGGTGATTGCTAAGAAAAAGAGGAAAACCACATCCTTGACCAGAAAAGGCATGAAAATCACTAGCCTACCCCCAAAGGTGGCCATCTCCCTGCCTGCCATCTATGTGCTTGCTAAACAATCCCCATGTTCCCTCAACATGAAGGTGAAGCTGGCTGCTCTACCATCCCTTGCCACAGTTGCTGTGTTGGCACTGCTAGACTCCGGCGTGACTGGGAACTTTGTGAGCCCAGACTTTGTCTGGAAACACAGGCTCGAGACGACCCCCCTTCCCCAACCCATCCCAGTGCACAATGTAGATGGGACACCCAATGAGAATGGGGCCATCACTGAAGAGCTAGAGGCCCTGTTGATGTTTGGCCAACACTCAGAGCAGGCCCGCTTTACCATGGCAAACCTAGGGCAGCAATCCCTTATCACCTGGCATTTGTGGTTGTTACACCACAACCCAGAGGTTGACTGGGCATGGCAAAAGGTCATCATGTCCCACTGCCCCTCCTCTTGCCAGTCACCACAGGTGGAGATCAGGCAAGCCCTCAAAGTAGAACCTGGCAATGGAATCTATGCCGCCATGATCCCACTGGGGTGGAGACACAACCTAAGGGCAATGACAATGCCGTCTCAATGCCTGGCAGAGGAAGCCCAGGATGCACAGGTGAAACCGCTAATGCCAGAGGAGCTGATACCCTCCAGGATGTGTTCTCAAAAGAAGCCTTTGATGTCCTACCCCCTTGGAAGCCCTGGGACCATGCCGTCAACCTAACTCCCGATGCCAAGCTCCCCAGAGGCAAGACGTTCCCCCTATCCTGACCAGAACAGAAGGAACTAGATGAGTTTCTATGTAAGAACCTGCGGAACGGATGCATATGCCCACCGAAGTTGCTGATGGGCACCCCCATGTTCTTTGTCAAGAAGAAGGACAGGTCCTGTCATATCCGTGCATACCCGATCCCAACCCGACTCCCGGACCTCCTCCTTCACCACCTCCGGAGTCCTTGTCAGGGCAATAGCCCCGAACCCCGAGCCACATGTAATTAGATACATATAGTCATGTGGGTAAGTGGGAACCTCCGGGTAACTGCTTACACACCACCATAAAATACACATACTTGTATCACTTACAGCCTTGTGTGCTGAGCTACCCAAAGACCTCACACTTTTTTAAGTGTATGAGGTGTGTTTTACAACACAACCCACAACAACTATCAACTCTTAACAGCTAACTCGGTAGCGCCTATGGTGCCTAAACACGCCCGCAAGGGCAAGGTCGCATCTGCAGCGACACTAAAAAGAAACGAGCGGTTCATTAAGAAACCGCAATCTCCCATCATGGGAGATTCAAACCAAAAGCTGTTGTCAGACGACGATGAGGATCAACACGATCCGGCATTAGCAACCACCTCAGGGCTGGCCCCTGAAGGTTTTAGAAACTTATGTGGAGTAAGTGCAGGGCCTAATACCCCCAGAACTCCATGACATACCGATCTAACCCAAGGTGGAGAAGATCCCTCACCGCCTCACGAGGTGATCAACTTGCGAGATAAACGCGTAAGCGCCGAACTGTGAGGTCTTTGGGTAGCTCAGCACACAAAACCGTAAGTAATACAAGAATGTGTATTTTACGGTGGTGTGTAAGCAGTTACCTGGAGGTTCCCGCTTACCCATGTGACTATATGTATCTAATTTACATATGACTCAGGGTTTGGGGCTATTGCCCTGACACGAACGATCAGCCCAAAAAGCTGATCGGATAGAGTCGCAGGAAACTCCAGGGCCCCACTATCCCCTGGAGTCCCCCCTCACGTCCCCAAGTCAAGCCCAAAGGCAGACAAAGGGAAACAAAGGGAAGAGCCCCCGCATTGGCTATCCGAAAAACTACTGGACTTGTTCCAGGTTCCGTCCAAATGGAGGACGGAAAGCGAAGACCAACTTCTTCTCAGGCTGAAAGCCCAAGAAGGTGCGAAGATATGCCCTGAGAGCAGGATCTCCCAGAGTGTGGAAGCTCCAAAAGAACTTCCGCTGTTTACACTCCCACACGCCATGCCAGACAAGGCAAGGTCGCCAACCTCAGAGGAGGTCTCCGAGATAATGAAGAGGAGGTGAACTGAAATGAGGGAGTTCGCTGAGGAAGCCTTACGTAAAAGTAAGGAAAAACCAGCGAACAGACTCCTCTATGAAAGGGAAGCACCCTCCACAACAGCCTCGCCTAAACAAAGCGAGCGTGGAGTGTTCACTCCAAGAACCCATTCCGGAACCCCCAGAAGCGGAAATGTCAACTGGGGAGAGTCTCTGCTCGCCCAACCAAACTTCCTCCTGGAAAACCAGGAATCGTGCATAATAAACATGATAAACTTGATCCAAAAAAAGATCGAGGAAACGAACCATAATAGTACAGCTCGTCTAGAGATAACTCTAGAAAGAATGGCCAACGCAATCGATGCGTTGACTGAAAAAATCAGCGAACAGACAGACTTGCTGTGAGGTCTTTGGGGTTGCTCAGCACACAAAGCCGTAAGTGATACAAGATGATGTATTTTACGGTGGTGTGTAAGCGGTTACCCGGAGGTTCCCGCTTGTCCACGTGACTATATCTATCTAGTTTACATGTGACTCGGGGTTCGGGGCTATTGCCCTGACAAGCCAATACTGCTGGACGATCTGATGATCTGGATGAAGGGGTACTGGGTGACGAAGTGGGGAAGGAGGGAGATTGTGACCACGTGCACGTGGTGCTGGTGGAGGAGAGGGGAAGCGGCGGCCAAGTGATTGGGCACGGCTTGCGATACCACCTCTAGGACCCTGTTGTGGTCCATGCCCCCCTTGGCTTGGCAAAGATTGGCTACGAACATGGCCTGCTCGACCATGGGGCCTTCCACGGGGCCTTCCACGTGCATTGCGTTGTGGATGAGGGGGCAATTGATTGTATATTTGCAAGCGTTCAAGAGCTGCAGCATCTCCCTGATTTATGCGGTCTAACTCCTGTGCCCACCGATCATGTGGCAGTGGCTGAAGGGGCTGCTGGGGAGGAGCAGGAGCGCGCCGTCCTGTTGGAGAATGGAGGCGGCGTTCATCACGGTTTTCTGAGCGGTGTGTACATCGAAAAGTTTCAGGGCTTGGTGTTCGTTGTATTCGTACTTCAGGCCGTGATTGTCTTTCATCAGCCCTAAAGTTTGGGCATGAAACACAGTTGATGATTGAGTTTAAGAGGGAATCTCACATTGTGATCGCAGTTTTGCAAGATTTTGCAAGATTTCCCCCAGAAGTGGCAACAGAGTGTTGAGTTGCTCAATATTGGGGATATCCCAAGCGCAAGATTGAGTGCTACAGTTAGCAGAGAGCCCAGAGAGTGTGTGAGGGAGAGGGAGAGAGAGAGATGTTGATCCGATCACCGATCAAAGTCACATGACTTGTTCCATTGAATTGAAAAGGTAGCAAAGTGGACAAATGCCATATATCTCGCTTGATACTGGACTAAATGTTTTGAAATTTTGCGAACTATCCCATATGGTATCAACGCAAGTACTCGGCATTTTTCTATATTTTTAAGACATCTGTGAGGCGCTGGGAAGCGTTTTCCCACGCACAAATCATGCGCAGAGGTGACACTGTAGTCGTATCTCTGTCAGTTCTTATTCGTTTCTCTTCGGGTTTCTTTCAACGGGCGCGCATTAATGTCCTCTACAATTTGTATTATTACCTCAACTCGATATTATGCGATTTTGAGGGTGCCAAGTGAAAATTAATCACATAATTTATTATATCTCGCTTGATACTGGGCCGAATGTCCTGAAATTTTGCGAACCATTTTATATAGTATTAGCGCAAGTACCTGGTATTTTTATATATTTTTGAAACATTTGTAGGGTGCTGGGGACCGTTTCCCACGCACAGATCAGCCGCGGAGCTGACACTGGATTGGTATCTCCCTCAGTTCTTGACCGTTTTCCGTCGGGTTTTTTTTAATGGGCTCGGATTAACTTTCTCTACATTTGGTATTGTTAGTGCATGTCGTGAATCAGCGTGTATGAGGAAGTAGCACGATCTTTCCACAAATAAACTATGTAGATCAGTATCTCTGTCAATTTTGATTCGTTTTTCGTCGGGTTTCTTTCAATGGGCCCGAACTAATTTTTTGGTCATTTGCTATCATTGGTGCAAGTCGCGAATGAGCGTTCATGAGGCAGTGGGATGGTTTTTCACTATTTTTCACAAAAAAAAGCATATACATTCGTATCTCTGTCAATTATCATTCGTTTTTCACCGTCTTTTTTCTTACATACTTGTAACAACGCCCTTATTATCTTATATTATTGGCGTCAATCGCGAATGAGGGTCTATGAGGCAGTAGATCGGATTTTCACATTTTTTCACACACAAAAGACATGTACATGCATATCTCTGTCAAATCTCATTCGTTTTTCGTCGGGTTTTTTTTAATGAGCTTCTATTAGCTTCCTCTGTATTTTGTATTATTGGTACATATCGTCAAACATTCTGTATGAGGCCGTGGAGACTGTTTCCCACGCACACACTTCGCGCTGGGATGGGCCACCACTCGTATCTCCCTCAGTTTTCAACCGTTTTTCATGGGGTCTTTTACACTGGAATCGCTCAAACGTCCCCTCCATCTTTTATTATTACACCAAGATAGGTCATCTAGTACAATTGTTAACATTGAAACAGGTCCCACGGCTCAGAGAACTGCATTGCTTACGTTAATTAAACTGAATTGACCCATTCAAAAACTGAATAGAACAATATATTCAACCTGACTTTATTATATATTTATTATTTATTATTTATTATATATCATTATAGATTGTAGAGGACATTAACACGCGCCCGTTGAAAAAAACCCGAAGAGAAACGAATAAGAACTGACAGAGATACAAATGTAGTGTCTGCTCTGCGCGTGGTCTGTGCGTGGGAAACGTCTTCCAGTGCCTCACGGCATGTTAAAAAAATATGAAAAAATGTCAAAAACTTGCGTTGATAATATATAAATTAGTACGCAAACTTATAGAACATTTGGTAAGGTATTAAGTGATATATAAGAATAATACCATACAGTTTTGTGTGGGAAATAAGTTCACGGCAACAGGGGACAACATAGAATAAAGGATAGAAAAATAAAATGAAGGTGTGCTATATGAAATAAAATCCAAAAAAATTCATGGCAACATGGAGAACACTGTTTTATAAACTTATAAAGGAATAACAGACAAAACTTGATCAGTTGGGGTGGTGGGTTTGCAGAAAGGGCAAGGAAATAAAGGAAAACAACAAATAAAAGGGCCTCACTCCCAGTGCATTGCCAGGAGGGGGAAAGGCATTTCTCATTCCTGTGTATGATTGATGGCGCAGGGTTTGGGGCGCAGCCCCAAGGCTCTCCACAGGAGTGGGGTTCGGGGCAAGGCCCTGATGGCCCTCCGCAGGAGCAGGGGTTCAAGGGGCTGGCCCTTGGTGTAATCAATAATCAAATATATCCAGGGGGTTTGGGGCACAGCCCCAGGCTCTCTGCAGGAGTGGGGCTTGGGGCAATGCCCCAATAGCTCTCTGCAGGAGCAGGGGTTCAAGGGGCTGGCCCCTTGGTGCATAAATAATCACCATATATCTCATTATTTCTTTAGCACATGGGGAACAATAATAACAAGGATGTCGTTGCATGGGGTCTGGGGCAATGCCCCAGGGGGGTTCGGGGCGCAGCCCCGATGCCCTCCACAGGAGCTAGAGTCCGAAGAATGTGTGGGTGTGTGAGGAACGAGCACCCCACGGGTTTAAGGTCTCTAGTCTCATAATGAAGTGAGGTTGAATGTATGGTTCTATTCAGTTTTTGAATGGGTCAATTCAGTATAATTAACATAAGCAATGCAGTTGTCTGAGCCGTGGGAGCTGTTTCAATGTTAACAATTGCACTAGATAACCTATCATGGTGTAATAATAAAAGATGGAGAGGTCGTTTGAGCGATTCCATTGCAAAAGACCTCATGAAAAATGGTTGAGAACTGAGGGAGATACGAGTGGTGGCCCATCCCAGCGTGAGTTGTGTGCGTGGGAAACAGTGACCATGCCTCATACAGGCTGTTTGACGACGCGTGATAATAATATTAGATGAGGAAAACGTTAATACAAGCTCATTAAAAAAAACCCGACGAAAAACAAATGAGATTTGACAGAGATATGCATGTACATGTCTTTTGTGTGTGAAAAAATGTGAAAATCAGTCTTACTGCCTCATAGACCCTCATTCGTGATTGACGCCCATGAGATAAGATAATGAGAGCGTTGTTACAAGTATGTACAAAAAAAACAGTGAAAAATGAATGATAATTGACAGAGATACAAATGTATATGCTTTTTTTTGTGAAAAATTGTGGAAAACCATTCCACTGCCTCATGAACGCTTATTCGCGACTTGCACCAATAATAGAAAATAGCCAGGGGGTTGGTACGGGCCCATTAAAAGAAACCCGACAAAAAACGAATCAAAACTGACAGGGATACTAATGTACATGCTTTATTTGTGGAAAAATCGTTCCACCTCCTCATACATGCTGATTCACGACTTGCACTAATGATACCACATGGAGAAGAGGTCAATACAGCCCCATTGCAAAAGACCCGACGAGACACGGTCAGGAACTGACAGAGATACGAATCCAGTGTCAGCTCCGCGCATGATCTGTGCGTGGGAAACGTTCTCCAGCACCTCATAGATGTTTTAAAAATATGTAAAAATGTTGGGTACTTGCGTTAACGCTATATAAAATAGTACGCAAAATTACAGGTCATTTGGTTCAGTATCAAGCAAGATATAATAGGTTTCGTCATTAATCTTCACTTGGACCCCTCAAAATCACGCAATAATGAGCCGGGGCAATAATAGTAATTGTAGAGGGCAATAACACGCGCCCGTTGAAACAAACCCGAAGAGAAACGAATAGGAACTGACAGAGATACGAATGTAGTGTCCGCTCCACGCATGGTCTGTGCATGGGAAACGTCTTCCAGTGCCTCATGGATGTCAAAGAAAAATATGAAGAAATGTTAAAAACCTGCGTTGATAATATATAAATTAGTGCGCAAATTTATAAAACATTTGGTCAAGTATCAAACGAGATATAATAGATTACTATACAGTTTGTGAATGGGGAATGCGATAAATCGCCATAATCTCCTCAGGATCGCCGAACGACGAGTCGGACTAATAATACAACATGTAGAGGACATTAAGACGCGCCCATTGGAAAAAACCCGACGAGAAACGGATGAGAACTGACAGAGATATGATAGATTTATGTAAAGAATCACGTGTATATGTTTAGTTTGAGGAAATTCACGTGAGCAATTGAGCATAACCTCCCACAACTTTTTTTGCGCACAGACATATGCAAAAAAGTACTAATACCCCCACTCAAAACCGGTTCAAACCCCCCCATGGGAGCAACTCTTTTTTGTTCCCATGTGACTTTGGCATGTAAAATAGATAGATAAATAGATAAAATAGGTAGATAGGTAAATAAAAGTAGATAAATAGGTCATAATAACCGTAAATAGTAATAAATAATAATAAAAATAGTAGTTGTTTATTGTTGTATTAGTAATTTTTTTTTTTGGTTGTTTTCACTAATTAGTTATTAATAAGTAATGATAGTATTGTTGTGTTAGTTATTTTTTTTGTTGTTTTCACTAATTAGCAAATACAATTAGATAATAATAGTAATAGTGGTGTTGTATTAGTCATGTTTGGTTATGTTTTCGAAATTGGCATCTACCATAAATGGTGGTACTGTTGTATTCTCTCTTTTTCTTTTGTATTTCGCTATTAGCATGTAAAATAAATAGGTAAATAAAATTGAATAATGAAAATGTGGAGCAGAATCAAATGAAGGGTTCCATATAAGGTAAAAATTTGAGAAAATTCACGGCAACATGGCACAACATGAAGCAGAAACATCCAAAAAAAATAAAACCAAGGTGTCCTGAATAAAATAAAATCTGAAAAAATTGTGGCAATGTGGGACAACAAAGGAAAATAAATTTTATATAAAATAAAATCCAGAAAATTCACGGCAACATGGGACAACATAGAATAACAAGATAGAAAAATAAAAGCAAGGTGCTCTCTATAAAATAAAATCCAAAAAATTCATGGTAACATGGGGAACACTGTTTTACAAACTTACAAAGGAATTACAGACAAAATTTGATTGGTTGGGGTGGTGGGTTTGCAGAAATGGCGAGGAAATAAAGGAAAACAACAAATAAAAGGGCCTCACACCCACTGCATTGCCAAGAGGGGGAAAGGCATTTCTCATTCCTGTGTATGATTGATGGGGTGGGGTTTGGGGTGCAGCCCCAAGGCTCTCTGCAGGAGTGGGGTTCGGGGCAACGCCCCAATAGCTCTCCGCAGGAGCAGGGGTTCAAGGGGCTGGCCCCTTGGTGCATAAATAATCAAATATATCCAGGGGGTTTGGGGCACAGCCCCAGGCTCTCCACAGGAGTGGGGCTTGGGGCAACGCCCCAATAGCTCTCTGCAGGAGCAGGGGTTCAAGGGGCTGGCCCCTTGGTGCATCAATAATCACCATATATCTCATTGTTTCTTTAGCACATGGGGAACAATAATAACAAGGATGACGTTGCATGGGGCGGAGCCCCGATGCCCTCCGCAGGAGCTAGAGTCCAAAGAACGCATGGGTGTGTGAGGAACAAGCACCCCACGGGTTTAAGGTCTCTAGTGATGACATGAAAAGATAGCTAGCTATTCATTTGGATAATCGTAAGCGAGGTGTGGGAAAGGGGTGACATGTGGATGGAAGATAGAAGCGGGATGCTAAGCGAGAGCTAAGCGAGATTACCTGCATTCTTCGGATCTCTCCGGATCATCTTACGGCAACTCCCTTCTGGCATAGGGAGTCAGGGTAGCCAGTTAGGCCGTGCCCTGACAGTTTGTCAACCACCACCAAGATGACTGGGCAGATTGGCTCCTGCTAGTGGAGTTCTCCCATAACAACTGCATCCATGCATCTACCTGCTGCACCCCCTTTGAGCTTGACCCCAGTCAGCACCCCAGGATGGGGACAGAACCCATGTGCATGTTAGAAGTCGAAGCTGCAGATGCATTCACCTCAAGGATGATGAGGCAAGGGCAGTGCTGGAGCATGCAGCAGAGGAGATGGCCCGCTACTATGACCGGAATCGAGAAGTAGCGCCTGAGTACAAGGAAGGCAATCAGGTCTGGCTCAGCACCCAGAACTACACCACGGACCATCCACCCAAGAACCTAGACCACAAATGGATGGGCCCTTTTAAAATTCTCAAGGTTGTATCCACTGCCATGGTCAAACTCCGACTCACAGCATGGCAAAAAGGAGTCCACCCAGTGGTGTCGGTAACAAATGTCCGGCCCTACCATCCAGACATGATCGTTGAGCGACCCACCAACCCCCACCAAGGCCCCAAAATCATAGATGGGGGAGAAGAGTATGAAGTTGAGAAGGTCCTCGACTCCCACTGGCACTGCAGAAAGCTCTGGTACTTGGTGAAGTTCACAGGCTGGCCAAACTCCGAGAATGAATGGCTCCCCCTTGACAACCTGGCCAATGTGCACAACCGAATTGAAGAGTTCTATGAAGCGCACCCCAACACCCCCAGGGGAGAATGAGAGAACCCCCTAGCCACTTTGAGGCGAAGCAGCATAAGGGGGGGGGTGATGTCAGGGCATGCTGCGCCGCTCCCCTCCTCTTCCTCTCCTTTTCTCCTTTCTCCTTTCTTCCCTTCTTTCCTTCCTTCTCTTCTTCTTCTCTATCCTTATAAGGATGACCTTCCCTTCTCTCCTACACATGTAGCATGGATGCACCTGATGCCAGGCACCCTGCATGGGTACCATAATGCCGGATGTGCCACGCATCCTTACTTGTACTTCCCCTCTCTGACACTTGGGATTGACCATGGAGCCACCTGTGACAACCCAGCCTTGTCCAGGGCTGATGTGGCACCTCCACGTGACCCATTTTCACATGTAATAAACTAAGCCAAAGCAGGACTGAAGAAGCAGCCTTCTTCTCACTCCTGCTTCAGGCAAGTAGTCCATCTTAGTTTAGCTTTCCATTTTAATTCCTGCTTCAGCCTAAGAAGCCACATAGGGACATAGGCCCAAGTAGGGGCTGCCCACCATATGGTCTCACTGCCCCACCACCATCTGGGCTGCCAGTGCCAAGCACTACGCTGCTACCTCTGCCTCTCTCAAGCCATCCCTGACAGTGCATTAGGGCTACTGATCAGACTTAGATCAGTGGAAGCAGTGTTGGCTTCACCAACAACTGCAAAAGGACCGAGTTCTTGCACAGGTTTCTGTGCAGTCTTTGTCTTCTTGCAATAAGAAGACAATCCAGCCACCCCTCAAGAAGTCATCAGGAACAAGGGTCTGGGTGAAGATTAGCATTGATGAAATTGGGAACATGCTGGGGTTAAGCTGAAATTAACTCACCCAAGTGTAAAAAAGTGTAAGCACATGGTTATGAATGCCTCACTCCCAGTCCATCTCACAAGTACGCTGTAATATGCTGTATTGTTAATGGGGGAGTAAAGGCTAAGTTGCCTTTTCTTGTACCTGCACATCTTATATACATAATGTAATGTGGCTTCAATACATATTCCTTACAGGAACAGAACATTACTGTCCCCAACCAGTGAGCATTACATGCAGACATACTTTCCTCATATATATGCTACTTAAAAACACTGGGTTATGAGCTGGAGTGACCATGACACATATCACAATGTACTAATCACAAGCCTAGTGACCCCCTGTGTGACACTGCATCCATTGTAAACCATGAACAAAGCATTGCATGTTAAGGTGAGTTGGCTGAGCTCCTATAACCATGTGGGTATGGGGCCAGCATAGGCCAAAATGATGCTCTGGTGGGACCCAAAAGAGAAGCAGTCCATTGGTTGTAGTTGCCCAGCCATTATCATGAAGCAAGCCACCAGAGAACTTTGGTGCTCCATTGTGCACAACTCCACTCCCTGAAATGGCAGCATGAGTTAGGATGAATATATTGCCACAATTGAGACATACAGTTGGCTATCCCTGCCAACACAGGTGATGATTGAACCAGCTCATCCATCAATGCCCAAATTCGAACTCTCTTGTCAAAAGAGCCTGAGACAATGCAAGTGCCATTGGGAGAGAATGCAACTGATGTGACCCAGTCAGAGTGCCCTTGCAGAGGCTCACCAATTGGTGCCCCTGATTTGGCATCCCAAATTCGGACTGTCCTGTCAGAGGCACCTGAGATGATGAAAGTGCCATCAGGAGAAAATGCAACTGATCTGACAGAGCCAGAGTGCCCTTGCAGAGGTTCTCCAATTGGGACCCCTGACCTGGCATCCCAAATTCGAACTGTCTTGTCATCAGAGCCAGAGATGATGTAGGTGCCATCAAAAGAGACTGCAATTGATGCAACTGAGCGAGAGTGCCCTTGTAGAGGCTCACCAATTGGTGCTCCTGACTTGGCATCCCAAATTCGAATGGTCATGTCAGAAGAGCCAGAGATGATGTGGGTGCCATTGTACGAGTATGCAACTGATGTGACTGAGTGAGTGTGCCCTTGCAGAGGCCTGCCAATTTGTGCTCCTGACTCAGCATCCCAAATTCGAACTGTCTTGTCAAAGGAGCCTGAGATGATGTGGGTGCCATTGGGCGAATATGCAACCGATGTGATGGAGTGAGTGTGCCCTACCAGAGGCTTGCCAATTTGTTCCCCCAACTTGGCATCCCAAATTCGAACTGTCTTGTCAAAAGAGCCTGAGATAATGTGGGTACCATCAGAAGAGAAAGCAACTGATGTAACTATGTGTGAATGTCCTTCCAAAGGCTTGCCAATTGGTACCCCTGTCATGGCCTCCCACATTCGAACTGTCTTATCAGAAGAGCCTGAAATGATGTGGGTGCTGTCCAAAGAATATGCAACCGATGTGACAGAGCCAGAATGCCCTTGCAGAGGCTCACTAATTGGTGCCCCTGAGATGGCATCCCAAATTCGAATGGTCTTGTCATCAGAGGCTGAGATGATGCGGGTCAAGTCAGAAGAGTATGTAACTGATGTCACTGAGCGAGCATGCCCTACTAGAGGCTCACTGATTGGCACCCCCAACATGGCATCCCATATTCGAACTGTTTTGTCATCAGAGCCCGAGATAATACAGGTGCCATCAGAAGAGAAGGCAACCGATGTGACACAGTCAGAGTGACCTTCCAGAGGCTCACCCAGTGGTACCCCTGAGGCAGCATCCCAAATTCGAACTGTCTTGTCAGAAGAGCCTGAGATGATTTGGGTGCAATCAGGGGAGAAAGCAACTGATCTGACCAAGTCAAAGTGCCCTTGTAGAGGTTCACCAATTGGTACCCCTGACATGGAATCCCAAATTCGAATTGTCTTGTCAGAGGAGCCTGAGACAATGTGGGTGTCATTGGAAGAGAATGCAACTGATCGAACCGAGTCAGAGTGCCCTTCAAGAGCCCCTCCAATTTGCACCCTTGACACAGCATCCCAAATTTGAACAGTGTTGTCTTCAGAGCCCGAGATGATTTGGGTGCCATCAGAAGAGAATGCAACCGATGTGACTGGCCCAGAGTGCCCTTCCAGAGGCTCACCAATTGGTGCCCCAGACACGGCATCCCAAATTTGAACCGTCTTGTCATCAGAGCCTGAGACAACATGGGTGCCATCGGAAGAGAATGCAACCGATCTGACTGAGTCAGAGTGTCCTTTCAGAGGTTCACCAATTGGTAACCCTGACACAGCATCCCAAATTCGAACTGTCTTATCGCCAGAGCCTGAGATGATGCGAGTACCATCAGGAGAGAATGCAACTGATGTGACAGAGTCAGAGTGCCCTCTGATTGTCTGATGAATTGCAGGCCATTGATTGGAAATCCGTCCTCGAATAGAAAGAGTGTTCCGGAATGCATTATGCACATAGCGCAGAATAGGAGATTGAGAAGGTGAAAAGGGCAAAGCTGACAGATAAATGTGTGGCAGGCTCTGACTGATTGGATACCCAAATGCATTTATAAATCGGTGTGCTTCCGAGATAATTTCCTCAAGTCCTCGCGCATGATTCTATGCAAATGAATCAGTGAATTGTCACCATCACACATGAGAAAAGTGACCTACAGTAGCCCAACTGACTAACCTCCTTAGAATCACGTACAACATGGACATCCGATCCGTCACACTGAACACTTCAACCCAATATAGGAATCGGTGAAGGAAGAAATCCATAATCGTATCTGCAAGAGGATGCGAGCCTGGCCCTGACACGGATCCAAATTCTAGATGGTCTACCCAGTATTGGCTCGCGTACATGAGGCCAGGCGTTATGGCTTGATTGATGCGCTCCTGGAGCCCCTCAATTTCTTTGTTCCGGAAATGGGACGTCTCGATCCCACAGATGTTAAATTTGAGGTCTCGTTGCATGATCCGGAGACAACCAGAGGAGAGGTCAAGGTGGTGGGTGGATGGGTGGATGTACCATCGCGAATCTTCGCGCCGTCTGACGTCACACAGGAAGTCGGTGAAAGATGCATGCAAAACTTGAATAGGGCGCCCATAACCGCCCTGCAAGAGCGGTTGCAAACCCAAGAGTATAGCTTGGACCTTGCGTATCCCCAGTCCTAGCAGCTGACTAAGCTGCTCATCTGTTAGCCGCTCACGAGCGACCACGATCACACCAAGGATGGAATGTACGTCTGTAAGTTCACTTTCGTTGTATGACTTAAATGGATGGGCAAGAGCGACCCGATATAACTTGTGCAACCTAGTATCCGACGGGCCATCCCTGATCCACTTAATACTTTATCCAACCTTTCTTTGGGAGAGCCGGATTCGATGAAGAGAATGGTTGTAGATGCCCAAATGAAAAGACCTCCGGAGAGCGTAACAAGCTGCTCTATTACGGGTTCTGTCGGCCAATCGGATGGCAGATGATGCTTCACGAAGGCGTGGGCGTTGCTGGCAAGACGTTGTTGGAAAAGCAGCCTGATATCGGATGATGTCGACTCATCACCAATCGGTGCGTCCCGTACATCGACGCCGGGGTGTGATAGTGCGGCATTAATGTCAAGCTCGTCCCGGCTGGCTATCAAGAACCGGAACATACTCGGAAGCCTGGCAAGGCCTTCAGATAATGTGCGAAGGAGATTTCTCCTGGTTCCTACGGCGCCACACTCGTCAAGGGCATCAAGGATGATCACAATAGGGGCTAGATCGGACTCTTTGGCAAGTTCGGCCAGAGGCTCCTCGAGAAGATGTTTGAATTGCGTATCGAGGGGTGATGTATGGGACGAATTTTCGATCTGTACGGACAGTTTCGCGCAAATTTCAGGTTTGAAACAACCCAGCTGGAAGGCAAGAGTACGAATCACACGGACAGGGTCACTATTGACAGGGTCGTTTCGGTCCCAAAACAGGAAAGCGCCGCATCGGTGCAGCTCTGAGAAGTATTGAGCAACCGAGTTGAGGATCGTACTCTTGCCGGATCCAGCCGGTCCGCGAAACCAGATGATGTTATGGCCGGAAGGATCTATCAGAGAATTAATGAGGTTTTCCAGTATGTCCACTCGAGTCCCGGGTAAACATGTATCTCGGTTTCCGGCATCCATAGTCGCGGGGTTCAGAGCTTTTAAGGCTTCGATTTCAACTATGATCCTTAAAGTTAAGCAGCGTCTTGTGCGCAGAGGATGGAGTCATCGCACCAAGTGTCTTCACGTCCCAGGATATTTGAGCCGAGACGAGTGCAGTGTGAGACGTTACTCCAAGCTGAAGGTCTTCCTTGAGTTTTTTCAGCGCCTGCGAGAGGTTCGAGATGGTTTGGGAGGTGTTCGAGAATGTTTGGCGTCCTAGTTGACGTACCGCACACTGGTTGGTCAACGCTGAACAAAGCAAACGGACGATCGAGCAGCTTACCTGCGGATCTATGGGACACAAACTGCTTAATGAATATGCCGCATTCGGTCAGTTGGACAAAGACTCGGATAATGATGTGCTCGAGAGACTTGGTTTTATCTTCCAACTCATCGACATCATCGACGAAGGAATAGAGATCGGCCATAGAGCCGACGAGATCACGAAGTGTGTCACCCCACTCGATCTGTCCTTGAACGGCCTGCGACAATCGTCAGTGTACACAAGCTCGCGCCATGATAAGGACGAATCCGTACTTGGTACGCCGAAGTCAAGACTTGCCAAGCAATATGTGCGTAAGGATGGAGCTTCCCAACGAAGTCAGAGCAACTCAAAGACACGCCGTGGAGCAACATGTACCTTGGCTGTTTTATCGACAAGATCCACCACGGCCTTTGTCTTTTGAACCACTTGTTTGAGGGACTTCACAACGTCGCTGCCCAAATCTTGGACAGCAGCGGCGGAACTGATAACATTTTGAACCGGCTCGGGAACCGCGGGCGAAGTAGGCGACTCTTGGTCAACGCCGAGAATGGCCTTGTTGTCCACGGGGTCCACGGAGGCTTCAAGTGGTGCAGTGTCCCGCAGCTGCACAATGAGCGAGCCTGCCTCTCGACCTCGTTTGTCACGGAGCACTAGGGTAGTCCCTAGAACAGTGCAAAATGATACTACACAAGGAGGCAAGACTAAAGATAACGAGCTCACGTTGGCCATCCGCGCAATGATCTAGCAACTCCCCTATCTTGATGTCCACAGAACCAAGCAGATCTGCGGGTAAATACCGCCCACGGAAGTGCTTGAGGCGAAGTGACAGGACAGAAGACAATTCTGCAGTCCTGAAAGTGTGCTTCAGCGGACTATCGGGGCTGATCTACCTTAATCACAAGGAACCTACAGAGAAGAAGAGTACTCCCAAGTTGGCGTCAGGTCTCGCTTCACCACAGTTTTCTTAAATTTATTTCCCGACAGTATAGGCATGACATAAAGGGCTGGGGACGCTTTCTTGACATCTCTAGCCTCGAAGACTGCTTCAAAATGAACATATGGCATAAACACTGTAGCAAGGATGTGACGCACTGGATAGGGAGTAAACGCCCTTGAAGTGTCCGCGAGTCGTCATGGCTAATTGAACCTCAGCTGCGGATGGTTAGACGCTGTGGGGGTCGGCAAATGAAGGGAGACGTCTGAGATAAAGATGTAATCACGTGATACCAAAGAAAATGGCCGTTGTTTTTGCACAACATATATTTCGGGGGGTCAGTTGTTCACTCCCATTGTGGCTTGCATCCCACACTCACGTGGTTTCAAAACCAGCTGGCTTTAGTATAGCCACGAATAGGGGTGCCACGGTTCGGTTCGGTTCCGGTTCACATTTTGACAATACTGTACGCACACAACCAACAACCGGATGGTTTTGGACCGTGACAAAATTTTATGTCGGACATTCAACCGGCAGGCCTAGATTTAGCGTGACAGCCAACCGGGAGCCAGGAACAGCGTGACAACGGAAGTGCCTGGCCAGACCGTTCTTGTGTTATAATTGGGGGTCGGCAATTCAGGTTGACGACCGTCCACCCACCTGTGGCTGTGCTGTCTATCGCGAATAAAGCTGGGAACGGCAGGACATTTGACTCTCTACACAACAGATATAGAACTCAAGTGATTGCAAAATAGTGTTCTTGGTGACCCATACCAGTGCACCTTAGGTTTTTTTCGTTTTGAATATGCTTCTTTGTTGAGATATGGCGAGAAATCACAGTGAAAAACATGAAAGATGCCATTAACTTTAAAAACAAAACCTACGGATACCTAGATACATCCAATACAATATATATTCAATTCATCTGTAAAGTCAAGACACTATGAGATGAAGGAGAAATTTGGGCAGCGGGATTTGTGGTTATCGAGAGCATGCGGCAGTTGCCGAAGCCCGAATTCGCGCACGCAAAGTGGGCCCTTTTTGCTCTTTTAAGTGCATTCACACACCATAAGGGATGGGGTTAGGTACTGATGAGGGATCCTATTGTAGCATGGCTTCACAGCGGAACCGGGTCAAAAGGAATGGCCATTCTCGTAATCAAAAAGCTGCATCAATTGTTAATATCATGGAACACAATGGCACGGAATCAATCAAATTACCTTCTAATGCCAAAGCCTGCACAAAAAAGAAAGCAACAATAACATACCCAGGAATTATCAAGGAGAGGAACAAAGAGAAGAACTACCTACAATGTCAAATATGGAACCAAAACAAAAGGATCAAACGTGCAGCAAAGTCAAATGCAATCCAGGCAGAAAAGAATATTGCATTACAGAAGGAATGTGCAGACATCAAGGCTCAGCTCATCCGGAAGTCGAAAATCCATGCAAAGGAGATAGAAATCGCACAGTCTTCCGCCAGGGATGCCCAGAAGACGTGCACTAAGAAGTCCAACTTGATAGCAAAACTCCGTCAGAAGGTCAAAAATCTCAAACGGTCCCATTGTCGGCAAATAAGCAAGATAAAAAAATGCATGAAGAACATGTTGTCTTCTCCATTGATCTTAAATGGTACATTCACACCGGAAGCCCGCACGCTGATTCGTCGCTTGGTCCGAGATGGAGTTCCCTTCCGGAGTGTTGGAAAGGCAGTATATGAGGTCTCCAAAATGCTTGGAAAACCACTCAAAAACCCTCCAAGCCCCCGTACCATACAAAGAATAGTCCTAGAAGCCCTTGAAGCAGGGAAGCTCCAGTTAGCTTCAGAACTCATCCGCACCGAAGGTTTGCCTCATATTACTATTACAGACACATATCTATTCTAAGTAATTTCTGACAGCCTTTACTACGAGTGGAGATGGAACTTCTCACAGGAAAACACAATATGAAGCCACAAGCATCATGATGAAGGTTCCCGATTACAAGTGCAAGGAGCAGGGTATCACCACCCCTCAAGTCCGGAAGAACCGATTTGTTGCCATGCAAACTGCAACATCGCATCGTAGTGAGGCACAGGTGCAAGGATTTGAAGATGCGCTCCGGGATATCCTACAGATGCGTACTGGACACTGCAATTCCGAGCCCGATACTCTGGGGGATATTTCCTCGATTTATACAAAACTCAGGGGGATTAATTCTGACCATGCTGAGGACCAGAAGAAAAGGGCTCGGCTAATGAAGGCAAAGAAGGCGGAGCACTGTATCCAGAAGCTTGGCCACAATGCTTGGTCGGGGTTCTCAGAACATGAGCGAAATCTCATCAATGCAAGGAACGAGATTGCTGCCATTGCAGCAGTGGGTGGGAACAGCGCTTGGGAGGCCTTATCAGATGCTCAGAGGGAGGAAAGTCTTGAAGCGGCCAAGCTTCAGTCACTTCATCAGCTTGGTACCGAAGTATCGGACAAACTTACAGATCACGAACACCGTGACATCTTCAACTTTGTCTGGGTTGGGTGTTCCATGCACAAAGATCTCAATATATTCAAGGCTGGCTGCGCTTCTCTTGATGATTTCTGGAGGAATAACAACCTTACCCCACCTCGGCCACTTCTCAACAAAGATAAAGCATCAGCCTCTACTGATGCAAAGTCAAAGCCATCTTCGGGACGTGATGCTGGAGGGGTTAAAGCTACAATGCTTGCTGGTCTCCTACTAAATCACCGTGACGACAAAAAAGGATATCATGATACCTACCGTCACTTTATGGAAAGGACTCTCGGAAAAAATTGTCCTCCCTTCCCGGATGTCTCCAACACTCGCTATTGTTCACATGGGGATGCGGCAAGCGAGCTAATTGCTAGAGCACCATTGTACCGAAGCTTCCTTGAGTACATCCGGGACTTAAAGGACAAACAAGAATTTACCAACATTGAGGCAAACCTCTATGATGCACTCAACAATATTCCTACGCTCACGGAACTTGCAGTCATGTCTCTATTCTCACTCTGTGTCTCTCACCCATATGTGGAACACGCTAGGAGGGGAAGGCCAACGGAAGTAAACATGCTAAATGAGGGAGCATGGCATGAACACGTTTTTACCTTCATGCAATCCCTCATAGCTAATCCCGACCTTGTTTTGGGTAAAGATGCAGAACCAAACATGGCTCACCTTGACAAGCGGAACCATTGGATTAGACCCGATACCATTCAGGCCATCCAACATCTTTCTCCACACCTCCCCAACCTCCGTGACGCATTCATCGCATTCACCAAACGGGCACTTGACACCCTTACATGGTTCTCAGCTGAACTCATGAAAGGGTCTGAGATCGATTTGATGAGTCCAGAGGAGAAGGAGCTTGCCTTCATGCCTACAACCAACGACACAAATGAGGGACTTCTAGGAGAAATGCGCAGTGCACTGACCAAAAACCCAACAAAGACTTTAGATACTCTCAACGCAGAACTAATGATCCGTCATAATGATGTCGACGAATTCATCACAGCAAAGCTTACGCCAAGAAAACACAAGATCTTGCGGACAGCCGGTCGATGTATCAGCGCGTCGGGATCCGAGAAAGCTCGTAGAAAATTGCTTGCAGATGCTGGAATAGCGAAGGTTGCAGAAAATAGGAGGAAAAGGCAGATAAAGGAACTCAAATACACCGCTAAAATCGAGGCATTAAAGGCGGTTGAACTCACCAACGACATAGAATGGGCAAGAAACCCGAAGACAACTATTGCGCAGCTGGAGCCTCAGCTAAACGCATATAGGCTCCAAGATGCATTAGTTCCTCTCAGCAGTCGCATGCCAAAGAAGGCCGACAAGGTTAGAGAGCTGGTGGTAGCAATTGAGCACAGGAGAGGGCGAGAAATGGAGGATGCGGGAGATAGCGAGATGATGACAGCCGATCAGCACAATCCCACAGAGTAATTTTCAAAATAACTGGCCATTTAGATTACTAGAGACCATATATTGACGTTAATAACAATAATCAAGAGATCGGAGAGAGTTTGAGCACTTTGTTGGACGATCAAAGGACTCGCCAGGTTTCACGGGGAAAAGTGGGTCATGTGGGGGTGGCACGCTTCAACGTGGATTGCCGACCCCCATTATAATCGCGGCATTGCAGCCCAATCCTCTGAGTACGATATCACAGTGTCATTAGATAGTGTCATCCAGCTCTACACATCGTACTGTTGTTATGTAGCTCTCAGCGGAGACACTCGGATAACGGGGAACAACCAACTTAATATTGTAACCGCACAGCGGTATAAGTAGTTAAAGTAATAACACGGATATCAGACAAAAGTGATAAGAAAATGAGATACGCGACAGCGCTACATGTGGAAGGCAATCAACAGTGAAACACGAAACACATGGTAAAAGGGTATCATATTGGATAGCCGATATGGGCATGATATGCGTACCGGTGCGTCGTCATGTCTTGCTCAAACAACACGTACTTATATACATTTCTGTGTGGTGCAAATGAACAAAGGCTAAAGCATTAGGACAATGAAACTTCCCATAAAAGGGAACAATAACCGTAACAACAAGGGCATCAGAATGCCACTTCAACATCTTGATGATCTTCCACATCAAGATACCACTCTTGCTCAAGCCATAACTGCACCATGCAAGCATCCTGTTGATGATAGTGGAATTCATCCTAATTCCACTGCATTAGTCCATGAAGACCAATACTCTGAGACCATTGAAGTGTCAGAGACCAGACTTGAGACGAAGGAATGTCTCCGTAACGGAGGGCTTCAGCCTCAGCGACTTCTGCCAAGAGCGCTGTGCCTAGTGACACGTCCGTGCCCTAACTTACTGACTGGCAATTAGAACCTAGGGGGGGTAACTCTAGTTGATTTTACTACTGGGGTGTAACCTATGTACAAGTGGGATATATATATGGTTACAGCGGAGACGGTTCCACAATTGGCGGAGCCGAACGGAGCGGAGCTAATGGGGTTTAAACATTAGCCGACTGAATATTACCGACGAGTCGGTTCGTGGGGTTAGCGGAAAGGCAGGCGTTAACCCAGAAACAGAAAGGAGGGATAGGCCCGAAGGTGGGCTCTGCAGGGCAGGCGAGTGTATTGCCCAGCGGAGGCGGGGGTGCGCTAGCGGACATCGGAGCTGTCCGGAAGTCTTCGGGGCTCTGTACTTAGGGAGGCGTAGGTAATAAATTGAAATGAGGGAGTGGTGACCATCGAGGGGTACCGAGAGGTTTGCGGAATACAGGGGCTCCGAGGTTGGTGAGGGAGGAGCGGAGTTAGAACGGAGGGATTGGAGGGACCGGAAGTCGATGGCCAGGGATGGATATGACAGAAGATGCTGTAGAGGTAGAATTGGATGATGTTTGTAAGCATCTTAACAGAGAAGCCCTCCCTGATGGACTTGTGGAGGTGAATGGTGGTCTTCAGCTGGATGTGACAGCAGGTGAAGGTGACACAGAATCCATTGGAGTATTGAAATTATGAACTAGTCGCGTATAAGCACTCAGTTCCAAGTACATGAACTCATAAGATTGATAATCACCTAGTCGCGTATAAGCGCTAGGGTAGTATGTACAATCATCAGAAAGACATACAAGACGCAAAGAGATAGATATCTCACCTCAGTTCCAAGTACGTGAACTGAGGAGAGAAGAGGGAAAAATTGCGCAAGGCGGCTTTTAAGCCATCCTCGACTGCGTCCATCAACATGGTCGCCATAAACGGTAGCATTGGGCAATCCTACAAGGAAATGTCCATGCGCAAGAAATATAGTCCGTTGTATTCAATGGTCAGTCCACAGCGTACCAAGAAACAAGAATTTCAACATGGAGAAGATGAGAAATCTAGAAAAAGAGTTTGCCAAGTATGTACCAGTTTCGATTTTTTTCATTACCAATTTAGGAAAAATTGAATTGAAAAATTGCACTGCCACTGGGAGCCACCCAAAGACTGTGACACCAGACATCATGACCACAAAGCCACCGTAACATGTGACAAACTTCTGAAAAGTGCCCAACTGGAAGGCCTGCATGACATGTGACTGTGAAAGGTATCTTACTAGTTTGGGGACAGTAATGTTCCGTTCCCCCGTTCGCCTCAGGCCTCAGAAGTCTGTCTAAGTATACGCTTGAATTTGCTGTATATTAACGGGGTAGAAGTAAAGGCTGATCCACCTTTTACAGCTACCCCAAGGGTTTATATACAATCTAATACATTCTCGGCACAAATAAATAGAGAAGCTTCTGCGACGCTAAATTAGCGTCGTGACATAATTATTACACAACACAACACCAACTGATGTTGTGGGCGGAATATAGACATGGGCCGGGGCCTCACATCCTCCTCCCTTGCGATATTAAATCACAGACAGGGTACAAGCATATATACACAAGGGGAAAGCAAGCATTTCTAAAGAAATAAAATTTTAACGTTCTACATACGAAAGATGTATGCAAACAGGGGCACACTCATTGCAGGAGGCTATAATAGTAGTTTGTAGGTGAGGCCCGCTTAGAGTTTCTCCTGGAACATATGCACCCAGATCTCGATGACAGTGTTGTCGACGATGGAACGACTTTCTTGTCGTTGTGAGTTTATTAAATACCATCGTCCACCGTGACGATGTTGACAGTGCAGGTCGTTGACAGCAGAGTTGTCGCCGACGAAGAAAATGAATACTCAATGATGTTGTTGTTGGCGAAAGATGAAGGGTACAGAATATACAATCAACGACAGTGTTGTTGTTGATGAAGGTAAGAAGTTATTAATCAATGACGGCATTGTCATTGAGAAGGTATGGATATGAGGGGGTCAGTTCCTCATTCATTTACACGGTGTGGACCCGGATGGGCCAGAGCTGGATGGGCAATTCAATGTAGTCCTACGAGTCATCGTGGACCTAGCTGCGTCAACAGCGACATCATCGCTGAGATAGTTGTTGTCGTAGTGACAAGTCTCGACATCAGCGTCGTTCATGGATGAATCCTCGTCTTGACGACGGTGTGAGTAATGGACATGGTGCGCAGGATGGCCGCGTCCATGAGAAGAGGAGGGAGCACGCCCTTGCACTGGTGGTGCGTGGGCAGATTCGTACACTGACGAGTGTGCATACGTCAGAGGGGGGTATTGCGGTGGAGGTGGGGCATTCGAATACGCCTGTTACAGGAATGGGTTCCGAGGAACCCAACCTGAGCTGTTCAGCTCACTAATGGAGGTGGCTGCATAGCCATCGGAGGGAGAGCAGAATTGGATGAGTGTACGGAAGTACAACCTGTGTGTCGGCCAACGGTAACTTGGCGCTCCAGGGAGCGTACCGGTAGCGAGTATGATGTGGGCTCCTTGAGGGAGCCACCTGGCTGTCTGCTAACGGGGACTTGGCGCTCCTGGGAGCGTGCCGGTAGTGGGTGTGCTGGGAGTGTTTGGCTAGCGGTGACTTGGTGCTCAATGGAGCATACCGGTAGTGAGGGATACTGGGACTCCCAAAGGGAGTCACCCAGTTGGTGGCTATCGGTGACTTGGCGCTCATGGGAGCATACCGGTAGCAGGAGTTGTTGGGGAAAGCGGGCTGGTGGACCAGTGCACGGTAGTGGGTGACCGTGGGAAGTGGGACCCACAGGTGCATGGCCAGGCATCCTGGAGCTGCCTAGACCGTATCCTTCTCCTGAGGAGGTGGGATAGGCTACAGTTCCTGATAGGGAACTTCTGGTTGGATGGGAGTAACCACTCAACCACCCGGTGGACTGGTGGGAGTGGGCAGCAGGAGGTTGGGCGTGGGATTGCCCTCCTTGCTGCGGTTTTGTCATGGAAAGGAGGAATAGGGAGGTGGACATGGTTCCAGGGTTACAGGCTGAGTTTACAGTGGTGACACAATGGTGAGGATGTTACAATTGTGGTACAAGGTTTGTGGGTTATGTATTTGATAATGAGAACAGTTCCGGCATCTGCCTTATACATCATATGACTTCTAACTATCTAATATAAAAATCATAATGGTCAAAGGAAGTCCCTTGAAACTCAACAAATCCCCCAGCCAGCACCAAAACCCAGTGGGAAAGCTTGGCATGGGGTTTGACAAAGAAATAAAGTTGAAGGGGCTAAGGTTTGATTGTCTATAGTCATGGACCATAAGATTCTAGGTCCATTCCCATAACATCACCCCCCAGACTCTTATGGGCCAGTGTGACAGCCATATTGACCCTTCAAGAACCCGGTTCCCAGTGCTGAAGATTTGGTGACAAGGAAGATAGGCTGGCGACCCGGACCTGGCCCTCATGATTGTTGCAAGTTGGCTGGCCTCGGTTTTGAGTTCTAGTCCAACAATTGGTTTGGGCAGTATGATCTCATGTACAATCTTATTTGGGATAGACACGGAAGACCAGGTGTCCCAGAGTCATATCATCCATCTGTGGTCCAGCTTGGCAACTCGGTCCAGGAACTGCAGCATGTCCTGCTTCCATACAGAGATTCCCCTCCATCACGCAAAATTGTGAGGATTAATATGGGTGTTGGCCAGATAAGGTGAGTCTATCGGACTGCTCACAGCCGGATTGGTCTAGCAGTTAGTGGTGTTGTGTCTTGGGGTTTCACCCATTCAGGAAATGTCGGGGGTGTCTGGGGAACGTTTGGCAGGTGGGGTACACTCATCATAATCGACCTGCTATGATAGGACCAGTGGTGACACGATTCCCAAATACAATGGCTCGGAGGCAGTCCACGCATGATTGGAAACCCGGATCATCAATCTCCTCACCCGGCCCGCATATGAGTTGGGTCTAGTCATATGGAGAAGTGTCAGTATCAACCATTGGCGAGAGGGATTCATTCTGGAGATCGTCGCGGGGTAGTCTAGTTTCGTAGCACATCTCGCGGTGGACCTCCAAGGGTGAGTGATCGGTTCAGTGCTGCTAGGTGGTAAAACTTCCGCACTGGGTAGTGAAGTAACCTCAGAGTACCGGTATGGACATTTCGAGTTCACACGTGCCAAGGGGTGTTCCAGATGAGCTTCAGAGCGCTAACCTCGATTTCAGCCTCGGGAACCATCCCCTGGTACCAGACCTGCATCGGCAGTGGGCACTCAGGGTGGCAACTACGACGATTTGGGATACAGCATCATCCATCCCTCACGCATGAGCAAGGCCATCTGTACCGGTTCGGGTCTTCTAAGGGTCGACATAGGTCGGGCTGAACGTGCGAAACAGCAGTTGAGACCAAAGATCCAGTACCATTTGTGGCGGTCACCGACTTGGCAGGTCGAACCTATAACCTTGGACATGGGAAGTCCCCTCCACTCTGCACTTAGGCCAGCAGATTGTCGTTGGCAGCGGAGTCGTTGATGCAAGTGCAGGGATGCAGAAGGTTCATGTCATACATACTTGTGCCCTCTACTTGCGTTGAGTGCGATCGATAGCCTGCAAGGCCCCTGTAGCGGCCAGAGGAACGGTTCCCGGCGCAACTCGAAACCTGGTTGAGTGGTGCCAACCATCCGTAGGCACCACATCTCGATAAGGTGACCAAGTGGACGCGGGGATATAACGGTATGGTCAGATGCCATGAGTTTGCAGATGGCAGTGACGAGAGCAGACAATCCATCTGGAGACCTTACTCGCTCGAGAGAGCGATGCGTTGAGGGTGTTCCCTGACCCAAGGCTCCAGACCGTAGTGATGCGTATACCTATCTTTGTTGGCACGTAACCTTGTAAGTATCATGCTATAGTTCACGAGTGAGGCTTCCGTCGTGGTGCCGGGGTCAAAGTCGGAACCCAAGCCGAGAGGAGATCCTTGGGTACTGCACCACCCTGAACATACGTCGACTTTGACGGAAATGGAGAAATCAGAAAGTCTAGCGCCAATCACACTGGCACTGGGATGAGAAGTTGGTAGCCTTCAATGCCGGGAGAGGCATGCAGTGTCGAGTGGTTGGGTTAGAGATGCCTGGTGAAGTCGAGCACGGAACCACCCAGCCGAGATGGCTTGGCAGCGGCCAGGTTAGGTGCGAAGATACGCGTGCGGTATAGTTTGGGTTGGGATTAGCCTCCCTGGGAGGGTGATGACCGATGGTTTGGAACTCGATGATTCTGATCGTAATTGAGACTGACGCAAGAACTGGTGCACAAGAATGGAAGCTGAGACTGCTGGTACTGGATCCAGATAGAGAGTAGTATTTGGTTGGCATAATGAAGGTAGCCAACTGAGCTGAAGTCAGTCGAAGGTACGGGTAGTTCCCCTCCATGACCAGAGACATGGAGGTCACCATCGAGAGTTGTAATCGTTGACTCCAATATATCTTGACCACGCTGCGAGCTCTCACTCCCATCCTAATCACTGATGCTGCCCAGCGAATTTCGATCAGCCATGGCTGCTTTCAGGCATTGGGAATGGGTGCAGAGAGGGAGCGCTGAGAGAACGGGGATTGGGAAATTCGAAACAAATAATAGTAAACAGATTCGCTGGACGCGTGTGCCCTTTCCTTCAAGCATCGGCCCAATATGGGGCTGAGGCGAAGACCAGGGGTCTCAGAGATAGCTCGGAGGGAAGGAAAGGGGAACCAGTCTGTTGAATCCCTCTAACCCCAAGTTGAATCTCTCTCCCTCTGTATTTAACGGGTGCAATGATAGGACGTCGCTGAAGACTTGTCTGATGTAAGTGTTATTTGGGACAGTTCTCTGGCAGAGGAAACGGCTTTCTGAGAGCCCGGTTGCTGAACCTTGAGGGCTCAGCTTCTCTTCCCCTGCACTGGTCCGACGTGATTGAATGTAGGGTGAGTGTGCAAGGACACGGGAAGATTGTGTGGGTTCGGAAGTCAGTGGAGATGGACCAACCGCACGGTGTGATACTGGGAAGGCAGAATGAATCAGATTGGGAAGCGAGTTCTCCTGTTTGATCAGGTGAGGAGACCACCCCAGAGGGCGCAGTAGGGCAATCGGATTCGATGTTCTGACGACGCAGCTGTGGACTCGGGAGCCATTGAGGATGCAGAGATAGATAGGCAGCTGGCCTGTAAGAGATGTCACTGCGAGCATCTGGGCTGAGTCAAGGCGACGGTTTCTCTGCCGGGACTCGCGCTCGTGCGGCAATGCAGAGTAGCACTTAGTCTGCTAGTAGGGAAGGAGACAACTTGTATTAGGATACTGCCGTTACCAATCTTATGGTGCCCTATAGATGTTCTTGGCCTCGAGTTTGCACAGCTCCGTGCGGCGCGTAATTCGTCAGGCTCGGGACGACCTGAGACCAACAACGGGACATAGAAACTCTTCCTAGGTTTGTCCTTGGTCGGGCCCAGCGAATAACGAATCGTGGCTGCCGTCTGGATGAGAACCCATATTGCAGTGGGGATCACCTTCGGTTTGGCACGACTGATCTCCAAGCAGCGGGACTTGGCAGGTGGATGAGCTGCATTTGATGACCACAGCGATATCTTGGAGGTGAGATATACCATATCCGGCAGGTACAGCATCTCACGAGGGTGGTGCCATGACAGCGCTTGCATCGTATCTGCTGTTTTCAGGCACAATGCTATGGCGTACATCCATTTGGGAGGTCCAAGACACGACCTGGACAGTCGAGCCTGGAGTGGCTCCATGTGCGATGGCTGAGGCTCTGACTGTGTCCACGCTGGTGAATGTGCTTGCTCAGAGAGATGCTGCGCAGGAACGGTCAAAGTGTCTGACGGATCAAACAAATATAACAGCTCAAATGCGCGACAGATCGAATTACCCGCCGATTCCAGAGGACGGCAGACATGTACCACCGATAGATCCGACTGATCCTGCAAGGGTGATTTGATAGCGTGTTGTGCTGAACTGACAGGTCGCATTGCCAATGGCGTACAAGCCGTGGGCGGACCGCACGAACGCGCCAGCTCAAGAAGGTGATGCCCTGTCTCAGTTGGAGGGTCTGAGTGAACATGCGGGGATGCTGACCCAAACACCTGACGCATCCTCCTGGTGGAATGCACGGAGATCTGTAGGTGGACTAACGGCGAACAACATAGCCCATGCAGGCATGCCGGCCCATGAAGTCGAAAAGCGGGGACGACTGTTGCTACTGAATGATGAGACGACCGCAGGGATGCTGACTCGAGAAAGGGGTGAGCGGGAACGGTCAGAGAGCCTGCGTGCGTTGAAGAAGAGGTCAACTCGACCGCTTGGCAGGACAAACGGATGTGATCCATCTTAATCAACCGACCAGACATGACTGTAAGACGCGGAGGGCACGAGCATTCAGGCTTGAGAGAGCCAGAAGGAAGAGTAGCTGGGCGATCCATCTCTGAGTGACATGATACACGCAGGTGTGCCAGCTTGATAGGATGGCCTGAAGAATCGACCAGAGGGTCCAACTGAAGGGACAGATCCCTACTGTCGACGGACGAGGTAATTGAGAGATGACCACCATTGATGTAAGAGGTGGAGTATAGCCGCGTTAGCGTCATAATCTGGGTTCCACCCGGATGGGGGTTAACTGCGTAGGTTCCGCAGCTGGGATTCTCGTTGAGTGCCAGAACCTTAATGAGGATAGGCCGTCCTTCGACCTGAATGGAACGGTGACCAGGATAGATACAGTACTCGTCTGTACCAACGGATCGTGTGGTCCTTTGACGCATTGGACCACAGCATGCTAACACAAATGAAAGATGCAAAGGGGCGGCTGGATGGTTCGATTGGTTAGACGAAGACGCCAGTTCACGATTCAAGCCACCGGTGGGCAAGGTGATTGGGAGATGACCGCCCTTGATATTGGGGTCGCAGCCAAGCCACATCGACATCTTTGTTGTTCCCTCGGGGTTTCTAGTTGCAGACCAATGAAAATTTCCAATTTTATACCCAATCCGAGTTCCATCCAGTTGGAGGCTAAACGTGTAGGTTTTGCGGCTGTGACCTTTGTTGAGAACCGGATTACCTGTGAGGACGATGGACTGCCCTTCAACAGGGACGGCTGGGAAATCCAACCAGTCATGCAATGATATTGGTTCGATTGCTAAGTGTGTCGGTGTATATGCTGCTACCAGGTGACACAACGTATGCAAGCACGCTGGCTCAAACGTGGAGCATGATGGGACAACTGGCTGACCAGCCACGACCGAGTGATGGAGTTCACGGGCGTGTTCTGGCTCACATGGGTGATGTGGAGGATTCACCCAAGGGTCTGACCAGATTGGCGAAGACATCAGCACCTGGGTCCCACCATCGAAGGGTGAGATGATTGGGGAACAATTGCCCTTGGCATCAGCAGCGGGGTTCCGCGACATAGGAGTCATGACCTGAGTTCCCTCCAACTGGGAGTTGGACACGTTGACCTTGTAGCTGAGAGTCTTGTAGTGTGCCTGAACACCACGACTGACTGAGCATGTGATTGCTTGACAGGTCGAAACAGTGCCCCAGCTTGTGAGGACGACGTGATTAAGACTCGTTGGGTTATCCACTAAGGATTCTCGCTGAGATGCCTGGTGCGTCATCCTAGTGGAACGCACCGACATCGGTAGATGGGCTACTGGCGAACAACATAGCCCATGCAGGTATGCTGGCTCAGGGAGTTGACAAGCGGGGATTGTGGGGAGGTCCAACCAGTTGTATGAGGATGTCGACTCATCTGCACGGTGCAATGTACTAGCGGGATGAGTCTTAATCAGTGTGTGTGCTGATACCGAGTGGTGCGACCACTGCCAGTGCGCTGTCTCGAGAAGGGAGTGCATAGAAACAGTCAATAGGCCTACAAGAGTAGATGAAGGGGTCGGCTTGACCGCTTGGCATGATGAACGGATGTGATTCGTCACGATTGGTCAACTGGTCAGGGCTGAGTGACACAGATGGCGCAAACACCCAGGTTCGAGAATGCAGGATGTAAGAACAGCCAGATGGTCCTTGTTTGATTCTCCTACCCCTGAGTAATCTGTCTCGCGTGAGTATGCTGACTCGTTTGGACGACGCAAGGGATCGGCCAGAAGGTTCATCTGGCGATACGCTAAGGCCAATGGATGGACCACCACTGAATTGTACGACTCAAGCAGACATGCTAGCTCAAGGGTATGGTGTGAAATGACAGTCGACGGGTTCGACTGGCCCAGCAAAGATGTCAACTCTATCGCACAATACGCTGCGGTGACAGTATGCATCGTGCATAGTGGGTGCACCATGGTTGAGCATTGCAGCTCACGTGAACACTCTCATTCAGGAGGATGACGCGAAGGGGTGTCCAGAGGAAATGACTGGGCGAGAGGTAACGTCGATTTGGAGGCATGACACTTCATGCTGACATAGTGTGTCATACTTGAATCATGGACCACACCGGGCAATGTCACCGGCTCAATCGCTTGGCCCATCAAATTGATGGAAAACGCAGCATTCGATGAGCCAGCCAGGCTGAATGATACCGTTCACCTAGCTCATATGAATGATGTGGGGGATTCGCTGGAGAATCCGACCTGACAAGCGGAGATAGCAGTTCACGGATCCAACCGTCAATGGACGAGGTGATTGGGAAATGGCCGCCCTTGGCATCAGTATCGTGCCTTGACCACATTAGCATCATAATCTGAGTTCCACCCAGCTGGGGGTTAGACATGATGACTTCACAGTGGAAAACTTTGTTGAGTGCCTGTGGTGATCCAGCACTGACTGAATGGTACGGATCATACCAGCCTCCCAGCCCACGAGAGTGACGGGAGTAAGCTGCCAGATGGCCCAACAAACGGACAAGAGTGTCGGGCCGTCTAGTTGCATCACGCTCGATGGGTCATCGGTCAAGGGGTCTGGCGACTCGGGAGTACAGTGCAAAATAGTGACCCAAGGGACCGACTGGGCCAGTGAGGGCGCCGGCTCAATGGCGTGACACGAGTGTAACTGGACTAGCGATAATGTTGAATTGACGACATGACGCGCTAGGCTGGTGTATCGAGTCATACTCGACGGAGAGGTCACATCTGAGCGACGCGACTCGTCTGAACTTGTCGACTCTGGTGGTTGCCACAAAAGACCAATGGGGAACCACCTGGGCAGGTTCCGCGAAGGTGTGACCAGGCGTTCCGGTCGTCCCATTGACTTCAGTTTGACTAGGTAACATGACGGATTGTGGGAGCAATGGATCACTCCTGGAGAATGGGCCATGACTGGACGAAACGGCTTAGTTGGACGTGCCAGCTCAGGTAAGTGCCACATAGGAGTAGCCATTCGACCTGACAGGAGGGTCGAGCTGCTGGAAAGTGCCGCACTTGGCAAGCTGACCACGACTGAGTGATCCGGCACATGTAAGCAGGATGGTTTGAGATGACTGGTGAATCCAGCAGGGCAATCAGGAGCATTGATCTAACTATATAACACACCATGTTAATAGCGTGGGTTGTGCTCAATGACCGGGCCATGACCAAGCGATGCAGCTCCTCTGAGTGTATTGGCTCAGGCGGACACCGTGAGGGACCAGTGAGGGAAACCAGCTGGCCAGATCGTGATGTTAACTCGGCCATGGAAGGTGTCAAGCTGATTGGGCATGCTGGCTCCGATGAACGTGGCCCCAGTGGATGCTGCGAAAGAACAGACGATGGGCCCATCTGGATATTCGGGAACGTCGATTCCGCTATGTGTCGTGCCATACCGCCAAGGTTTGTTGTACCAGATAGACAGGACACGTCTGATTGCAGCGATTTGAGCGAGTATGACAGCCCAGGCAGGCCTTGTGAGCTATCAGTCGAGAGGTTTGCCTGAACAGGCGAAAGTGATGGTTCGACTTTGCGACATGATGGGCTAATGGCAGCCATTGTGTTTGTTGAATGGGCCGTAACCAAGCAAGGCAGCCCGAACGGGGACACTGGCCCAAGTGATTGTCGTGGAGATGCAATTGGGCGATCCAACTGTGCCGGCAATGACAACGATTCTGCCTTGCTACAGGTTGGGCTAGCGAAGTACCCTGTGCATGACAATTGTGCCGCGACTGGACAAAGTTGCACTGTTGGGCGTCCCGGCTCCAGTGAGTGCTGCACAGGAGTGGTCATCTGATGAGAACAGGGCATCGGGCTGTTGTAACGTGTTGTATTGGATGTACAAGCTGCAACTGGACCATCTGGTGCTGAGGACGGGCGCAGTGAGGGCAACTCCAATTTCACTGCAGCGGGCAATATCGCAATGACCTCAGGTGTACAAGGTTGTACTGGTACGAATGAGGGGTTGGCTGTGACGATACGGGAGCTCGCTGCTCGGGACTGCGTGAGGACAAGGGCCTCCTTAACACTTTCGAAATGTAGAACGAAATCAGCCAGTTTTCGCTGTAAATAGTTCCAAGTTCGATGTAAAGTGCTTAACTCGGTCCAGCCCAATGTGATCAATGTCGTAAGGATGATCTGTCCTGGGTCTGCCTTGAACATGGCAGGGATGAGATTGGAGTTGGAGATTGTTTGGGTGAACCGGTCCATCGCTTGAAGGATCAGTATCAGCTGTTGACCACGCTCATCCGTGATGCGGTAAGAGGTTGAGGAGTCTGTAGCCAGTTTGCGGAATGACTGAACCTCTATGTCGTCTGGGCCCAGCTGTTGCCACTCATGTAGCAAGTCCATAGGCGTGCGCTCATAATAGAATCTCCGTGGTGATGAAAACTCGTCTAACACATGCTTTAGTGGGATGGTGGAATGCTGGTAGTCTGAGTTGACGGCACCCAAATTAGATGAGTAATCCTCCTGTGTGTGAGCTCGAGGTCACACGATTGAGTTTGATGCTGGTGCGACCGGGGTTGGGGCACCAATGTTACAGGAATGGGTTCCGAGGAACCCAACCTGAGCCGTTCGGCTCACTAATGGAGGTGGCTGCATAGCCATCGGAGGGAGAGCGGAATAGGATGAGTGTATGGAAGTACAACCTGTGTGTCGGCCAACGGTAACTTGGCACTCCAGGGAGCGTACCGGTAGCGAGTATGATGTGGGGAGCCACCTGGCTGTCTGCTAACAGGGACTTGGCGCTCCTGGGAGCGTGCCGGTAGCGGGTGTGCTGGGAGTGTTTGGCTAGCGGTGACTTGGTGCTCAATGGAGCATACCGGTAGTGAGGGATACTGGGACTCCCAAAGGGAGTCACCCAGTTGGTGGCTATCAGTGACTTGGCGCTCATGGGAGCATACCGGTAGCAGGAGTTGTTGGGGAAAGCGGGCTGGTGGACCAGTGCACGGTAGTGGGTGACTGTGGGAAGTGGGACCCGCAGGTGCATGGCCAGGCATCCTGGAGCTGCCTGGACCGTATCCTTCTCCTGAGGAGGTGGGATAGGCTACAGTTCCTGATAGGGAACTTCTGGTTGGATGGGAGTAACCACTCAACCACCCGGTGGACTGGTGGGAGTGGGCAGCAGGAGGTTGGGCGTGGGATTGCCCTCCTTGCTGCGGTTTTGTCATGGAAAGGAGGAATAGGGAGGTGGACATGGTTCCAGGGTTACAGGCTGAGTTTACAGTGGTGACACAATGGTGAGGATGTTACAATTGCGGTACAAGGTTTGTGGGTTATGTATTTGATAATGAGAACAGTTCCGGCATCTGCCTTATACATCATATGACTTCTAACTATCTAATATAAAAATCATAATGGTCAAAGGAAGTCCCTTGAAACTCAACAAATCCCCCAGCCAGCACCAAAACCCAGTGGGAAAGCTTGGCATGGGGTTTGACAAAGAAATAAAGTTGAAGGGGCTAAGGTTTGATTGTCTATAGTCACGGACCATAAGATTCTAGGTCCATTCCCATAACAACGCCACAGGGTGTGGGTTCGCATACATCATAGGTGGGTTTGAGTACGACGTTGGGGGAGGGTTCGAGTACATAAGTGCTCGTTCCTGATGTTGAATTTTACGACACTCGCAAGCATCGTCAGTCATTGGTTTTATCCATCGACACGCAAGGATGTACATCTGTGCAATACGAGCCGGGGGGTACTGGTCGGGAAGTCTTTTCGCCTCCATCTCAATATTGTTGTGCAACATACGCATTCGTGAGGCGTGGTTGTTTGTAGCCACCCTGTACCAGTCAGTACAGGTGTTGACGTCCTCTTGCAAGGGCTTGTGTCAGGGACAGCTCCAAAAGCGGCGAGGTCCCTGCGCGCGGGACTCGGTGGGACAGATGGCGGCTGTGCATAGCGGCGATCCCGTTGCGGGGTGAGCGTCCCCGACCACTTAGGCTGAAGTGGGAAGTTGAGAAGAAGGCTGCTTCTTCTGTTCTCACCCCAGGTGCTATTATATACATGTGGTCAGGGTCATGTGGGAGGAGCCACATCATCCCCGCACACAGCCGCACTCCCCTGGGTATCTCTGTGGGAGATCCCGGAGGTGTGCCACTCTGTGAGTGGGAATGCACGTGGCAGGTGCGGTGATCGGGGGAGCGGGGTTAGGTGTGTTAGTAATACATAGAGAAAGGGAAGTCGACCATAGAAGGAAATAGAAAGAAAGAAGGAAAAGGGGAAAGAAGAGACAAAGGGTGGTAGCGGGGAAGCGGAGTAGGGTGGCACGGCGCAGGGTCAGGTGGGGTGTGCCCTGACAGCTTGCCCATCTTGAACAACCAGGCAAGATGGTACATTGTAGCATAGAACCTCACACCTTCTTCGGTGTGTATGTAGTTTCAAACCAACTTGAACCACTTAGGTTCTTTGTCACGGACGAGCACAGCTGTGTCTGGGAATTCGATTCTATCGACATGGTCGATGTTGTAGAAGCAGGTAGGAAGGGCCACCGATCGACAATATGTCGGTGGGGGTAGGGGTTCGCCATGCACTTCAGTGAGTTTGGCGTCGTAGTACTCGTAGTAGTGGTAGCTGGGTGGACAGTTCGCGACGAATTCTTCGAAGGGGGCATCAGGATCGACGACCCATTCGCCTTCCATCTCGTCATTGTTGGACATGGGAGCCCATCTCTTGGAAGAGGTGGTTTTTTTTGACGGTGCAGACTTGGCCGACGCAGGATCCACTGGGCCAACCCCAGGGATAACGATGGTTTGGGGAACAGTGGGTCGTGACAACAAGGGAGCAGAAGATTGGATTGGGGCGGGTTTGGGAGACGCAGGGCATCCCCTTGCCATGTGTGCGACTCTAAAGACGTCCTCATTGAGTTCATCGTTGGCCTTTCGGAGGGATTCGACCCGTCGATGAAGATGGTCGTTTTCAGAACGCAGGTTGTCGGCCTCGTTCTGCAGCATCTCATACTTATTCCTGAGCTCATTGAGCTCATCATTCCTACGTTCGTCTTTGAATGTAGTCTCTTTACATTTCTCGAGTTTCTTCTCGATACGGGCCCACACGACTTCTGTAATCATTTTGAGTTGATCAAGCCCTGTCTGCATGGAATGCAGCAGGTGGGGGTATTTCTCACTCACGCTTACGCGAGTGGGCAGGACCAAATGGTCCTGTTTTGGGGTTAAAACACCCATGCTAGGTGCTTCCGGGGCGACAGTCTGAGCGACTGTGGAGTTGTTGTCCATCAACGACATGGCAGCATCCGTGGTGGGACTTACAGGTGGGGAGTTTGGACTGGAGTCTACGAGGGCCTCCTTGATGGGGGAAAGGTCGAGGGAAGAATCAGCGAGGGGGGATTCAGTCGCATTCATTTGAGCGATTTCAAATTTGATGGTAGGAAGCAGGATTTGATCCCGCTTTCATCGCATTTAGCCGATATTATTCGGATATTCCCGGACTTGCCAGTTTAGGCAACTCATGGCTTCAATGCCATAGTTGGCCGTGATAAGGCATTGATATCCACTGGTATCGGACCGGTAGGCGACGTTCACGCCGCGGTTGTGATGGTCCGCTGGATCTATTGTCTGGCATCTGATCCCATCGTTGACGGTTCAGTTCCTCGATGTTCTCTACCCCTTGTACTGTTAGGTAGTCATCCAATGCAATTAGATCGTTTACATTGGCCAAGGGTTCCCAAGTAAGGTCACCAAGTCCCCATCGGACATGGAACCATAAAGACTTATTGTCATCCCATTGATGGTCAACAATTTCCTTAACCTGATATTCCTGTTCTGGGTCGTCGCCAAAGTCGTAAAATACTTCTACAGCATGCCCAGGGAACAGCACAGAATCATTCGGCTCATGAGGTGCGAGCCATGAGACGTGGAACTTCGCAAAGATATTTCTTTGCGTCAGCACTGGGGGAAGCCTGAGGACGTAGTTTGATGAGTCCTCAAATACCTCCAGTATTTTGTAGGGGCCAATATAAGTTGGCAACAGCTTATGCGCCCTCCCCTTGGGGAGGTTCAGATCTTTCGTTTAAAGATATGTGTAGTCCCCTTTCTTCAGTTTGGGGGGATCAGGGTGCCGATGTCGGTTCGCCTGGATAGCCTGTTCTACACGACTCTTAATAATAGTGTCGTGAGTGGCCTGGATGTTGTCCAGGGCCCGCTGGGCAAAGGATTTTACCCCCGGCAATTCGGATGATGGCAGAGACACGGTCATCTGTGGGAGGTATCCGTATACCAACTCAAACGGGGCAAATCCCGTTGATTTATTCACACTTGAGTTCAATGCGAATTCTACCATGGGTATATGCACGGCCCAATCTCGCTGATTGGGTTAGACGAATGACCGAAGGATCTGGACCACCATCTGGATCGCTCGTTCTGCTTGGCCATCCCCTTGAGGATGGAACGCGGTAGTTAACTTGAGTTTAACACCCATTAGTCGGTGTAACTCAGTCCAAAATTGAGATGTAAACTTTGTGTCACGGTCTGACACGATGGATGTTGGCATGCCATGCAAGCGCACAACATGTTGCAGGAACAGATGCGCCAGCTCAATAGTCTTGACCTGGGTCGTCACAGGCACTAGGTGAACCTGGCACGTTAGTCGGCACAGAACTACCCAAAGGTAGTTATAACTCAGGCTCGTCGGGAATGGTCTGACGAAATCCATGGCGATTGACTCCCAAGGTTTCTCAGGGACTGGGAGCTGGTGAAGCAGTCCTGGATACCTGAGTTTGCTTTTCTTGGTCGTCTGGCACGTCCCGCAGGACGTGCAGAATTTCTCGATGTCTTTTGACATCAAAGACCACCAGTAGTGTTTGCGTATGTACTTGAGCTTCTTCTTGACGCCGAGGTGACCGAGGATTCGGTGTGCGTGCTCGATCGCGATGCCCGTAATCCTCTCCCCTTTATGAATAGATTCAGGGAGGACAAGTCATGGCTCGCCTGAATCATTCAGACGGAAAATTAGGCCATTGACGATCGAGAACTTAGGGAAATCCTCAGGTTTTGCGAGGATCCCTTTCCAAGCAGTGTGCTTGGAGTAGCCGTCTTTCACACTTGCAATGAAAGCTTTGTCCTCCACATGAGGATGTAGTTCTGCCAATGGCGGCAGTACATCTTTGAGGGAAAGCTCCCTCCTCCCTTGACGATCGTCAGGGGGATTGAGCTCAGATGCCTCGAGATCTCGTGGCTCCTGAGCATCTCCGATAGAGTGGGATGCACCCAGGCGTATGCACTGCAGTCTTAACCTGTGCAGGTGTAATAATTCTTGTGCTTCCTCAGCATGCACCAAGGGCAGGTCGTCGCCCTCTTTATCAATCTGTATATCTGCGGATATGTAATCATCGTAGTGGACATCCTCGTCTGACAAGGATTCATAGTATCGCGACAGGGTGTCAGCCACTTTGTTTGTGTGGCCCTGTACATACACGATGTCACAATTGAAACCGTGAAAGAAATTTTGCCAACAAATGTGATGCGGTGCAGTGTGATTCTTCTCTTTGAAGTAAGTAAGCGCCTTGTGGTCAGTGACCACAGTGAATTTCCGCCCACCAGTCAGCTCGTCGAGCCATTTGGTGAGCGCTTCCAGAACGCCTAGAGCTTCTAGCTCATAGGCGAAATACGCCCATTGAGTTGGGGTGAATTTCTTCGACATAAATGCAGCAGGGTTAGAGGTTTGCCATTCTGCACCCTGTGCGAGCACGGCCCCGACGCCAGCAGGGCAGGCATTGGTGATCACCCAGACATGGTACTTGTCTCGGTCTTCTGCACCAATTGAATCTGGTATATCCCAGATTATGGGCTTTAGAATCGGCATCTTGCACACAATTACTTTGATTTGCGCAAAACATTTTTCGTGTAGGGCACTCCAGCGGAATGGCATATGGCTGGTACATATGGATTGCAACGGTCCAGTGTATGCACTGACGTTGGGCAGGAATTTTGCTAGGTACTCAATGAGACCTTGTCATATCCTGGAATCCTGACCCCACGCACTCCCACCACACCACACCTTCCTAACAACTTCACCATCCCCTACACCATGCCTCCCCACTCCCCAAGTCACCTTCCCTCCTGACTGTCTCAGCTCCGGTCTGGTTGCAGCACACCGACCCTTGGCCACTCCCATCCTGGAAGCTCGGTCCCGAGTCGGAACATTCGGAGACCCCGGATTTGCTCCGATATCCTGACAGACCTCCAACATCCCGTGACATGCCCTTAAACCATTCCTCCACCCATTTCATTTATTTGAGTCACCTAACATCCTTCGGATACGCAACCCCGCTTTCGGAGCTACCTGCATCCTTCGGTGATCTCCCTCACGTTATCACTTATTAGTCACCTTCCATTCTTAGCACGACTACCTTCTTACTACCATTCAGTCAGCTAACCCCCTTTACCCATTTGTCTTCCCCATTCATTTTCCGGCCTCCAACTCCGCCCTCCTTGGCCCGACACCTCGGTTCCCTGTTTAAGATATCGTTCGGGACCTTTCGGTACCTCTCGGTATCATTCGGCACCTTTCAGTGTTGTCCCATTTGTCATTTCGGACTTTGACTAAGTCCTTCCCATTCTCCTTTATAAATACCCATAGATTAGAACCTGTAGTTCCTCAGTTCTAATCTCGACTAAAATGCCACCCAAAGTCCCTCTGAGTGAATCCCGTTCCTGTTCTACAAGATACCTCAGACATAAGAAATACAAGGACTAACTGAGACATAACGGAGGCACAGCGCTCCCTCCGAGTCGCTGAGGCTGCATCCTTCTTAGAGCCTCTTGTACCACCCAGCAGAACCGGGCTCCCTGAGACGCTTCGGTTCATACCGGAGCCCTCGGACCCCCCTCTAGTTGAGCCCCACCTGCATTCGGGCTCATGCATTTACCCCTATGATCCGGGTTTTTGACAGACCTAGGAATCGCAGAACCTCGGTGTGGTTCTCTGGCATCCACCAGTTCCTTATTTGTCGGAATCTGCGTGGATTCCGTTTGAGTCCACTTTACACCGTCGAGTACAGGGGCGAATGGCTCAAATTTTCTTGGGCTCACATAGAGCTTCTCGTCCTTTAGATGAGTATATATCCACAAGAATTTCTCGTTGTGTTGCTTCACTGTCGTAGTTCCAGTGAATATGTCGTCAAACCATACATGGACGGCTCGACTGATTTGGTCCCTTAGGATCCAAGTCAAAATGCGCTGGAATGTGGAAGTGCCGTTACAGTCCCCTTGTTGCAGCACGTTCGATATGAAAGTACCATATGGGGTACTCATCCCCGTGTATTGTACACAGTCTAGTTCGATGTGAATCTGTTCGTATGCGTCCGTCATATCGATTTTTGATCGGTAAGTTACCTGAGCCATACTATCCATGATGAAATGCATGTCAGGCATGGGCATGACATCGAGAATAGAGTTCGCATTGCGATTTCTCACATCGATTACAATCCGTAAAGAACCGTCCTTCTTTGCAAGACAAAGAAGTGGAGCAGCCATTGCGACTGCCTTGCATTCCCACCACTTGGCACGCTCATAACAAGCGATTTTTTCTCGAAGCTGCAGTTCGAGGGCTTGAGGGCATGTAGCCCTTCTTTCTATATATTTTTTATTCGGATCAATCAAGTTGATCCGGTGGTTAACCTCCCTGAACAGAGGCAGGACCTCAGGGGCTGGTGCCATGACGTCCTTGAAACATTCACGCCACCAATTCCTGAGTGGCATGAATTCAGGGTCTGTCATTGGCAGCCCTTCTAAATGGGAACAGTCGGGAAGCCTGAGGTCTTTCGACCTCAGGCTTGGCCAGTGATTGGGCCACTGGGAGGTATCTGTGTCTTTTTGAGCGGACATAGCAAGGACGCGTGGTGAAGGGTTTTCAGCCTTCGCCGTATTGCGTCATGCTGTCTGTTTAGATGACAGTTCGGATCTCGGTGCATGGGGAAGTTTGGGGCGACCACGTGCAGCAGCCCCCACGGAGGTTTTACCCTGTTCCGTCAGGACATCAAAAGTTTTGATGTCGCCTGTCTTTATGTGGACAGTGTGAGTTTCGAAATTGAGGGACGCTCCATTGGCATTCAGCCAAGGGGCTCCGAGAATGGCGTCATAGCAGTCAATGTTGACGACATCAAAATAGTGAGTAGATGTAACCCTGTGAATGGTTACAGGAGTATTCGTGCCGTACATTATGCACGAACAACTGTTTTTGGTCCCCATCTGGAGAACCAAGGGGTTTGGCAACTCGAGCAGTGGAATGTGTACTGCTCGGACAAAATCTGGAGATAGGGCATCTGTTTCAGCGCCACTATCAAATAGGGCAAAAGCGTTTACCCTGGCGATGTTAACCTCGCCAGTGAGCGTCCGCCTTAAGTTGGCGCTGCGGTTTTCAGGGTATTTACCCGCCTCTCACGAGATTCTAAACTTCACATCGAATATTGGTGGGATTTTCTTCAGAAGCTTGTTAGGCACTGAAGAACTCGTCATACATTGTGTTGATGGTTTGCTGGATGAAGATTTTGGGACCGGTATAACACCGTCCCTTTTGTAGGTCTTTACTGCGTCGTCGACAAGTTCAGCTACTATCTGCTCATCAGATGGCAGTTTGTCTGCTTGCTGAGCAGACACTAATTTAATGGAGAAGTTTTCATCCGTGGGATCCATGAACGTCATAGCACCGACGAACATGTCGGCGTCCACCTCTACATACTCCTCCACCTCAGCAAGGAGGTTGGGGTCGTATGGGTCGTCCACGAGTTTATCGTCGAATGCCTCATCGTCGGCCATATAGTCCTGCACCTCTGCAGGATCTTCAACTCCTTCCAGTTCTTCTACAGGCTCCGAGTCCTGTGGGTCCCGCTCGTCAGACTCGACTGCTATGTTGTACATGCACGGTTTGGGCTTATCGTGATTTGGGCAATCACGTTGATACCCTACTTTCCCGCATTTATCACAATGCGGTTTCCCATCCTTATCCAAGGATGGCATTGATTTTGCCGCTGTAGACGACGTCAACTTCTCTATTTTTGGAGCTGGCGAATAGCTCGCACGGAAGGTCGAGCGTTGTCCGCTCTTCAGAGTTGACATGTTTCCCCCGAATGTGTTTTTGTACACTTTCTTGTCGGACGAGGAATCAGCAGCCTTTTTGGGAGCTGCTGCAGCATTGGTGTTATGTTTTTGTGTCATTTTCGACGTGGTTGGCGCTTGTGAGCCATTATGATATGCAGAGATCGCCTTAATAGAATCGTACACATGGTCCAGGCAGAGCATGGCGGTCCACAACTGTCAGGGCCCGGCCTCAGACTCGGAGGCTCCCTGACCTCAACCCCCATCTGGCCTGTCCTCACACTATGTGGGGCATGAGATGTATAGTAAAAGGAAAGATAATATACACTTGCCTATGTGGGGCATGAGATGAGAAGAAGGGTAAAGGTCTCATCTCCCCGCATGGTTGCTATATAAAGGAATGGGTCACATGCCCACAACTATACAGCTCCTAGAGTTGTGTAGTGTGACCCGGAGGGAACATCCAGGTAGCAGTGCCCAGTAAGCGTGGGAACGTTCTGGGCGAGTTGCTTGCCCAGAACTGTGGCTGTGACCCGTGGGAACATTCTGGGCGAGCTGCTCGCTCAGAAAGTTCCCACGCTATCCCGTGCGTGCATGTACACAACACACAAAGGCAACAACAAGGCAACAGTCAAAGAATAAAAGGGGGTAAAGTAGGTGGGGAGTCCGGGGTACCCTAAGGCAGGGTGCTGAACCCTGACAACAACTCGTCTTTTGTTGTGTAGTCCATGGAAATTTCGTGGCACATAACCATCTCCCGATGCATTTCACCAGGGATGGCGTTCAGGAAACATTCATTGAACGTTGCTTGGTCAGGAGGCATGATCATCTCCTCAGCTGCACGATACAGCTGATTATAGAAGTGTTTGATTCCCTTTGTGGAATCGTATGAAAGCGCTTTGAACGCATTTGTGGATGCTACTGCTGCAGACTTCTTGATGAAGGTGCAGATAAGGATCTCCAGTAGATCCCAGAATGGGGGAGTTACCCTGTTCTGCACTCCAATGCGTATATAGTGCATCAGGAGGTCTTGTGCCTCGCCTTCGACAGCGGTTGTCAAAGTGTGGACGTGAAACTCGTTATAAGCTTCACCCTTCCACCCACATGATGACATATAGGCTAGCCAGGAGTGCAGCCAGTTGTGGAATATCTTCGAGTTATTCTCTCCAGACCATTTGATGGTCGGAGTCAGTCCCTGCATCTTTTTGAGCAGTTCTGGGCGTACATCTGCAGGCAGTGGCTGCAGGATTCGAACCTCCACACTTCGGCATGCAGATTCAAGAAGCTGAGCCATGAACTCAGATGGATCAGGCACTACTTGTGCCGCAGGTGCTGCGTATGAATGCATGGTTGAGTCAAACAAACCGGGTCGTACAGATGAGTGGTTTGGAAAGTTGGATGAAGGCTCCCATTTTATCTCGGTGCCAAATGGGTCAAGGAATGGTGGGTTGGCCCAGGACGAGCCACCCTCACCACCAACCTCGTCATCACCATCCCCATTCGGACGGCGGGGCCTTCTTCCTGAGTTAGACCTAACCTGGTCTACACGCCTCTTGCTCCCTTCTGGAGCTGCAGGCGGTTGTGAGAATCAGTGGTAGTTATCCAGCACCCATCTGAGTGCTGTGCCATGGGACAGTCTTTCAGGGTCTTCACCGTTTGCCCCATGACCCACGTTGTATACGAATGCCGCGTCTGCATCCAGACAGGCTGTCAGGGCAACCACACCTGACCATACAACTCCAGAACCACCTTCCCTAACCTCCCCCCACTTCCCTCATCCTCCCATCTTTCACAACTACAGCCCGCATGCGAACCCGTGGGAAAAATCACGTGGGTCAAGGCGAGCAACTCGCCTTAACCCATGTGACACCTTTTCCGCATCGCGGGAACATGCTCGGCTTCTACCCATAGTCACGCTACGAACTGTACAGTACATTTCCTTTTATAGCAGCCAAGTGGGGAATAGGGAAACTTACCCTTCTTCTCAACTCAATCCCCGCTTAGGCAAGTTGTAGCTACCTTCCATAATACATGACAACTCAATCCCCACTTAGTGAGTTTGAGGAGCTTGGGATAGGATCCGGCACCTGGCTGCCTGGGACACCGCGAGTGTCCAGCTTTGAGGTAGGGCCGCCCCCGGACGGAGGCCGGGCCCTGACACAGGCGTTAAAGTCGAAAGTAGATTCGCTGAGACTACACTTAGCGAAGATAGGTCTGACCTTGGCGGGCTGTCCGCCAATGTCATCTACATGATCCTGGATGTAGATCAGGCATTTTTTCCGTGTGTAGTAATCGTATGGAACACTAGTGACTTCCGCGTCACCGTCCTCCTCCTGTATCGTCTCCACAGTGGCCTTCATTGGCACTGTTTTCTTTCTTCTGTGGTTGGGAGGGAAATTACGCATTTGAGTAGTGTCAATGCATGGTATTTTCACCCCACTGTTCGTGGGTTGTGATGACAGAATGAACAGCGCAGGCATGAAGCCTGGCCTGAAATGGGATGGAGAAGTTCTGTTAGAACCGGGCGGAACAGACGACTCCGGAGTGGAATCGGAGACTTAGCGTGGAGGGACCTTGGCCTCAGCGACTCAAGCGGAGCGCTGTGCCATTGCTGTTTGTCCATTTGGTCCTTAATTTCACAGTAGGTGAGCAGGAAGTCTCTAGGGGGCATTTCAGGTCGATTTCGGACTGAGGTTACAAGTTACTAGGTACATTGTATATAAGGAGGGGTCCGGAATCAAAAGGGACAAGGGTAGGACGAAAGGAGACAAAGGGAGATGGAAAGAGGGACAACACCGAGGGTCAAGGGTTTGTCTCAATGGTGTTTCTCAAAGGAGGAATGAAGGGCCAAGGCCCAAGGAGGAAGGAAGGAGGTTGGGAGTGGGGAATGGCTAGCTGACTGAATAGAAAGGAAGCAGCAGCCCAAATAGGAATGAGGGAGAATAGCGGAATTGAATAGGACAATGCAATAGTTGCAAGGTCCGAGGTGAGTCCGGAAAGTCCGAACTCGGAAGTTAAACTCCGGAATATTGGCAAAGGCAATGAAATGGAATGAGCTAACCAATACAATGGGTATAAGCGGAGGTGGGGTCAAAGTCCGAGGTCGGAGCTAAGACCGGAGGTTCCGGAGACGGAGACGCAAATGGGATTCCGGAGCGGAGGTCCGGAGTCAGGAGCATAGGTTTTGTGTACTCGTCTGGAAGGTGTCGAGATTGGGGTCGGACCCGGAATGTTCCAGAGTCAGACCGAAGGTGGTGTCCGAGCCGGAGGTGGGATAACCTCTTGGGAGTCGGCAAGGAGAAGGTGACGGAAGGGAAGTAGGGCTCCGGAAGTCGGAGTTCGGAGTTCCGGGAGCCCGGAGCGGAGGTCGGGATTGTATGGATATGACAAGTTCCACTCTCCCCTGCAGTCGACAATCCAGCCAGTTGTCCTGGGTCAATCTCCCTACTTTTCCCCTTGGCCTCAGTGGTTACTGGCACCGTCGACGGGGTAGGTGGCTTAGTTCCACTAAAGATGAGAACAAATCGTCCATCAGATTCTTGTACCTCGATGGATGGGTGTGAACTTGTTGCCTCTGTGACGACGGCAGAGACAGTGGGGATCCCTCCAGGTATGGGGACCCCAACGATTGGTTGACCCGTTTGATTAATGGGGGCTACAGGGACCTCCTGGGGCGCTTGCGCCTCCACAGCAGGTTTAGTGATTGGTTGACCCATTTGATTAACAGGGACTACAGGGACCTCTTGGGGCGCCTGCGCCTCAACAGCGGTTTTTTTTGTCTGGTCAGAGACGATGATAGGGTCCCCACCCGTTGCTGGGTTCACTGGAGGGTTTGCAGGTGGGTTATCCACCGTTGCTGCGGGTGGCTTTGGCTCGTCGTGTCGAGAGAGCATGAGGAGAATTTCGTTTAATTTCTCATTAAGTCTTTCCTCCACCTTAATGATGTTATGATCTAGACAAGCGATGTTATCGCTATTCCCAGAGATTTGGGTATTCATGTTATGGACATTGCCCCTCAAGTCGGCAATGTTGTCGTCGACTTGGTCGACGCGATTTCTTAGTACTCGCGCCATTTCAGACACGAGGGAGTGGGTTGGGGATGGAGGACGCGACGCACGCATTGGGACAAATGCCGCGAGAGTCTCAGCTGTGAGTGCTTCAGCCATTGTGACTTCGTCAACGTCTCTCATATAGGTGAGATGCATCTGGGACGCGTCCCTGGGCCCTTGCAGGCCCAGATCACCACCATCACTTGAGGTGGTGTCATCTTCCACCCTACAGCCAGTGGAGGGGCTGGCCGTGTTGGCGGGAGCGTTGGACGTACTCCTGGTGTTGTATCTCCACAACATCCAGAAGAGGTGTCGAGTCATTCAACAAGTTCGTGTGAGAACTTGATCGAAGTCGTGCATTGTCAGGGGCCGATGATGTGCATGTTGCCAAATGGGGTTTCGGCGCCAGTAACATGGTGCCGAGAATGGAAAAGAGAATAGAGCGTAAAAAAGTGAAAGGTATCTTACTAGTTTGGGGACGGTAACGTTCTGTTCCCCCGTTCGCCTCAGGCCTCAGAAGTCCATCTAAGTATACGCTTGAATTTGCTGTATATTAACGGGGTAGAAGTAAAGGCTGATCTGCCTTTTACATACAATCTAATACATTCTCGGCACAAATAAATAGAGAAGCTTCCGCAACGCTAAATTAGCGTCGCAACATAATTATTACACAACACAACATCAACTGATGTTGTGGGCAGAATATAGACATGGGCTGGGGCCTCACAGACTGGTTGTTTGTAAGGAGTGGTGGCAACACTTGCCCCATCCTTCATCCTATATCTTTATTGTATATTTGTTGCATAATAAATATGTATAAACATTGTATATATGGAAGCGTGGGAATGTTGCAAGGGTGAATTAGCCTTTACTTCCCTGTTGAAAATACAGCCCATTATAGCGTATTCGATGGTCTGGATGTAAGGTGGGTGTCCTAGAACCCAGCTGTGAGTATTAAATATGTATGATTCACGGTGGGTAGGACGATAGTGACCTCCCTGGGTCATGTGACCCCCTACATACATGGACTGTGACCTGACACTCTCCCCCCTTGCGTTGCTTGTCAGCGCACACAAAGAGAAAGAGGGAAAGGGTACAGGAAAAGAGAGAAAAGAAAGAAAAGAAAAAAACAATCTTTTCCATGACAATTTTATGTGGTAATTTACGAAATGGAGAAAGTAGAAAGTAAAAAAAAGAAGTGTATTGGTAAGTGAAATGTTATGCATATTGTTAAGAAAGTTTAAATAATAGAATGGAGGCTAGAATAAATGAATGTTAGTTACCTCCGCAAATTTTGCGGGGCTCTCCCCCCTAGACTGGTGTCTAGGTGATAAAATAAAACAATGAGTAAAAATCCTTTGCCCTCAGGTAAAGGGTTCTCCCCCCTAGACAGATGTCTAGGTTTAAAAAATGTGGTCTAGCCATATAAGGGTATGGCCAGAGGAACGATTGGCCTTGTGAGACCTGGCATTGCTCCACCTGCTTCCTGATCTAGGAAGCGGTTTTACCCAGTATTGGGTAAGGTCACATCATCTGGAAGTCAGATGATGAATTTAACCTCCCTTTGGGGTGGTTTATCTGTTGGCTGGACAGGTGGATCACTATGGGTTTCCCCATAGTGAGTAGATGGTATAGTGGTATCCCTTTCATCATCTGAAAGGGAAAAAGTTGAAAAATTTCAGGGATTTTTCCCCAAGAGTAGGTTACAGAGAGTGTGATCTCTGTCTCTCATGGATAGACCATGAGGTTTTTCCAGAGGAAAAACCAGTGTTGGCATTGCTTCGGCAATGGGTGACTTCCCAAAAGGTAATTGGCTAGACCACCTCCCACCACCTGATGAACCTGGCCCTGAGTGTGGGTGGTCATCCTGTGGCCCAATGTGGTGCCGTTCCACCATATTCTGGGAGAATCCCCTCTGCTCCCGCATATCCAAAGAAGGATAAGAAATATCGCACATGTTAAGTCCATGCGATAATGGTTGTCCCCCAGATCTGGGGTTCCCAAGGCACTGACTGTGTGCCTTGGTCTTCCTTATCGATTCACAGACTTCTAGTCTGGCGATTATCTGTTCTGTACTCCCCACCCTCCATTCAGGTGGGAACTGGACAAAGTCCAGAAGTGCCTTGGATAGAGGCGAAATCGATGCGGGTTTATGTGTTGATTTGGGTGACATGGACTCTTTGTCCATGTTAGAGTGGATGCGCTCATTCCTGGATGAAGCGCTAGTCTCACTGCAGTTGTGAGACGATGACCACAATGTGGAGATTTTTTCCACATTTCTTTCGCTCAGGACTGGCTCCCTGTGCAAGTGGGGGTCATTCCATGAGTGTTTTGGATGATTCCCAGTCTTGTAGACTGGGGTTTGAACCGGCTCGCGCCTAGGCGCCGAGCTGGACGTCTCACTATGGCTGCAAGACGGTAACGACGATATGGAGATTTTTTCCACATTTTTTGCAATCAAAAACGGCTCCCTGCGCGAGCAGGAGTTGTTGTTTGATTGTTTTGCACAATTCCCAGTCACATAGACTGGGGATTGACCCAGCATGCTGCGATTTTGCGAGCTGGACGTCTCACAGTTAATGTGAGACGATGTAGACACTGTGGAAGTTTTTTCCACATTTTTTGCGATCACTAACGGCTCCCTGTGCTGGCAGGAGCTGTTGTTTGATCGATTTGTACAACTACCAGTCGCATAGACTGGGGAGTGAGCCGGCTTGCTGCTATATCGCAAGCTGGACGTTTCGTGGCTGACGCGAGACGATTCCATAGATGTGGACGATTTTTCCACATTTTTTGGAACTCCAAACGGCTCCCTGCACAAGCAGGAATGGTCATTTGGTTGTTCATGACAACTCCCAGTCGTATAGACTGGGGAGTGAACCAGATTGCTGCTATATTGCAATCTGGATGTCTTGTGGTTAATGCGAGACGATGCTGGAGATGTGGAAGATTTTCCCACATTTTTTGGAATCAAAGACGGCTCCCTGTGCCAGTGGGAGTGATCATTTGATGGTTTTGTGTAACTCCCAGTCAAATAGACTTGGGAGTGAACCGGCTTGCTGCAATATTGCAAGCTGGATGTCGCACGGGTGACGCGAGATGAATCTGAAGATGTGGACGATTTTTCCACATTTTCTGGAGCTCCAAACAGCTCCCTGTGTGAGCAGGAGCAATCGTTTGGTTGCTTCTGATGCCTTCCCATCACATAGAATGGGAGGAGTAATGCTTTGAGGCCCAGGTGGAGGAGCCCAGGCATAAATGATGACGTGGCAGGTTTTGCCACATAAGTTTGGATTGGATTTGGCTCCCTGCACAACTGGGAGGCATCACACAAAGCCTTTGGTGCATTTCATCACTCAGCTCTCCCCCCAGTGCTCGATGGATGATGTCATACCACAATCTTAGGGATCGTGAATACTCAGAGGCCCACATTCCTGTGATGCCAGCACGCTCACTATGCAAGCGCCAAGTAGCCGCCCATCCATCATCTGTTCCCTCCCTTGCTAATCATCGTACTCCCTCGCCAACAGTACGTTCCCTTTGGGAACGCCAAGTCACCGAAGGCCCCACTAGTCGTTCCTCATTGTACACTCATGATACCAACCTGCTACCAGTATGTTCGCGCTGCAAACACCAAGTTACCGATGGCAACTACACAAAATCTTCACCCATCTCCCGAGTTGCGACCATGCACACAGTACGCTCCATTGAGGAGTGCCAAGTACCTGTGGCTGACCTGTCCATCCTGATGTCTCCGACTACCCATCATCCATTCCTTAATAGCTCACTTCATCATGAACTATGATTGATGGGAATTCGATCGTCTACTCTGATACAAGACTGGGAACACTCATCGATTACATATCCCATTATGGTACAGACTAGATATAACGATCGTCATCCCTCTATAAGAATGGATCGAGTAAAGGGGATTCTCCCCATCCTCGTAACAGGTTAGCTGACTGAATATTACTGATGAGTTGGGTTATGGGGTTAGTGGGATGATGGGCTATAACCCAGGAATGGAAAGGAGAGATTGGCCCAAAGGTAGGCTTGCAGGGCAGGCAAGTGAATTGCCCATTGGAGGTGGGGGTGCACTAGCAGATGTTGGAGTTGTCCAGAGGCCTTTGGGGCTCTGTACTTAGGGAGGCATAGGTAATATATTGAATTGAGGGGGTGGTGACCATCAGGGGTGTCGGAGGGGATTGCAGAATACGGAGGCTCCGAGGTTAGTGACAAAGGAGTGGAGGTAATCCAGAAGGACTGGAGGTAGTGGAGGGTGATGGCTGTGGATGGATATGACAACCTGCACATGTAGCCAAGGTTGGAAGTACTGCAGAACAAGGATTCTGTAGGAACCAATGCAAAACTCAGAGTTGTGTTTATAATGGGGAATGTAGATGCCTCCCAAATGGACTCAGTGAAGGTAATTTCAGGGAAAACTACTGATAGACAATGGAGAAATGACCAAAATTCGCAGGAAACAAGGACAACATTCAAAAGGAAAGTGTGAAGAACAAACAGTAATGACCGAGACGAGTTTGATAGCCCATTAGAAAGGAGGGGATCTATTCTTAATCCACGCAAATTTTCATAATAAAAGGTTCATGCATCAATAAGATATTCATGAATGGGAAGAGTAACATTAAAGTCATAGCTCAGGGAAAAGTTGACATTCATGCAAAATCCATATTTAAAACACATAACGAAATTTACATGGAAAATATGATAAATTAGAAACTACCACTATACAAAGTTTAAGGCCGAACGGTCCAGCTGTTGTGAAGTTATGACAGCAATGGGAATAGAGTATTCTGCACTATGCTTAAAGACATGTGAGGGTGGCAATGCAGCCATTGGAACTGAGATCTGCAATTCAGGAGATCATGAAGACCAATTTCTGTCCAAATAAGGAAGAGTCCGGTCAAAACAAAGCACAGAGAACACAAAAACACCTTAGGACATGAGGGAAAAATCTGAAATAAATCATGGAAGCCTGTATTGAGGATACAAACACCCATGCACACAATAAATCCTGAATAATTAAACAGAAATGGTTCCCGCATACAGATGAGTATGAGAACAACACATGTGATTACCAACTGTGCACATGAACTGTTGCTAACTTGACAAATACCGAGAGTTAGAGTACGACTTTAATACCGTTAGAAAGGTTGGATTAAATGGAAATTTATGATGTTGAGAACGTGAAAAACCATTCAGAAATGAGGGAGATATAAGGACATGAAGTTAGTAACCTGAAGTTAAATCATCGAAAATAGCTTAGGTGAGGAAGGACAATAAGGATTCTAGGTGCAGTCTGACCACAGTAGAACTATAGCGTGAAAATTTCATTTTTATTCAGTTTGAGGAAAATACACTGTAAATAAATCCTGTAAATATGAGGTGGAGCGTGAAAAAGGAAGGCAACCCAAGGAGTATAAGAGGGAGACCCTTTCTGCAACTTTGCACCCCCCTCAGAGAAGTAAGAAAATAGAGTATTATTTTTCTCAAGCATTTCTGGTTATCACTCCAGGGCAAAAAAGTGAAAAACAGTTAAGATTGCCACTGTAGTAAAAGGCAGCAATTAGGGAGAGAAATATTAAGTAAATATTTCAACAGGAGAGCTGGTTAACACTCCAGATTTCAAAGTGTAAACACAAAACAGTTAGTTAAAACAAGCAATAAAAATAAGATAAAAATAAGACAAGGTCAATGTCAGGGCACACACCCTGACCAGCCTGGACCCGGACCTGCATCCAGACTTGCTTACACTTCCTGTGCGCATTCCCACACCGCATGCTCCATCTGTCATATCCATGCATACCCGATCCCAACCCGACTCCCGGACCTCCTCCTTCACCACCTCTGGAGTCCTGCCCTACCGCTGTCCGTTCCGATATTCATTCACCTTCGGTCCTGGCACCACACCTCCTTCCACCTCCCATTCCACCTCCACACCTCCATCCCTCTCCTGTCCTATCTCCATGCTCCAATACTCACCTCGGACCAAACACCACCCCTCCTGCCACCTCCTACTACTACTCCTCCTACTCCTCTGCTCCCTCCTCACAACACCTCCACCCTCCCGTCATCCTCCTACTCCTCTCCCATCCACTCTGATACTCACCTTCGGACCTGACAACTCTCCTTTCTGCCACTCCTTCCCTCTTCCCTTTCTCCTCTCCCTTCCCTCTGGTCCTCTTCCACCGACCTCCTGCCAAGTTACAACCTTCCACTGCTGCCCCGTACTTTGTACTCAAGCACCGCTCGTACCTTTGCTCTGAGCCTCCATCATAGTTCCTACCTCGGACTTTGACTCCACCTTGGCCTTAGTCCATTGCATTGGTGACCTCATACTACGTAAACACCATTGCCAATATTTCCGCAGACTTTCAACCCTGCCACCATAACCTCCATAAGCTCCACAACCTCCAAGCTTCATGGATCATCTTCAGCACTTTTGCCGCTTGTAATGTATCTCTTGCGTTTTCCCCTCATCCCTATTTGGACTGCTGCTTCTTCCCATTCTAGCCAGTTAGTCATCATCCCCACTTCTCCTCATCCTCCTGCCCCTCTGGGCCTTGCCCTCCTTACCTCCTTTCGGACGTACCACAGGTTCTGCCTTATGACCTTCAGTACCGCTCCGCTTCTGTCATCCCTTTGTTCCTGTTTGGACGCCTTTGTTCTGATTCGGATCCCCTTTGTTTCCTTGTGCTTTCGCCCTCCCCATTATAGCACTTGTACATACTCATTTTAGGCTTAGTCTAAAATCGACCTGAAATGCCCCCTAGAGACTTCCTGCTCGCCTACTGTGAAATTAAGGACCAAATGGACAAACAGCAATGGCACAGCACTCTGCTTGAGTCGCTGAGGCCAAGGTCCCTCCTTGCTAAGTCTCTGGTTCCCCTCCGGAATTGTCCGCCCTCGCCCAGTTCTAACAGATCCTGCCTTCATGTGACTTCTGGATATTCCCGGAAGTTTTCCTGATATGGTGGCCACTGTGGGAAGATGAGAAGTTAGCTTCCTTCTCATCTCCTTACCCACAGTAGGTTGTGCCCTGGATAGGGCTGATTACACCAGAGGTTGTGGACCGTAGGGGAGGGTCATGGGGACCCAGGAGTCGTCCCCTGACAGTCAAGGGACACTTCAGACATGATCTAAACCCATTAACTGAGTAGAATCTTTGAAAATTCACCAAGCAGAAGATTTAATTCAGGTTAAAATCCAAATTTTAATGATCCTGCACAGAATTACACCCAGAAATTACAATAGAGGAACAGCTCCACAGGGCTTTGTTTATCTGTAAGTCATTTCTCAGAGATTTTAGGCTAACCCATGAAATAGAATTAGCCAAAACACTTGGATTGGTACTATAATTACTACAGATTTACTAGTAAACTTCCCTCCCTCTCCCTCCTCCTTCCTCCCTCTTCTCCCCTCTCCCTTGTCTCTCTCTCTTCCCTTTTCTTTATTTCATTCTTCCCATCACTCTCTTTCTGTGTATTCTTTCTATTTACATGGACCACTTTCCCTTGTATCAATGTACTGTTGACCTGTCCAGCCCAGGCACCTTGGACGGCTTCCTGCTGTGCCCAGCACATGCACCTGCAGCAGACACTCTCAGGATCCCCCATGGGGACACCCAGATGGCTGTGGCTGTGTCCGAAGATGACATGGCACCCATCATGTGACCCAAGCCGCATAACTGAAGAAGTAACCTTCTTCTCACCTTTTCCACTTCAGTCTAAGTGGCCAGGGACTGCTGTCCCACCTTGGGCCCACCAGTACACATGCCCACTTTGCACCCTGGGAGGGTCCCTCTGCTGGACACACACCTGGAACCCCTCTACCTGTTATCCATCCCCGGCCATCGACTTCCGGTCCCTCCGATCCCTCCGGTCTAACTCTGCTCCTTCCTCGCTAACCTCGGAGCTTGTCAGGGACAGCTCTGAAAGCGGCGAGGTCCCTGCATGCAGGACTCGGTGGGACGAGTAGTGGCTGTATGTAGCGGCGATCCCGTCGCGGGGTGAGCGTCCCCGACCACTTAGTCTGAAGTGGGAAGTTGAGAAGAAGGCTGCTTCTTCTGTTCCCACCCCAGGCACTATTATATACATGCGGCTAGGGTCACATGGAGGAAGCCACGTCATCTCCACACACAGCCGCACCTCCCTGGGTGTCTCCGCAGAAGATCCTGGAGGTGGCCGTTCAGTAGGCAGGAGTGTGTGTGGCACGTGCAGCGATCGGGGAGGCGGGGTTAGGTATGTAGTGGTACATAGAGAAAGGGAAATCGACCGTAGAATAGAAATAGAAATAGAGATAGAGAGGAAGGGGAAAGTGGAGGAGGAGAGACGGGGAGTGATAGCGGGGTAGTGCGGTACGGCATGGGGTGCGGCACGGGGTCAGGCAGGCGTGCCCTGACAGAGCTCCCATATTCCGCAACCCTCTTGGTACCCCTCGATGGTCACCACCCCCTCATTTCAATTTATTACCTACGCCTCCCTAAGTACGGAGCCCCAAAGACTTCCGGACAGCTCCAACGTCCGCTAGTGCACTCCCGCCTCCGCTGGGCAATACACTCGCCTGCCCTGCAGAGCCCACCTTCGGGCCTATCCCTCCTTTCCGTTTCTGGGTTATTGCCTGCCTTTCCGCTAACCCCGCGACCTGACTCGTCGGTAATATTCAGTCGGCTAATGTTTAACCCCGTTAGCTCCGCTCCGTTCGGCTCTGCCAATTGCAGACCCATCTTCGCTGTAACCATATATATATCCCACTTGTACATAGGTTACACTCCAGTAATAAAATCAACTAGAGTTACCCCCCTTCAGTTCTGATTGCCAGTCAGTAAGTTAGGGCACGGATGTGTCACTAGGCACAGCGCTCTTGGCAGAAGTCGCTGAGGCCAAAGCCCTCCGCTACGGAGACTCTCCCTCGTCTCGAATCTGGTCTCTGACACTACCCCAGACATGTCCCTGACACACCACCACCTTCTGTCATGTCCAGCCATTCCAGATTGCCTCCACTCCTTTGTCTCCAACCTCTGAGCCCCTGGATCCTTGTCAGGGCCCAGCACCCAAGCCCAGACCCCACACCACCTCCTCCCCTTCTCTACCAGTTGTTGTTTCACTGCCCTGTACACTTGTGTGAGGATGGAAGTGTGAGAAGACCTCCAGACACTGCCACAGTTCTGGGTGAGCTGCTCACCCAGAATGTTCCCACACCCTTGCCACCCGGACCCTCTGTTAGAACGTGCGGATTCGGATGACTCCGGAGTGGAATCGGAGACTTAGCATGGAAGGACCTCGGCCTCAGCGACTCAGGTGGAGCGCTGTGCCATTGCTGGTTGTCCTAGGGGTCCCTAATTTCGGATCTAGCAGAGGGAAAGTCTCTTGGGGGAATTCATGTCGATTTCGGACTGAGGTTACAAGTTACTAGGTACATTGTATATAAGGGGGGGTCCGGAATCAAAAGGAACAAGGGTAGGACAAAAGGAGATGGAAAGAGGAACAACACCGAGGGTCAAGAGTTTGACTCAATGGTGTTTCCCAAAGGAGGAATGAAGGGCCAAGACCCAAGAAGGAAGGAAGGAGGATGGGAGTCGGGAATGGCTAGCTGACTGAATAGAAAGGAAGCAGCAGCCCAAATAGGAATGAGGGAGAATAGCGGAATTGAAATGGACAATGCAATAGTTGCAAGGTCCGGAGTAAGTCCGGAAAGTCCGAACTCGGAAGTTAAACTCCGGAATATTGGCAAAGGTAATTAAATGGAATGAGCTAACCAATACAATGGGTATAAGCGGAGGTGGGGTCAAAGTCCGAGGTCGGAGCTAAGACCGGAGGTTCCGGAGATGAGACGTGAACGGGATACCGGAGCGGAGGTCTGGAGTCGGGAGCATAGGTTTTGCATACTCATCTGGAAGGTGTCGAGGTTGGGGTCGGACCCGGAATGTTCCGGAGTCAGACCAAAGGTGGTGATGGAGCCGGAGGTGGGATAACCTCTTGGGAGTCGGCAAGGAGAAGGTGACGGAAGGGAAGTAGGGCTCCGGAAGTCGGAGTTCAGAGTTCCGGGAGCCCGGAGCGGAGGTCGGGATTGTATGGATATGACACCCTCCCTATAGTCACACCACTCAACTGGGGAACTGTACAGTCTTTCCTTTTATGAGTGCCATGTGGGGAGTTGAGAAGGTTACCCTTCTTCTCAACTTAGTGCCCACATAGCGTACCCACATAGCATAAGAGTACTTCCGGGTCCCAGCCTGGGCCCTGACAATCCTGCAATCTCCTCCAACTCCCCTGATGGTCACCACCCTCCCATTTCAATATATTACCTATGCCTCCCTAAGTATGGAACCCTGAAGGTCTCCAGACAGCTCTGATGTCTGCAAGCACACCCCCACCTCTGCTGGGTCATTGAGTTGCCTACCCTGCAAGTCCACCTTCAGACCGATCCTGTCATGTCCATGCATACCCGATCCCGACCCGACTGTCATATCCATCCCCAGCCATCGACTTCCGGTCCCTCTGATCCCTCCGGTCTACCTCCGCTCCTTCTTCGCTAACCTCGGAGCTCCTGTATTCCGCAATCCCCTTGGTACCCCTCGATAGTCACCACCCCCTCCTTTCAATTTATTACCTATGCCTCCCTAAGTATGGAGCCCTGAAGACTTCTGGACAGCTCCAATGTCTGCTAGCGCACTCCCGCCTCCACTGGGCAATACACTTGCCTGCCCTGCAGAGCCCACCTTTGGGCCTATCCCACCTTTCCATTTCTGGGTTATCACCTGCCTTTCCGTTAACCCTGCGACCCGACTCGTCGGTAATATTCAGTCAGCTAATGTTTAACCCCGTTAGCTCCGCTCCGTTCGGCTCCGCCATTTGCGGACCCACCTTCGCTGTAACCATATATATATCCAACTTGTACATAGGTTACACTTCAGTAATAAAATCGACTAGAGTTACCCCCTTTCGGTTCTGGTTGCCAGTTAGTAAGTTAGGGCATGGACGTGTTACTTGGCACAGCGCTCTTGGCATAAGTTGCTGAGGCCAAAGCCCTCCACCACAGAGACTTTCCCTCGTCTCAACCTGGTCTCTGACACCGACTCCCGGACCTCCATCTTCACCACCTCTGGAGTCCTACCCTATCGCTGTCCATTCTGATATTCACCTTCAGTCCTGACACCACACCTGACACCACACCTCCTCTCACCCCTCATGCCACCTCCACTCCTCCATCCTTCTCCTGCCCTATCTCCGTCCACTCCAATACTCACCTTGGACTGAACACCACTCCTCTCGCCACCCTCCTCCTACTCCTCCTCCCACTCCTCCTCTTCCTCCTCACAACACCTCCACCCTTCTGTCACTCTCCTACCCTTCTCCCATCTGCTCCAATACTCACCTTTGGACCTGACACCTTTCCTCTCCTCCACTCCTCTCCCCTTTCCTATCTCCTCTCTTCCCTCTGGCCCACTTCTGCCGACCCCACCAAGTTACGACCTTCCACTGCTGTCCCATACCTTGTACTCGGACGCTGCTCGTACCTTCGCTCCGAGACTCCATCATAGTTCCTACCTCGGACTTTGACTCCACCTCGGCTTTAGTCCATTGCATTGGTGACCTCATACTACGTACACACCATTGCCAATATTCCTTGGACTTTCAACCCTGCCTCCGTAACCTCCATAAGCTCCATAACCCCTGAGCTCCATGGATCACCTTCAGCACTTTTGCCGCTTGTAATGTATCTTTCACATTTTCCCCTCATCCTTATTTGGACTGCTGCTTCTTCCCATTCTAGCCAGTTTGTCATATCCATCCATGGCCATCGACTTCCACTGCCTCCGATCCCTCCGGACTATCTCTGCTCCTTCTTCACTAACCTTGGAGCTCCCGTATTCCACAATTACCTCCGCTTCCCTCAATGGTCACCACCCCCTCTTTTCAATATATTACCTACGCCTCCCTAAGTATGGAGCCCCGAAGGCTTCTGGACAGCTCCGATGTCTGCTAGTGCACTCCTGCCTCTGCTGGGCAATACACTTGCTTGCCCTGCAAGCCCATCTTCGGGCCTATCCCTCCTTTCCGTTTCTGGGTTATCGCCTACCATTCCACTAACCCCATAACCTGACTTGTTGGTAATATTCAATCGGCTAATGTTTAACTCCATTAGCTCCGCTCCACTCGGCCCCACCATTTACAGGCCCACCCTCGTTGTAACTATATATACTCAACTTGTACATAGGTTACACCTCAGTAATAAAACAACTAGAGTTGACCCCCCCTTAGTTCTCGTTGCCAGTAAGTAAATTAGGGCACAGATGTGTAACTTGGCACAGCGCTCCTGGCATAAGTCACTGAGGCCGAAGCCCTCCGCCATGGAGACATTCCTTCGTCTCAATCTGGTCTCTGACAATCTCCATGGATTTCATTGAACAGCTACCCTCCTCTTCCGGATTCACTTCCATCTTGGTTGTCATGGACCACCTGTCCAAACAGTGCATCTTCATCCCTGCCCACAATACCATCACCTCTCTGGAACTGGCCAAGCTATTCCTCCTCCATGTGTTCTCCAAGCACAGAGTTCCTTCCCACGTCACCTCCGACAGGGGTCTGGAGTTTGTTTCTCATTTTTTCCATTCACTTGGTAAAGCCCTTGACATCTGCCTTCACTTCACCTCTGGTTACCATCTGGAAGGAGATGGACTGTCACGACCATGCATCCCGGCCCATTAGCCGCCCGTCCCAATGCTGCCCGAGCCCATTCCCGCTATGCAAGCGCGAGCGCGAGCGCCGACCTCAGCCCTATCCTCCATGAGGACTCCCTGCTCACTTCCCCGCTTGCCCCTAGGCTCCCCTGCACCTGGCCGACTCCCCCACAGCCACACCGACCTCCCTGCGCCGAGTCCGCCTCTGGCACCAGCCTAGTGTGACTCCGCGACATCGCCTACTCCGCTACGATACCATCACCGCTATCGCGGCCCTACACCCCTTTGTTTATTTATCTGTTATTGTTTGTTTTGACCCTCGGTCATTGCCGGCCGCTGTGCGGCCAACCCCGCTCTTTGTTCCTATTTGCTTCCGGACCCTTCGGCCTTCGGCCCGGGCCCGCTTCTACTCATTCCACCTTCATATATATATCCTGTATACTACATTATAGTACCTCAGCTCTAATATCGACTTGACCACGACCCCAAGCCCTGACCCCAACAAGGCAGCCCCAGTAAGTTCGAAATGAGGGCCAAGAGACAACTAGGGGGCACAGCACTCCCTTTAGAGTTGCTGAGGCCAAATGCCCTACCCTCGGGCCTTGTCTGAGGCATCGCGGCCATCGTGGCCCTTAGCGGTCCGCATCGGCGACCTTCGGTGCCTGACCCCGGATCAGTATCTAACATGGACAGACCAAACAGATGAACCAGATGCTTGAGCAGTACCTGCACATCTATAGTAATTATCAGCAGGATAATTGGTCTGAACTCCTACCTCTTGCAGAGTTCACATACAATAATGCTCCAAATGCCACCACTGGCATCTCTCTGTTCTTTGCCAATAAGGGCTACCATCCAAACATCACTGTTCACCTGGAGTGAGACTTGACATCAGTACGTGCCCAAGAGTACTTGGTGGATCTGGACTCCCTCCATCACTTCCTTTGCAAGGAAATGCACCATGCTCGGATCCATTACCAGGGCCCAGCTTTCAAGGTAGGAACTTCGGTCTATGTAAAGGCCAAGTATTTCCGCTCCACCTGACCTTCCAAGAAGCTCTCCAAGAAAAAACCTCAGCCCTTTCGAGATCATTGCCTGTGTTAGAACAGGCAGATTCAGACAACTCCGGAGTGGAATCAGAGACTTAGTGTGGAAGGACCTTGGCCTCAGCGACTCATGCAGAGCACTGTGCCATTGCTGGTTGTCCTAGGGGTCCCTAATTTCGGATCTAGCAGAGGGGAAGTCTCTTGGGGGAAATCAAGTCGATTTTGGACTGAGGTTACAAGTTACTATGTACATTGTATATAAGGAGGGGTCCGGAATCAAAAGGAGCAAGGGTACTCCGAAAGGAGACAAAGGGAGCTGAAAGGAGGAACAACACCGAGGGTCAAGGGTTTGACTCAATGGTGTTTCTCAAAGGAGGAATGAAGGGCCAAGGCCCAAGGAGGAAGGAAGGAGGATAGGAGTGGGGAATGGCCAGCTGACTGAATAGAAAGGAAGCAGCAGCCCAAATAGGAATGAGGGAGAATAGCGGAATTGAATGGAGCAATGCAATAGTTGCAAGGTCTGACATAAGTCCGGAAAGTCCGAAATCAGAAGTTAAACTCCGGGATATTGGCAAACATAATTAAATGGAATGAGCTAACCAATACAATGGGTATAAGCGGAGGTGGGGTCAAAGTCCGAGGTCGGAGCTAAGACTGGAGGTTCCGGAGACAGAGATGCGAATGGGATTCCGGAGTGGAGGTCCGGAGTCAGGAGCATATGTAGGTGTTGCGTACTCATCTGGAAGGTGTCGAGGTTGGGGTCGGACCCGGAATGTTCCAGAGTCGGACCGAAGGTGGTGTCGGAGCCAGAGGTGGGATAACCTCTTGAGAGTTGGCAAGGAGAGGGTGATGGAAGGGAAGTAGGGCTCCGGAGTTCGTTTCGGGGTTCCGGGAGCCTGGAGCAGAGGTCGGGATTGTATGGATATGAGAGCCTGCATTGAAACCCACTCCCTCACTCTCCACCTGCCAGAAAACCTGCGAGCCATCCACCTGGTATTCCATGTCTCACAGATCAAACCCTTCATCCCAAACATCATTCCGAACCACCGCCTCCAATAGAAATCAAAGGCAAAATGGAGTTTGAGATTGAGGAGATACTTGACTCCAAGATCAACTGATGCAGATGCAACAAGCTGCTCTACCTGGTCAAGTGGTTAGGCTATGAAGGGACCGACGAGGAGACACAATGTGTCAGAGCATACCCCAACATGCCCCACCCGATCCCCGCTCCGCTCCCCCGCTCTGCACCGCTTCTCCCTCCTCTCCCTCTTCCTTTCTTTCTTTCTCTCTCTCTTACATGGACCACCTTTCCTGCTGCTCAATGTATCACTGGCGATCTTACCATCCCTATATCGCCACCATCGCCACTGCACTCGCCCCACACCCACAGCAGGCCCTCTCGGGATCTCCCACGGAGACACCCGGAGAGCCGTGGCTGTGTGCGAGGGTGACATGGTGCACCCCACGTGATCAATCCCGCATGTATATAATAACAGCTGGAGTGGGAACCAAAGAAGTAGCCTTCTTCTAACATTCCCACTTCAGACTAAGTGGTCAGGGACGCTCACCCTGCGACGGGATCGCCGCTATGCACAGCCACTATTTGTCCCACCGAGTCCCACATGCTGGGACCTCACCATTTTCGGAGCTGTCCCTGACACAATGGCTCCTTGCTGGTGAACTCAATCATGCCTCCAACCTCGTCAAAGCATTCCACTCTTGGTACCCAGAGAAGCCTGGACCCAAAGCTCCTTAGGAATTCTGACCCCTCTCCCATCTCTCCTTCCTCTCCACTCCTCATTTTCATTTTCATTTTTTTTCTGTAAGTACAACTCCCCTCACCTTACTAATTCTGGGCCTTCAAGGGTTCAGGCCTAAGAAGGGGAAACTGTCATATCCATCCATGGCCATCACCCTCCACTACCTCCGGCCCTTCCAGATTACCTCTGCTCCTTCATCACTAACCTCAGAGCCTCCATATTCCACAACCACCTCCGACTCCCTCAATGGTCACCACCCCCTCAGTTTATGCCTCCCTAAGTATGGAGCCCTGAAGGCTTCCAGACAGCTCCGATGTCCGCTAGTGCACCCCTGCCTCCGCTGGGCAATTTAGTTGCTTTCCCTGCAAGTCTACCTTTGGACCTGTTAGATATGGCAGATTCAGACGATTCCAGAATGGGATTGGAGACTTAGTGTGGAAGGACCTTGGCCTCAGCGACTCAGGCAGAGCACTGTGCCATTGCTGGTTGTCCTGGGGGTCCCTAATTTCAGATCTAGCAGAGGGGAAGTCTCTTAGGGGGGGATCAAGTCGATTTCGGACTGAGGTTACAAGTTATTAGGTACATTGTGTATAAGGAGGGGTCCGGAATCAAGGGTACTCCGAAAGGAGACAAAGGGAGCTGGAAGGAGGAACAACACTGAGGGTCAAGGGTTTGACTCAATGGTGTTTCCCAATGGAGGAGTGAAGGGCCATGGCCCAAGGAGGAAGGAAGGAGGATGGGAGTGGGGAATGGCTAGCTGACTGAATAGAAAGGAAGCAGCAGCCCAAATAGGAATGAGGGAGAATAGCGGAATTGAATGGGACAATGCAATAGTTGCAAGGACTGAAGTAAGTCCGGAAAGTCCGAACTCGGAGACCAAACTCCGGAATATTGGCGAAGGTAAATAAATGGAATGGGCTAACCAATACAATGGGTATAAGCGGAGGTGGGGTCAAAGTCCAAGGTTGGAGCTAAGACTGGAGTTCCGAGATGGAGATGCGAACAGGATTCCGGAGCAGAGGACCAGAGTCAGACTGAAGGTGGTGTTGGAGCCGGAGGTGGGATAGCCTCTTGGGAGTCGGCAAGGAGAAGGTGATGGGAAGGAAGTAGGGCTCCAGAGTCAGTTGCGGAGTTCCAGGAGCCCGGAGCAGAGGTCGGGATTGTATGGATATGACAGGACCAATCCCTCCTTTCCATTTCTGGGTTATAGCCCATCACTCCACTAAACCCGTAACCTGACTCGTTGGTAACATTCAGTTGGCTAACATGTAACTCCATTAGCTCTGCTCCACTCAGTCCTGCCATTCACAGGCCCACCCTCTATGTCATATCCATACAACTCTGGACCTCCACTCCTGTTCTGGACCTCCATCTCCTCCTCCAGAACTCCACATTCTCCACCACCTCCTCCCCCTGTTGGTTGTTGAGAGCCCACTTGTTAGAACTGTCATATCTGTGCATACCCAACCCCGACCTGACTTCCGGACCTCCTCCTTTTCCACCTCCAGAGTCCTACCCTACCGCCGCCCGTTCCGATACTCACCTTCGGTCCTGGCAACACACCTCCTCTTACCTCCGATGCCACCTCCACTCCTCCTTCCCTACTCCTCCCCTATCTCTGTCCGCTCCGATACTCACCTCGGACTGAACACTGCCCCTCTTGCCACCCTCCTACTCCTCCGCTCCTCCTTCACAACACCTCCACCTTTCCATCATCCTCCTATGCTTCCCCCGTCCACTCCGATACTCACCTTCGGACCTGACAACTCTCCTTTCCACCACTCCTTCCCTCTTCCCTCTCTCCTCTCTCTACCCTCTGGTACTCTTCTGCCAACCCCCCATCAAGTTACAACTGCCCCATACTCCGTACTCGGGCACTGCTCGTACCTTGCTCTGAGCACCCATCATAGTCCCTACCTCGGACTTTGACTCCACCTCGGTCTTAGTCCATTGCATTGGTGACCTCATACTACGTAAATACCATTGCCAATATTCCTCGGACTTTCGACCCCACCTCCGTAACCTCCGCAACCTCCAAGCTTCACGGATCACCTTCGGCACTTTCGCCGCTTGTAATGTATCTCTCACGTTTTCCCCTCATCCCTATTTGGACTGCTGCTTCTTCCCATTCTAGCCAGTTAGTCATCATCCCCACTTCTCCTCATCCTCCTGCCCCTCTGGGCCTCGCCCTCCCTACCTCCTTTCAGACATATCACAGGTCCTGCCTTATGACCTTCGGTACCGCTCCACTTCTGTCTACCCTTTGTTCCCGTTCGGACGTCTTCGTTCCGATTCAGATCCCCTTTGTTCCTTGTGCTTTCACCCCCTCCATTATATATATATCGGCGCTTGTACATACTTGTTCTGGGCTCAGTCCGAAATCGACCTGAAATGCCCCTTAGAGACTTCCTGCTTGCCTACTGTGAAATTAAGGACCAAATGGACAAACAGCAATGGCACAGCACTCTGCTTGAGTCGCTGAGGCCAAGGTCCCTCCACTCCTGAGTCCCTTCTCCGCTTCCAGACAACTCCACACGTTCATCTAACAGGGCCTCACTGCCCACTTGTCCTCACTTCCTCTCATACTGAGAGGCTAGAGATGGTCTATACAACCATCTCCCAACTGGTATAGACAGGATCAACAGCATCTCAGCATCTGCTGAGTGCCAGCTCACCAAAGTGCTTTGCACTTTGGCAACTTCTGGGCCAGTTGAACAAACTGCCCATCTCCTTTCATCTAGAAAGGATACAGACAGTCTATATGACTGTCTCCTTGCTGAATACTGGCCAGAACAAGGAATTCCAGTCCTTGCTGCTTGCCAGCTCACCAAAGTGCATCATGCTTCAATGATTTTTGGGACAGTCTAATAAACTGTCCCATCCCTTTCACTCACACTCATTTTGGGTGTGTAGAGACAGTCTATATGTGTGAGGTCTTTGGGGTTGCTCAGCACACAAAGCCGTAAGTGATACAAGATGATGTATTTTACGGTGGTGTGTAAGCGGTTACCCGGAGGTTCCCGCTTGTCCACGTGACTATATCTATCTAGTTTACATGTGACTCGGGGTTCGGGGCTATTGCCCTGACAATATGACTGTCTCCCTGCTGGTTTTGTGCTAGAGCAAGGGCTTTTCAGCCCCTGCCAAGCATGAGCTCACAAAAGCACATTAGCGCTGAAGGAGTGGGGCTGGATCACCTTATGTAACCAGTTTCCTGTGTCCAATAACAATATTAGAGTTTGTGCTGATTTGCTTACTGACCATGTTTTGGTTGCCAAATATATAATTGTTCACTGTCTAAACAACAATAACACTCTCCAACAATCTCACCTGACATATAGATTGTCTACGGATAAAATTCTATATCAACTTCACTATGATTTCTAGTCAATATTACACCTAGATATACCACTTTCAGTAGGACATGATTTTCCTGATAATTTACTGAAGGAAATCTACTGATAAAATAATTCCACAATAAATGTTACTCAATACAGGAGTGACCAAACTGCTCTTTCTATCGCTTAGAGTGCGTGCTAGTTATCTAGCAGGTTCAGGATCGCTCACTTTTCTCCTGTGGTGTGATAACCAAGTATTACTGAGAGATAATTCAATTAAGAAGTCCCTCCACCAAATTCTCACTAATTCTCACTATGACACTTTTGTTCAGCTGTGTCTAACTGACCATAACTCACGCTTAGAGTGACGTGTTAGTTTTATATTAGCTAACAACTAATATTTGCTTTTATCTTTTGTGTCAGAGACCGGGTTGAGACGAAGGAGTGTCTCCATGACAGAGGGCTTTGGCCTCAGCAACTTGTGCCAGGAGCGCTGTGCCAAGTAACACGTCCATGCCCTAACTTACTAAACTGGAACCAGAACTGAAGGGGGATAAACTCTAGTCAATTTTATTACTGAAGTGTAACCTATGTACAAGTTGAGTGTGTATAGTTACAGCGAGGGCAGGTCTGCAAATGGCGGAGCAGAGCTAACAGGGTTAAACATTAGCCAATTAAATATTACGGACAAGTCGGGTTACAGGGTTAACGGAAAGGCAGGCAATAACCCAGAAACGGAAAGGAGGGATAGGCCTGAAGGTGGGCTCTGCAGGGCAAGCGAGTGTATTGCCCAGCGGAGGCAGGGGTGCGCTAGCGGACGTTGGAGCTGTCCGGAAGCCTTCAGGGCTCCATACTTAGAGAGGCGTAGGTAATAAATTGAAAGGAGGGGGTGGTGACCATCGAGTTATCTTTTGGAGCAAATGAACCAACCACTGGTGAGGAGAATTAAACTTATATTTCTACCTGAGGTTTGAGAAGGGGCAGAAGCAGCGGCCTTTTATGCTTTTCAGAGGCCTCTGTAATTCCACACCTTGCACTAGTTACATGTGCTACATTTGTATTATAGATAGTTCTAGAATGATATGATATATGGGCTTGGGCTGTGTAAGCTTAATAATGGACTTAGGACATGACTCAGCAATAAGTAATTCAGTTCTTTGTCTTTTGGGCCGATCTCAGCGGGGTCTTGCAGTGTTAAAGCTATGCTCTACACCGCCTTAATTACGAACGGTTACCTTTAGAAATGACTTGGCTATAAAGGAACTTTCTAGACTGTTCTTGTTAGAATGCAGGGATTCGGACGACTCCAGAATGGAATCGGAGACTTATCATGGAAGGACCTTGGCCTCAGCAACTCATGCGGAGCGCTGTGCCATTGCTGGTTGTCCTAGGGGTCCCTAATTTCGGATCTAGCAGAGGGAAAGTCTCTTGGGGGGGAATTCCAGTCGATTTCGGACTGAGGTTACAAGTTACTAGGTACATTGTATATAAGGAGGGGTCCGGAATCAAAAGGAACAAGGTTAAGATGAAAGGAGACAAAGGGAGATGGAAAGAGGAGCAACACCGAGGGTCAAGTGTTTGACTCAATGGTGTTTCCCAAAGGAGGAATGAAGGGCCAAGGCCCAAGAAGGAAGGAAGGAGGATGGGAGTCGGGAATGGCTAGCTGACTGAATAGAAAGGAAGCAGCAGCCCAAATAGGAATGAGGGAGAATAGCGGAATTGAAATGGACAATGCAATAGTTGCAAGGTCCGGAGTAAGTCCGGAAAGTCCGAACTCGGAGGTTAAACTCCGGAATATTGGCAAAGGTAATTAAATGGAATGAGCTAACCAATACAATGGGTGTAAGCGGAGGTGGGGTCAAAGTCCGAGGTCGGAACTAAGACCGGAGGTTCCGGAGACGAGACGTGAACAGGATACCGGAGCGGAGGTCCGGAGTCAGGAGCATAGGTTTTGCGTACTCGTCTGGAAGGTGTCGAGGTTGGGGTCGGACCCGGAATGTTCCGGAGTCGGACCGAAGGTGGTGTCCGAGCCGGAGGTGGGATAACCTCTTGGGAGTCGGCAAGGAGAAAGTGATGGAAGGGAAATAGGGCTCCGGAAGTCGGAGTTCGGAGTTCCAGGAGCCCGGAGCGGAGGTCGGGATTGTATGGATATGACAGTTCTCTAATTCACCCCTTTTTGTGAAGCTGCATCATTACCAATGTTCTAGAGCTTTCCCAATTAATTAACTGATTCACGGACTTTTGAATCACTTTATGCTTATGATCCGAGATCCAGATCATCAATCATTCCTTTGTTCCAATTTATTTGAGCTTAAAATCGAAAGGTTTTGATGAATCATGGGACAATATACAAGATCCAGTTTTCTAGCATTTTCTCCTCTTCTGATGCGATCAAAAACTGTCTGTCCGCGCCGGGGGATACTCTGCCATATGGTATTCGGTCCGCCAGACTTCCAGGCGTCAATATATTTCCCTTGAGTCACATTACTTTTTGTAAGAATTATCAAACAAATATTTATGAATTATAAGGTGTTTCGCCGTTTGAGCGATATCTCCGTCATTTTTGAAGCTTTTAGAATGAAACAAAACCGTGGATAAAGTTTAGAAACAGTCCTTTTAGATGGTAAAAAGATTACAGCCAAAGGTTTACTGGTTCTCGAGATATTTACATTTCTTTCCCAATGTTCCTTCTTATTCTGCCATCTATGTGCTACAGTGCCCCAAAAAACTGTTGCAATGTTTTGCACTTTTCACTTCACAAGCTTATTGCACCCTGGGAAGAGATCCTAAAATTGCATAAAAATATGGAAATAATGCGCTAGTAGCTCATTAATAGCTCCACCAATTCTCTAATAAATGTGTCCATTTTTGGTAAAGTTATTCACTTTACAAAGGACCCATGTCATTGCAACGGTTTTTTGGTGTGCATTTTGGAGAAAGGAAAATCACATTAACTAGTATTTAGTATAACTACCTTTTGCCCTAAGTAGTGCCTCAATCCTCCTAGGCATACCCTCGATTAAATCCTGGCAGACACTTGGTCCTATCCTCTCCCACTCCTCCTGAAACTGATCCCACACCTCATGAACACTACTTGGAGGTTCTTCATACTCCCCAAGCTTCCTCTTTACATGGTTCCATGAATGTTTGATTGGATTAAGGTCTGGGGACTGGGAGGGCCACTCCATGACCCTGATACCATGGTTATTGAACCAGTTCTGGGCCCTTTTGCTGGTGTGTTTTGGGTCATTGTCCTGTTGGAAGAGGATGTGGGCTGGGTTTTTGTCATAATATGAGGGGGTTTGCTGGAAGTCCTCTTCCAGTATTTGGCAGTAGAGCTCTGCATCTATCTTCCTATCAATCTTGCTTGCCATTCCAACTCCATCTGATGTCATACATCCTCAAACCATGACAAAACCACCACCAAACTTTTTTGTGCCTTGCACCAGCCTGTCTGTAAGAGGTTCATCCCCCCATTTCCACACCCATTTCCTCCCATCTGAGCCCAGGCAATTCACCTTAGTCTCGCCAGACCAGACCACTCTCTTCCAATCCTCCAGAGTCCACTCTTTGTGGCTGATTGCGAAGTCCGTTCTCTCCATCTTATGATGTCTGCTGAGCATGGGCTGCTTCTTCTTCACCACTGCTTTCCAACCAGCCTCCTTTAGTTGCAGACGAACAGCCTCAGTTGAGAGGCTGGTGCTGGTGACTTTTTGAAGAATTTGGGTGACTTGTGCAGCATTGTTGGCTTTACCAGAGTTGATAAGATGCATTGCATGATGGATATTGGTGTCTGACAGTTTAGATGGGCAACCACCACTGGGCTTAAGAGTGTCAGGACAATGTTTAGACCAAATATGGATAACAGTGGAATGGTGGACAGCAGTAATTGATGAGATCTGGTGAGCACTGTGGCCAGAAACAATGAGAGAAAGCACTTGGTCAATTTTCAAAGCAACCAATTGACACATTCTAGAATTGGGGATTACAGCTTAAAATCCATGTGTATTTATGCTCCAGCAATGTTTATTTGTTTACTAGTGTGTATTCTAAACAATATCACATGACCTATCAGATGATATTTCCAGTTTTAGTCCATTCTGGCAGCACACCAAAAAACTGTTGCAATGACATGGGTCCCTTGTGAATTGGATAACTTTACCAAAAATAGACATATTGCTTATGTAATTGGTAGAGTTATGGACAAAGATACTAACACATGTTTCACATATTTATTTAAAAATTTAGAACCCTTTCCCATTGCTTAATATGCTCTTGAAGTCAAAGGTGCAAACCATTGCAATGGTTTTTTGGGGCACTGTAAGATGGAGGAGGAGGTCAAAGTCTGGAGGCAGAGACGTGACTGGAGTTCCAGAGGTGGAGGTGCGATGGGGTTCCAGTACAGGAGTCCAGAGCCAGAGGTATGGAGCATCACAAACTCTGGTCTAGAAAGTACGAGGTTGGGATCAGACCCGGAGTAAACTGGAGTTGGACCGGGGGTAGTGTTGGATGTTGTGTTGGAGCCAGAGGTAGAGTGGGCTCTCAACAACCAACAGGGGGAGGTGGAGGTGGAGGATGTGGAGTTCTGGAGGAGGAGATGGAGGTCCAGAACAGGAGTGGAGGTCCGGAGTTGTATGGATATGACAGGCCCACTTGGTGTCCAAGTGCCAATGAAAATCATGCAAATCTTTCACAGTCATTAAGGCCACAAAAGTAGGTGTAAACTGCAATTCTTAGTGGTTTGAGAAGTCATATCAAGGCTCCTTGATCAATGGGGAACCTGGCATAGTTGGGTATGGAAGAATTCTGGCACAATCCTGTCAGGGCACACATCCTGACCTAGCCCAGACCCGCATCTGGACCTGGACCTGGTTGCTACACTTCCCACATGTGCTCTGCACTGCATGCTCCATGTGCTGCTTGCCCCAGGCCCCGGGTCTCTTCCTTCATGTGACTTCCAGATATTCCTGGAAGTTTTCCTGATATTGTGTCTACTGTGGGAAGATGAGAAGTTAGCTTCCTTCTCATCTCCTTACCCCACAGTAGGTTGTGCCCTGGATAGGGCTGGTTACACCTGAGGCTGTGGACCATAGGGGAGGGTCATGGGGACACAGGAGTTGTCCCCTGACAGATCCACATGTCAGCAAGTTAAGAAACTTCTCAGTGCAAGCTGGGAAGTTGGTTGGCTAGCACCAGGCTGGCAGATTGGCTGTATCAGCCGATCACAGGTGATGCAGCCCAGTGTGAGCTGGCAGTCAGCAAGGGCTGAAAACCTTTGCTCTTGCACAATTACAGCAGGTGTCAGAGACCAGGGTCGAGACGAAGGAATGTCTCCGTAACGGAGGGCTTTGGCCTCAGCGACTTCTGCCAAGAGTGCTGTGCCTAGTGACACGTCCATGCCCTAACTTACTGACTGGCAATTAGAACCTAGGGGGTAACTCTAGTTGATTTTTCTACTGGGGCGTAACCTATGTACAAGTGGGATATATATATGGTTACAGCGGGGACGGGTCCGCAATTGGCGGAGCCGAACGGAGCGGAGCTAACGGGGTTTAAGCATTAGCCGACTGAATATTACCGACAAGTCGGTTCGCGGGGTTAGCGGAAAGGCAGGCGTTAACCCAGAAACGGAAAGGAGGGATAGGCCCAAAGGTGGGCTCTGCAGGGCAGGCGAGTGTATTACCCAGCAGAGGCGGGGGTGCGCTAGCGGACGTCGGAGCTGTCCGGAAGTCTTCGGGGCTCCGTACTTAGGGAGGCGTAGGTAATAAATTGAAATGAGGGGGTGGTGACCATCGAGGGACGCCGAGAGGATTGCGGGATACGGGGGCTCCGAGGTTAGTGAGGGAGGAGCGGAGTTGGATCGGAGGGATCGGAGGGAACGGAAGTCGATGGCCGGGGATGGATATGACAGCAGGGAGATTGTCATAGGAATGGAGTCTCTCGTGACCGTGTCGACTGAATGTCCACCACGGCGGGCCCTCCTTCTCCATATCCTCCCTTCTCTTTGTTACCTTCTCCCCGCTTCCCCCCTTCCTTACACGTTCACTCCACGCTAAGCTTTCCCTTATCGGGTTTTGGTGCTGGCCGGAATATTTATTCTATTTCGCGAGATTTCTCGCAATCATTTCTTATTGAATAGTTAGCGTCATGTTTATGTACAGCAACAGCCGAAAAGAGGAAACCTAACGAATAACACACCATCCTCTTCTGTGCAACAACTGTAAACCTCCTTGTGCCAACACTGTATTGTCTGTGTAAGATTGTGTATGTCTCAGTCACCATCTATATGGGTCATCCCTGCCGAGGTTGACGACTCTAGCCACGGATCATCGAGTTTGCGCGTGACTCAACTCAGTGAGCATCTGGTTAATTCTACGGACGGATGGGTATTTGATACAAGCCCGTTCCCTTCATCACTGGTACGCTCTCATGAGGGCCAAGTAGCCGTCGAACCCACCACGTGTTGTTCGACCTACGATTGACTAACTCCTCCATCACCGGTATGCTCTTACAAGCACCAAGTACCCGTTGACACATATACAGACCGTCCGCCAGATGAACGGTCTCATACCTCGTTGCCAGTACGCCCATCTGGGCACCAAGTATCGGTCAACCCAGCCTCTGGCAGCTCCCTCAAGGAGCTGGAACATCACTCATTGCCGGTACACCCAATTGGGTGCCAAGTACCTGTCAACCAATTCTCAGGAAGCTCCCTCAAGGAGTCGTTATCTCACTCGCTACCAGTACGCTCCCTCAAGTGCCAAGTACCCGCTAGCCCTATGTCCTCGACTAGTCCCGCTCTGGACATTCTCTCAACCTGTGATCCTATACACCTGCGCACGGTACGCTCACATAATGAGCGCCAAGTATCCGTTGTAGTGGACTCCCATTCACCGCAAGGTCTCAGCTTTCTGTCAAAAGCTCCACGGCCATCGGACAATTCTAATTACATGACTAAACTGCCCTACATACATGAGGTGGACGATTCTAAGTCGTCTATAAGGACAGAAAGAAGTGGATTGCCCTTAACCCATGTCTTTAACAGAGATGCTCATGTAGACTGTCTCTGCACTGAACATGCACTTCATGTGCTGTTGAGAATCGCACAAGTCTCTCACAGTCACTAAAGGCTGTGAGAGTAATTGCAAACTGTGATTCTCAGCAGTTTGAGTTGCATCAAGGCTGCTTTCATGGCCTTGAGCAATGGGAAACCTGACTAGGTCAGGCATGAGAAGGTCTGATGCGATCCACATGCCAGAACACACTGAAGCTGCTCAGCACAAGCTGAGTAGCTGATCTGCTAGTGCCAGGCTAGCAGAGAACGTGCCAGAGAAGGGCTGCTACTCAATAGCAGCAGAGGCAGCACAGACTGATTCCAATCTGTGCGATCTCCCCATTCCAAGTGGAGAAAGGATCATAGCTTGGTCCTTTCTTTGCAGTCATGATCTCCCTTCACATATGAAAGGAGTCGATCAGCTGTATCAGCTGATCGTAAGTGGTGCAGCCCAGTATTTCTACTGGGCTGAAGAAAGTTCACACTTGCCAGTGCAGCAAGCACAGAGTTCTCTGGGAACTCAATCTCCCCCTGGGGCTCTTGGAAAGGGAGTCCAGCAGGTGAGAGAGAGCATGAGGTCGGGTCTGGGACAGATCCAGACCCAGGGGAGATGGTAGGAGCTGTCATATCCATCCATGGCCATCATCCTTCACTACCTCCAGTCCCTGCGGACTACCTCTGCTCCTTCTTCACTAACCTCGGAGCTCCCATATTCTGCAATCACCTCCGCTTCCCTCGATGGTCACCACCCCCTCTTTTCAATATATTACCTATGCCTCCCTAAGTACAGAGCCACGAAGGTTTCCGGACAGCTCCGATGTCTGCTAGTGCACTCCCGCCTCACTGGGCAATTCACTCACTTGCCCTGCAAGCCCACCTTCAGGCCTATCCCTCCTTTCTGTTTCTGGGTTATCGCCTACCATTCCGCTAACCCCGTAACCTGACTTGTTGGTAATATTCAATCAGCTAATGTTTAACTCTGTTAGCTCTGCTCCACTTGGTCCCACCATTTATGGGCCCGCCCTCGCTGTAACTATATATACTCAACTTGTACATAGGTTACACCTCAGTAATAAAATCGACTAGAGTTGACCCCCCTTTAGTTCTCATTGCCAGTAAGTAAATTAGGGCACGGACATGTAACTTGGCACAGCACTCCTGGCTTGAGTCGCTGAGGCCGAAGCCCTCCATCACAGAGACAATCCTCCATCTTGATCCGGTCTCTGACAGGAGCCTGTGATGGCTTGGGGCTCACTGAAACACTGCACACTTCAGCAAGTTTGCAGTCCACAGGCACTGGGCTGCTATCAACCTGGCATGGAGCCAATTGAGAGGTGGTCAAACAGCTTGTCTCTAACCTTTCAGGAAGAGACAGGCCCAGACAGTGATGGAGTGCAGGGCGCTTTCACACACTGGCTCACAAAGACAGCTGCCTGTGCAATGCACTGGGAAACCAGAGCAGTGAAATCTGCTCTCAACTCTTCCAAGGCTTCGTAACGTTCTTGGAAGGTTGCTCTAAGCATCAACTTGGATTCATCAGCCACTTGACAGGCTGTTGCATGGCACTTATCCAGATCGGCAGCAATTGCGACAGGTACATCAGTACCTGCCATCCTTCCTGACAAGTCTAACTTGTCTGGAGGTGCATGTCAGGGCACGCTGCGCTGCTCCCCTCCTCTTCCTCACCTTTTCACCTTTCTCCTTTCTTCCCTTCTTTCCTTCTTTCTCTTCTTCTTCTCTATCCTTATAAGGATGACCTTCCCTTCCCTCCTACACCTGTAGCACAGACGTGCCTGATGCTGGGCACCCTGCACAGGTACTGTAATGCTGGATGCACCATGCATCCTTACTTGTACTTCCCCTCTCTGACACTTGGGATCAACTGCAGAGCCACCCACAACAACCCAGCCTTGTCCAGGGCTGATGTGGCACCTCCATGTGGCCCATTTTCACATGTATATACACTAAGCTGAAGCAGGACCGAAGAAGCAGCCTTCTTCTCACTCCTGCTTCAGCCTAAGAAGCCACATAGGGACATAGGCCCGAGTAGGGGCTGCCCACCATACAGTCTCACCGCCCCACTGCCATCCAGGTCGCCAGTGCTGAGCACTACACCGCTACCTCCGCCTCTCTCAAGCCATTCCTGACAGCAGAAGAGGGCTTCAACTTAATCTCCCCCACCTCCTCCAGCATGGTAACCGAAGAGCAGTACCAGGACCTGCTGACCAGGTTCCAGGAACTGCAGGCCATCCTTGAAAGCCATGTACAGAACCCACTTCCCCACTCACACCCCCACCCATACCCACACCTGCACCCATGCCCAAGCCCAAAGCACCTAAGGTCGCCCCCCCCCCCCCCACCGCCTTCACTGGTGCGAGCAAGGACCTTGACCACTTCAAAGTGGAATGAGGAATCTACTTCCATGTCCATGCTGCAGAGTTCCCTGACACCCTGTCCCAGATCCTCTTCTGAAGGGAGGAGCCACAGGAGCATGGGCAATGCAGTGCACAATCATGCTGCTGATGGCAGGATTCCCCATGATCACCATGGACAAGTTCATGGCAGAACTTGATGTCATGTTCCAAGACCGCAACTGGGAAGCCACTGCCCAGCAGAAGCTCACTGCTCTGCAGCAAGGTAACAACTCCATGGATAGGATCATCCAGGAGTTCGAGATCCACGGTCCCACCTCGTGGCTAGGTGATGTAGGGCTGGTGGACCACTTTGAGCAAGCAATCAATGCTCGGCCCCACAAAAGCATCTACCACCTGTGCCCCATGCCAAGGACCTGGGCAGAGTGGAGATGAGAAGTCACCCTCCTTGACAACCAGTGGTGGCGTTTCCAGGCAACTCAACCCCAACTCCCCCTGTTCAAGCCACCCCCTCCCACCAGGCCACCACTGCCAGCCCCTCAGTCCCTCCCATGCCCACCACCAGGCCCACTGCTGTGACCTGCTGCCACCCCTGCTGCCTCCACAACCACAGTCCCACACCCCCCAGCCCTGCTGCCTCAGCTGATGGATGTCGATCACTCAAGGGCAGACCCACAACGAAGGTAGTATACTATCTACAATGCATAAATACGAAATGGAGAACAGAAGAGGGGCTGGTCAGTCTGGCACCTGAATGGGAGGCAGAGCGGTGAACATGACAAACTAAATGAGAGAATGAATGAGAATGGAATGAACAATTAAACAAAGAGGCAAAGTAGGGAGGCAACTGAAAACCTGGGTGCCAATATAGTAGCAGATCAAGTGTCAATATTTTACTTATTCATTCTTCACCTAGGTTCTTGTCTTTGATAATCCCCACTCATTTCTGCACTGGACCGACTGGCCCTTCCCATGATTTCTCTCCCTTGTTTATACCTTGTAAATACTTTCAGGGACCTTAGTCTGAAATCCACTAGAGCAACCCCTCTTGTGTGATGCTTTCATATCACTTTCAACTTAAGGGTAACATGTAATTAACCATTATGCCCCCAACTGTCATTGTTGTACCAACAATCCTAATTTATGATCAATCACAATGATTCTTGGGAAGACTCATAGTGATTCATGAAGGTCCATGAGGGTCCATGATCCTTTATGAAGGCTCATGACACTTCATGACACTTTATAGACAGGCATGTAACCACTCAAAACCTGCCTGGAACCACTTAAGTTATGAGCAATCATGACCCCCCATGCAGGTTCATGACATCTCATGAAATTCCATGATGGTTTGTCATGAACCGGCATGGCTGTGTATGACACTTCATGCAGCTTCATGAAGTTTGGTGACCATTCATGAAATGTCATGACTTCCATGACGGTTCATGAACCGCCATTACACTTTTTGCAAGTTACTGGAGCAGAGAGGGATGATAGGATGTCTCAATGGAAAGCCTCTGTGTCAATGAGTACTGCTGCCCAGATTACTGTGGCAGCTAGAAACATGGCTCGTAAGGACACAGTGAGCTGCTTTGAAGTGAAGACTGGTTGGAAATTCTGTGGATTGATGCAAGTGTAGTCCATATCCCCTTCTTTGGGATAGACATCCCAGCATCTAGTCAACGCATCTGGGTTCACTCTGAGTCTTCCAGGATGGAATCGGACATTCATGTGGAATTGGGAGAGGAACTCTGTAAGGAGTGGTAACCCCACCCTTTACTTTCTTATCTTATTGTTCATTTGTCTCACATTAAACATGTACAAACAATGTAATTACAATAACATGGGAATTTGGGAAAGGCAACTAAGCTTTTTTCCTCCCCATTGTTGAATAATCATAGCTCTATACAGCTTAATATTTGACGAACTGAGGACTGAGGCTAACTGGGGTTGGAACCTACACCAACCCCTTACAAACTCTGACCAGCGGGCTTGTCGCTGAGTCAAGAGTTTGGTGGTGGAGAAATACTCAAGGTTCTTGTGGTTGGTGACGACATTGATTGGGGTTCCTGAACCTTCAAGGTAGTGATGCCACAATCAGAATGCGTTGTGAATTGTTAAAGAAATGGGTTAAGGGCAATCCATTTCTTTCCATCCTTATAGACAACTTAGAATCGTCCACCTCATGTATGTAGGGCGGTTTAGTCGTGTAATTAGAATTGTCCGATGGCCATGGAGCTTTTGACAGAAAGCTGAGGCCTCGCGGTGAATGGGAGTCTGTTACGACGGATACTTGGCACTCGTTACGTGAGCATACCGTGCGTGGGTGTATAGGATCACAGGTTGAGAGAATGTCCAGAGCAGGACTAGTTGAGGACATAGGGCTAGCGGGTACTTGGCACTCGAGAGAGCGTACCAGTAGCGAGTGAGATAACGACTCCTTGAGGGAGCTTCCTGAGAGTTGGTTGACAGGTACTTGGCACCCAATTGGGTGTACCGGCAATGAGTGAAATTCTAGCTCCTTGAGGGAGCTGCCAGAGGCTGGGTTGACGGGTACTTGGCACCCAGACGGGCGTACCAGCAACGAGGTACGAGACCGTTCAACTGGCGGACAGTCTGTATATGTGTCAACGGGTACTTGGCACTCGTAAGAGCGTACCGGTGACGGAGGGGTTAGTCGATCGTAGGTCGAATGACACATGGTGGGTTCGATGGTTACTTGGTGCTTGCGAGAGCGTACCGGCGATGAAGGGAACAGGCTTGTATCGAATATCCATCCGTCCATAGAATTAACCAGATGCTCACCGTAAGGTGAGACAGACGTGAACCCAGTACCTGGGCGAACGATGTGAGTCGTAACAAAAGGTGATCGCGCATACCTGAGTTGAGTCACATGCAAACTTGCTGATCCGTGGCTAGAGTCGTCAACCTCGGCAGGGATGACCCATATAGACGGTGACCAAGACATACACAATCTTACACAGACAATACAGTGTTGGCACAAGGAGGTTTACAGTTGTTGCACAGAAGAGGATGGTGTGTTATTCATTAGGTTCCATCTTTTCGGCTCTTGCCGTACATAAACGTGATGCTAACTATTGAATAAGAAATGATCGCGAGAAATCTCGCGAAATAGAATAAATATTCTGGCCAGCACCAAAACCTGATAAGGGAAAGCTTAGCGTGGAGTGAACGTGTAAGAAAGGGGGGTAGCGGGGAGAAGGTAACAAAGAGAAGGGAGGATATGGAGAAGGAGGACCTGCCATGGTGGACGTTCAGTCGACATGGTCACGAGAGACTCCATTCCTGTAACATGAATGGCAAGCAGTTCCTTATCATGGGTGTCGTAGTTGAGCTCCAGTGCTGAAGGAGGAGAACAGAAATCCTATAAAAGGCTGTTCTTTCTTCTGATACTTATATGTTAGTATTGGTACTATAACTCAACCACTGTAGCATTTTGGTTGCTTTGTGTATTGATATTTGTATGTGTTACTAATTGTTTGTGTGTGTATGTAACTCTCAGGGTTCAACTCACTTGTCTACCTGATTGTTCCACACTGTCATATCCATCTACAGCCATTGTCCTCCACTACCTCCGATCCTCCCAGACTACCTCTGCTCCTTCATCACTAACCTTGGAGCCCCCATATTCCGCAATCACCTCCAACTCCCTTGATGGTCACCACCCTCTCAATTCAATATACTGTATTACCTACGCCTCCCTAAGTACGGAACCCCAAGGGCCTCTGGACAGCTCCGACATCTGCTGGCACACTCCTACCCCCACTGGGCAATTCACTTGCTTTCCCTGCAAGTCTACCTTCAGGCCTATCCCTCCTTTCCATTTCTGGGTTATAGCCCACCACTCCGCTAACCCTGTAACCCGACTCATTGGTAATATTCAGTCAGCTAACGTTTAACTCCATTAGCTCCGCTCCACTCAGTCCCATCATTCATGGGCCTGCCCTCACTGTAACTATATATACATAACTTGTAGATAGGTTACACCCCAGTGATAAACTAGAGTTAATCCCCCTGTAGTTCTCGCTGCCAGTAAGTAAATTAGGGCATGGACATGTAACTAGGCACAGCGCTCCTGGTCTGAGTTGCTGAGGCCGAAGCCCTCTGCCATGGAGACATCTCCTTTGTCTCGCATCTGGTCTCTAACACACATGAAAATCGCACTATAGACCTACTATTTTACTCATTTCACCTCTGTCTTGTCACTTTTAACTCGGAGTGACTCCAACTGACTTGACTCAACGTCACTGTTTCTTAACTTCTTCTTAACTTTTTACTAAGGGTTGATCACTTTTACTCAGATGTGATCTGAACTGCACACTAATACTAATAAAACTTATTTGATTAGGACACCTTATGACCTATGAGCCAGAGCATGTAGGGGAGAGGAGTGTCATATCCATACATACCCGATCCCGAACCGACTCCCAGACCTCCATCTTCACCACCTCTGGAGTCCTACCCTACTGCCGTCCGTTCCGATATTCACCTTTGGTCCTGACACCACACCTGACACCACACCACCTCTCACCCCTCATGCCACCTCCACTCTTCCATCCTTCTCTTGCTCTATCTCCATCTGCTCCGATACTCACCTTGGACTGAACACCACTCCTCTCGCCACCCTCCTCCTGCTCCTCCTCTCACTCCTCCTCTTCCTCCTCACGACACCTCCACCCTTCCGTCACTCTCCTACCCTTCTCCTGTCTGCTCCGATACTCACCTTCAGACCTAACACCTTGCCTCTCCTCCACTCCTCTCCCCTTTCCTCTCTCCTCTCTCTTCCCTCTGACCCTCTTCTGCCGACCCTCTGCCAAGTTATGACCTTCCGCTGCTGTCCTGTACCCCATACTCGGGCACTGCTCGTACCTTCGCTCCAAGATTCCATCATAGCTCCGACCTCGGACTTTGACTCCACCTCAGCTTTAGTCCATTGCATTGGTGACCTCATACTACATAAACACCATTGCCAACATTCCTCAGACTTTCAACCCCACCTCTGTAACCTCCATAACCTCTGAGCTCCACAGATCATCTTCGGCACTTTCGCCACTTGTAATGTATCTTTTGCATTTTCCCCTCATCCCTATTTGGACTGCTGCTTCTTCCCATTCTAGCCAGTTAGTCATCATCCCCACTTCACCTCACCCTCCTGCCCCTCTGGGCTTCGCCCTCCCTATCTCCTTTCAGATGTACCACAGGTTCTGCCCTATGACCTTTGGTACCGCTCCGCTTCCACCATCCCTTTGTTCCCATTCGGACACCTTCGTTCCGATTTGGATCCCCTTTGTTTCCCTTGTGCTTTCACCCCCTCCATTATATACCGGTGCTTGTACATACTCGTTTTAGTCCCTTAGTCTAAAACCGACCTGAAATGCCCCCTAGAGACTTCCTGCTCGCTGCCTATGAAATTAAGGACCAAATGGACAAACAGCAATGGCACAGCGCTCCACTTGAGTCAGCTAAGTCTCTGGTTCCCCTCTGGAATCATCTGCCCTTGCCCAGTTCTAACAAGGAGTAAAGAAGGAAGAGGGGTCAGACCAGAAAATGCAGTCTTTTACACCTTTCCTAAGGGCTCTGGTTTCACATGTCACTTACTATTTACATTGCTGAGTAATCTTATATTGAGCTTAGTAATCCTCTTATGTAAGCAATCAGCATCCCATTCTGCTTCTAGAACTTTCTGGAAGTTTTGGTGTGGGAATCAACTGATTGCACTGTCTAACACCTGTCATGACCTTGCTTACGCTTGTTTACTCACTTTATTCTAAGTTACATGTCATGGGGTTATTTGTTAGCTTAAGGGTGTAGCTTTCTGTCGGTATAAACAACAGTAAACTACAAGGATTATTTATGAAGATATGAATTTTTCAAGATTTAATTTTGAAGTTCTCCAGATTGCTTTGGCATTAGCTCACCCATTTTCCGACGATTAATTCTGAATAAATTATGCCTTGTTTCTGGACTTGTCCTCTTTAGTTTCGCATTTCTAGCTCATCCATTCCTACCACAAACTTAGGACGTTTGAGCCAGTCTTCTCTGCAAGTGTGTTTTAATCTTGTTAAATCCATTTCTCTCTCAATTCTTTAGATTTTAACATGAAACTTTTTTGTACACAGACCTATACTTCAACTCCTTAAGACCGTCAAGGATTCATATTTTTTTCTATTTTCCTCGTATAAATATTTCCAATTCTTTCATTTTTTCCTCGTACCTGACCATTTTTCATTATGTGAATTCCTTGATTTTCTTCCGATTTATCTTTGTCATTCGTTTCGTACGTTCGTAAAACTATTTTTCCACGTTACCACGAATTTCTAATATTTTATTTGATACAGGAAACCTTGTTTTTGTTTTCATGTGGGTTTATTTGCTATTTTTCTTCATTTTCTGGACCATCTTTTAATCCCTAAACTTGACAGTTCGCGTAGATACTCATCTCATTGACTCTGTTCTTCAGTATTTTTCCGATATTTTATTTCAATTCATTTCGCTGAGGTATGATTTTATTACTATTTTTATTTCTGGTCCATGGAGGTTGTATGATTTTTATCTAATTTTCTGTGATTGTTTCTGGTTGTTTTAGTGTTGTAACTTTTATATTCCTACAGTGCTGAAAGGGTTCTTGAGCAGAAAGCAATGGGGCGAATCTCTCCAACATCACAATGGATGGACAGGATTCCAGAGATCATGTAATCAGAGGCATTGGTTTCTACAATGAGAGGGGCGTCAGGTACCCAATGCATCAGGATGGGGGCTGATGTGAAGGCTTCTTTCAGAGTATTGAAGGCAGATTGACAGTCATCAGAGAATAACCAGGGGGCTCCTTTACATGTGCAGTGCATCAAGGGGACCGCAATGTTGGAGTATTGGTGAATGAAACGCCAATAGAAGTTAGCGAAGCCAAGGAAGGACTGGACATCCTTGACTTTATGGGGCTTGGGCCAATCTTGGATGGCTTTGACCTTCTCGATGGACATGGTGAGTCCAGAGGGAGTGTCAGGGCAATAGCCCCAAACCCCAAGCCATATGTAATTAAAGATACATATAGTCATGTGGGTAAGCAGCAACCTCCAGTTAACTGCTTACACACCACCGTAAAATACACACCATTGTATCACTTACGGCTCTGTGCTGAGCTACCCACTGAGACCTCACACTTTTTTAAGTGTATAAGGTGTGTTTCACAACACAACCCACAAAAAAACTTATCAATCTCAACATCTTAACTCAGTAGTGCCAATGGCACCTAAACATGCCCGCAAGGGCAAGGTTGCATTGTTAGACACTGGTCCGGGGTCGGCACCGAAGGTCGCCGATGCGGGCCGCTATTGGCCGCTATTGGCCACGTTGGCCACAATGCCTCAGACAAGGCCCAAGGGTAGGGCATTTGGCCTCAGCAACTCTAAAGGGAGTGCTGTGCCCCCTAGCTGTCTCTTGGCCCTCATTTCGGACTCACTGGGGTTGCCTTGTTGGGTCAGGACTTAGGGGTCATGGTCATATCGATATTAGAGCTAAGGTGTTATAATGTAGTATACAGGATATATATATGAAGATAGAATGAATAGAAGCGGACCCGGGCCGAAGGCCGAAGGGTCCGGAAGCAAATAGGAACAAAGAGCAGGGTTGGCCACACAGCGGCCGGCAATGACTGAGGGTCAAAACAAACAATAACAGATAAATAAACGAAGGGGTGTAGGGCCATGATAGCGGCGATGGTATCGTAGCAGAGTAGGCAATGTCGCGGAGTCACGCTAGGTTGGTGCCAGAGGTGGACTCGGGGCAGGGAGGTCGGTGTGGCTGTGGGGGAGTCGGCCAGGTGCAGGGGAGCCTAGGGGCAAGCGGGGAAGTGAGCAGGGAGTCCTCATGGAGGATAGGGCTGAGGTTGGCGCTCGCACTCGCACTCGCATAGCGGGAATGGGCTCGGGCAGCATCGGGACGGGCAGCTAATGGGCTGGGATGCATGGTCATGACATGCATCTGCAGCAACGATAAAAGAAATGAGCAGTTCATCAAGAAACCGCAATCTCCCATCATGGGAGATTCAAATCAACAGCTGTTGTCAGATGATGATGAGGATCAACATGATCCAAAAACAGCAACCACCTCAGGGCCGGCCCCTGAAGGTTTTAGAAACCTATGTGGAGTAAGTGTGGGGCCCAATACCCCTAGGACTCCATGTCATACCGATCTAACCCAAGCTGGGGAAGATCTCTCACCTCCTCAGGAGGTGATCGACTTGCGCGATAAACACGTAAGCACTGAACGATCAGCCCAAAAGCTGATTGCAGGAAACTCCAGGGCCCCAATATCCCCTGGAGTCCTCCCCCATGTCCCCAAGTCAAGCCCCAAAGGCAGACAAAGGGAAACAGAGGGATGAGCCTCCGCATCAGCTATCTGAAAAACTACTGGACTTGTTCCAGGTTCCATCCAAATGGAGGACAGAAAACGAAGACCAACTTCTTCTCAGGCTGGAAGCCTGAGAAGGTGTGAAAAAACACCCTGAGAGCAGGATCTCCCAGAGCACGGAAGCTCCAAAAGAACTTCCGCTGTTTACACTACCCCATGCCATGCCAGACAAGGCAAGGTTGCCAACCTCAGAGGAGGTCTCTGAGATAATGAAGAGGAGGCGAACTGAAATGAGGGAGTTTGCTGAGGAAGCCTTACGGAAAAGTAAGGAAAAACCAGTGAACAGACCCCTCTATGAAAGGGAAGCACCATCCACAACTGTCATATCCATCCATGGCCATAGACTTCCACTACCTCCGATCTCTCCGGACTACCTCCGCTCCTTCTTCACTAACCTCGGAGCTCCCATATTCCGCAATCACCTCGGTATCCCTCGATGGTCACCATCCCCTCTTTTCAATTTATTACCTATGCCTCCCTACATACGGAGCCCCGAAGGCTTCTGGACAGCTCCGATGTCCGCTAGCGCACTCCCACCTCCGCTGGGCAATACACTCACTTGCCCTGCAAAGCCCACCTTCAGGCCTATCCCTCCTTTCCGTTTCTGGGTTATCGCCTACCATTCCGCTAACCCCATAACCCGACTTGTCGGTAATATTCAATTGGCTAATGTTTAACCCTGTTAGCTCTGCTCTGCTCAGCTTCGCCATTTGCAGGCCTGCCCTCGTTGTAACTATATATACTCAACTTGTATGTTACAGGAATGGAGTCTCTCGCGACCCTGTCGACTGACGTCCACCATGGTGGGTCCTCCTTCTGTATATCTTCCCTTCTCTTGTTACCTTCTCCCCACTACCCCCCTTTCTACACGTTCACTCCGCGCTAAGCTTTCCCTTATCGGGTTTTGGTGCTGGCCGGAATATTTATTCTATTTCGTGAGACTTCTTGCGATCATTTCTTATTCAATAGTTAGCGTCATGTTTATGTACAGCAAGAGCCAAAAAGATGGAACCTAACAAATAACACACCACCCTCTGCTGTGCAACAACTGTAAACCTCCTTGTGCCAACACTGTATTGTCTGTGTAAGATTGTGTATGTCTCGGTCGTCGTCTATATGGGTCATCCCTGCCAAGGTTGACGACTCTAGCCACGGATCATTGAGTTCGCGTGTGACTCAACTCAGGTATGCGCGATCACCTTTTGCTGCGACTCATGTCGTTCACCCAGGTACTGGGCCCGCATCTGTCTCACCTTACGGTGAGCATCTGGTTAACTCTATGGACGTATGGGTATTCGATACAAGCCTGCTCCCTTCGTCACCGGTATGCTCTCGCGAGCGCCAAGTAGCCGTCGAACCCACCACGTGTCGTTCGACCTACAAACAACTAACTCCTCCATCACCGGTACGCTCTTACGAGCGCCAAGTATCCGTTGACACATATACAGACCGTCCGCCAGATGAACGGTCTCATACCTCGTTGCCAGTATGCCCAACTGGGCGCCAAGTATCCGTCAACCCAGCCTCTGGCAGCTCCCTCAAGGAGCTGGAACATCACTCGTTGCCGGTACACCCAATTGGGTGCCAAGTACCCATCAATCAATTCTCAGGAAGCTCCCTCAAGGAGTCGCTATCTCACTCACTACTGGTACGCTCCCTCGAGTGCCAAGTACCCGCTAGCCCTATGTCCTCGACTAGTCTCGTTCAGGACGTTCTCTCAACCTGTGATCCTATACACCCACGCACGGTATGCTCACGTAACGAGCACCAAGTATCCGTCGTAGCAGGCTCCCATTCACCGTGAGGTCTCAGCTTTCTGTCAAAAGCTCCACGGCCATCGGATAATTCTAATTGCACGACTAAACCGCCCTACATACATGAGGTGGACGATTCTAAGTCGTCTATAAGGACGGAAAGATGTGGGTTACCCTCAACCCATTTCTTTAACATTGTACATAGGTTATACCCCAGTAATAAAATCGACTAGAGTTTACCCTCTTTTAGTTCTGGTCGCCAGTTAGTAAGTTAGGGCACAGACGTGTTACTTGGCACAGCACTCCTGGCATAAGTCACTGAGGCCGAAGCCCTCCACCACGGAGACATTCCTTCGTCTCGATCTGGTCTCTGACAGCAATGGCCTCCCTTAAACAAAGCAAGCATGAAGCTTTCACTCCAAGAACCCCTTCTGGAACCCCCAGAAGTGGCAATGTCAACTGGGGAGAGTCACTGCTCACCCAACCAAACTTCCTCCTGGAAAACCAGGAATCGTGCATAATAAATGCGATAAACTTGATCCAAAAAAAGATCAAGGAAACGAACCACAATAGCACAGGCTTGTCTAGAGATAACTCTAGAAAGAATGGCCAACGCAATCGATGCGTTGACTGACAAAATCAGCAAGCAGACAGACTTGCTGAAGGAGATAAACTTCTCACAAAATAGTGAGGAAACAAAAAAAATACCCCTGGGCCACTGGCCAGGACAAAACCAGAACTCGTGAAAAATTCATGAAAAGCACCACCAGTGAAAGTACACTGGAGTATCATCAGCGACTTGACAGAGACACTAAGGAGATCCTTCTCCCAAGGATAGGAGAAGACGATGCCAAAAGAAGGCATCGTTCAGAAATTAGGAGGAGAAATGGCACATACCAAAGGTTCGGCCAAACATCCACCTTTGATGAACCTCTTGAACAGAGAGGTAACACAACCACACTCTCTCAAAATGAGAGAATCCAAATACAACTTCAGGCGAATTCGCCCGAAACCAAAGAAACACTGCGAGGAAGATTCCCCCCAGTGAAAACCCCCCCAAAGGAGATCTCCATTGGATAGCGACCCCACAAAGGCAGGGGAGCAAGAGGAGTACCTGGAGAAATGGTACGAAAAGGCCATAAGAATGGCCGAAGTGAGAATACTCACTCCCTACCCAGAGGGAGTGTCAGAGACCGGATCAAGACGAAGGATTGTCTCCATGGTGGAGGGCTTCGGCCTCAGCGACTCAAGCCAGGAGCACTGTGCCAAGTTACATGTCCATGCCCTAATTTACTTACTGGCAACGAGAACTAAAGGGGGGTCAACTCTAGTCGATTTTATTACTGAGGTGTAACCTATGTACAAGTTGAGTATATATAGTTACAGCAAGTGTTAGACACTGGTCCGGGGTCGGCACCGAAGGTCGCTGATGCGGGCCGCTATTGGCCATGATGGCCGCGATGCCTCAGACAAGGCTCGAGGGTAGGGCATTTGGCCTCAGCAACTCTAAAGGGAGTGCTGTGCCCCTAGCTGTCTCTTGGCCCTCATTTCAGACTTATGGGGGTTGCCTTGTTGGGGTCAGGACTTAGGGGTCATGGTCACATCGATATTAGAGCTAAAGTACTATAGTGTAGTATACAGGATATATATAGGAAGGAATGAATGGAAGCGGACCCGGGCCGAAGGCTGAAGGGTCCGGAAGCAAACATGAATAAAGAGCGGGGTTGGCCACACAGCGGCCGGCAATGACCAAGGGTCAAAACAAACAATAACAGATAAATAAAGGAGGGAGCATAGGGCCGCGATAGCGGTGATGGTATCGTAGCGGCGCTGGACTCGGAGTTGGGCCAGAGTCGGGCACAGGAATGGTAGTGGCCCTGTAGGGGCCAGGTGGGCAGGGTAGGGGAGTCGCGCTGGGCATGGTGCCAGAGGCAGACTCAGGGTGGGGAGGTTGGTGCAGCAGTGGGGGAGTTGGCCAAGGTGCTCACGCTCGCATAGCGGTAACGGGCTTGGGCAGCATTGGGACGGGTGGGGAACGGGCCGGAATGCACGGCTGTGACAGCAAGGGTGGGCCTGTAAATGGTGGGACTGAGCGGAGCGGAGCTAATGGAGTTAAACATTAGCTGATTGAATATTACCAAAAAGTCAGGTTATGGGGTTAGTGGAATGGTAGGAGATAACCCAGAAACGGAAAGGAGGGATAGGCCTGAAGGTGGGCTTGCAGGGGAGGCAAGTGAGTTGCCCAGTGGAGGCAGGAGTGCACGAGCGGACATTGGAGCTGTCCAGAAGCCTTCAGGGCTCCATACTTAGGGAGGTGTAGGTAATATATTGGTGGTGACCATCAAGGGAAGCAGAGGTGATCACAGAATATGGGAGCTCCGAGGTTAGTGAAGAAGGAGCGGAGGTAGTGAAGGATGATGGCTGTGGATGGATATGACAGGGAGTGAAGCCTGAAGCTCTAAAAAATGGGCCAGCTTTTCCTGATGGTCAGGGGATAACGACATGGAATCGTTCTGGCAGTGGTTCACAGAACTACTGGGATTCCTCGCCTTGCGAGGATGCAAAGGTCCCCAATTCGACAAAGTCCATCTGGACTGCTTGATTCGTGGATTAGGGGGACCCACATTCGACCTTGGAATAAGACTCCGAGACGAAACTCTCCTCAGAGGAGATGAGGGTATGTTCCTTGAAGTTCTCAACATATTGATGAGAACATTCATTAAAGCCTCTGCCGTGTTGAATGCGACAAAGAGTACTGCAATGTTAAATACAAAGTGGAAAAAGGCCTAAAACAGTTCTACTTACAACTGTCTAAAGCAGCATCCCAGATGGTGATGCCGCCAGACCAGGCATCCTTCAATGCCAGGTTCCTAAACTACATTCCCCTCGAATGGAAGAGGGAAATGATCACTCAGGACAGAATCAGAGTGGACTTCTCCTCAAATGAGGAGATGTTGAAAGCAATATCTCATGTAGACGAGATAATCGACAGGCTGAAGATGTCTTCAGCCTACAAATCAGGATATTATACCCAAACAACCACCATGGCAACCATGAGCCGTGGTAGAGCTCTCCCATCAGGAAAGAAGGCTGAAGAGCCAAAATCCAGATGGAAAGAGGATACATCCTTGAAAAACTCGAGGAAAACTGACCAAAAGTCAGTTCCAATTTGTGGCAAATGCGGCAAAATAGGGCAAACGAAAGATTGCCCAAAACACAATGCAACGAGTGATGAAAAACCAAGGCGCATAGCTGCCATGGAGATCGCAAACACATCAGAGGAAGAGTCGGAAGACTCATCAGACGAAAAACCAGAGAACAACTCTGTGTCAGGGACAGCTCCGAAAGCGGCGAGGTCCCGGCGCGAGGGACTTGATGGGACAGGTGTTGGCTATGCATAGCGGCGGTCCCATTGCAGGGTGAGCATCCCCGACCACTTAGTCTGAAGTGGGAAGTTGGTATTATCATTAAAGGGGAGAAGCTACAGTACTTACCTGAAGTGGGAAGTTGAGAAGAAGACTGCTTCTTCTGTTCCCACCCCAGGTGCTATTATATACATGTGGTTGGGGTCACGTGGGAGGAGCCACGTCATCCCCGCACACAGCTGCACTCCCCTGGGTATCTCCGCGGGAGATCCTGGAGGTGTGCCGCTCTGTGAGCGGGAATGTGCACGGCGGGCACGGCAATTGGGGGAGTGGGGTTAGGTGTGTAGTAATACATAGAGAAGGGGAAGTCGACCATGGAACAGAAATAGAAAGAAAGAAGGAAAGGGGAAAGAAGAAACAGGGAGTGATAGCGGGGGAGCGGAGTAGGGCGGCGTGGCGTGGGGTCAGGTGGGGTGTGCCCTGACACTCTGGTAACTCCAGAGCATCAAGCTTCAAAGTAGAGGACCCATATGAAGGACCTCAATACTCACCCAACTCAGAGGGTGGGGAAGTCAACGTCAGGACCATAAGGATGGGCCCAATGTCAGTCATCGATCATGACAACATAAATTATAAAATCAAACTGTCTGTAGTGCACCAGTTAAAAAACATGGCAGATGAGAAAGTCGCTGAAGCCCTGGTGGAAGCACCAAGAAAAGATGCCTTGGGGAAATACACCAAAGTACCCAAGGAAAACAAGGAGAAAGGGAAGAAGGACCAAAAGTCCATTGAAACCCAGACCCCCTTGTTTGATGCGAAATTGCACATCTCAAAAGATGCAGGAAAATACCCCACAAACAGACCGCTCTCAACAAAGAGAACGCTGATGGCTCATATAAAAATAGCAGGCATAAAAGCCTATGCGCTATTTGATAGTGGACGGCAAACGGACGCTATATCGCCGGACTTTGTCCACATGGTCCATATCCCAATTCTCCAATTGGAGCACCCAGTCATCCTTCAAATGGGGATGAAAGGAACAAGATCACAGATCCTGTTTGGAACAAACATGGACGTTGAGATCAATGGCCATGCAGAAAAACACTACTTCGATGTGATTAACATTGATAGATACGACACCATATTTGGCACCCCCTGGTTAAACAAAAACCAGGTAAGTTTAGACTTCCGGTCCCACAAAGTGAGAACGGTAAACAAGGGCAACATAGATACCCTTGGAGTCAGTGAAGACCATGCAATGAGATCACATGGATGGAAAACTCGAGCAAGAGCTCGAGAACAACCAAAAAAGAAGCCCCCCTGACAGGGAGGCGGAATTAAAACACACCTCAGGGTAATCGAAAGAAAGTACCCTGAAGGTTGGCCCAATCCTAGTCCAGAAGGACTAGAACTTCCAGACATACCACATCTGGAAGGTCTCTCCATGAATGTCAGGGACAGCTCGAGGAAGGCAGAGGTAGCGGCGTAGCGCTCAGCGCTAGCAGCCCGGACAGCAGCAGGGTGGTGAGACTGTATAGTGGGCAGCCCTCACTTGGGCTTACATCCCTGTGTGGCTTCTTAGGCTGAAGCGGGAAATGTATTGTTATTAGGGTGGGAAGCTAGACTAAACTAGGGTACTTGCCTGAAGCAGGAAATGAGAAGAAGGTTACTTCTTCGGTCCTGCTTCGGCTTAGTTTATATACATGTGTGAATGGGTCACGTGGAGGTGCCACATCACCCTCGGACGAAGCCAGGTTACCGTGGGTGGCTCCGCGGTCGATCCCAAGTGTTGGAGGGGAAGTACAAGTAGGAGTGTGCAGTGTGTCCGGCATTGCGGTGCCCCTATGGGGTGCTCAGTGTCGGACACGTCCGTGCTACAAGGGTAGGAAAGAAAGAGAGGTCATCTGTATAAAGATAGAAAAAGAGAAGAAGGAAAGAAGAGAGAATGAGAGGATGAGACAAAAGGAAAAGGAGGTGGCAGCATGCCCTGACAATGAACAACCCCGAGTTCGAAATACTCAGGGAGTGGTGGAGAGAGAAATTCGAAACTGTAATGGTGCCAGTGCCATTAGAAATGCCTCCCTTGAGGGAGGTGAACCATTGAATCCCATTAAAGGATCCAAACAAGAAATTTCGGGAAAACACCCCGAGATGTCCTGCAGCACTGCAGGAAGCACTAGTGACCAAAATAGATCACTATGTAAAAGCAGGATGGTGGTATCCCGCAAACAGTGAGCAAGCATGCCTGCTACTGTGTATCTGCAAAGCAGATGGATCTTTGTGCACAGTAATAGACACGAGGAATCGTAACTCAAACACGATCCTTGACATCACACCAATGCCAGACATGCAACTGATCCAAGAATCAGTTGCCAGAGCAACATACCGATCTAAGATCGATATGTCGGATGTGTCATATCCCGGAATCCCGACCCCGCACACTCCCACCACATCACACCTTCCTAACAACTTCACCATCCCCTACACCATGCCTCCCCACTCCCCAAGTCACCTCCCCTCCTGGCTGTCTCAGCTCCAGTCGGGTTGCGGCACACCGAACCTTGGCTACTCCCATCCCGGAACCTCGGTCCCGAGTCGGAACATTCGGAGACCCCGGATTTGCTCCGATATCCTGACGGACCTCCGACATCCCGTGACATGCCCTTAAACCATTCCCTCGCCCACTTCATTTATTGGAGTCACCCAACATCCTTCGGACACGCAACTCCGCTTTCGGAGCTAACCATATCCTACGGTGATCTCCTTCACGCTATCACTTATTAGTCATCTTCCATTCTTAGCACGACTACCTTCTTACTACCATTCAGTCGGCTAACCCCCCTTCCCCATTTGTCTTCCCCATTCATTTTCCGGCCTCCAACTCCGCCCTCCTTGGCCCGACACCTCGGTTCCCCGTTTTAGATATCGTTCGGAACCTTTCGGTACCTTTTGGTGTTTTCCCTGTTTTGTCATTTCGGGCTTTGACTAAAGTCCTCCCCATCCACTTTTATAAATACACGTAGATTAGAACCTGTAGTTCCTCAGTTCTAATCTCGACTAAAATGCCACCCAAAGTCCCTCTGAGTGATTCCTGTCTCTGTTCTACAAGACACCTCAGACATAAGAAATACAAGGACTAACAGAGACGTAACGGAGGCACAGCGCTCCCTCCAAGTCGCTGAGGCCGCGTCCTTCTTAGAGCCTCTTGTACCATCCAGCAGAACCGGGCTCCCTGAGAAGCTTCGGTTCATCACCGGAGCCCTCGGACCCCCCTCTAGTTGAGCCCCCGCCTGCATTCGGACTCACGCATTCACCCCTTCTTCCATAACCGACGGGTTGTTGACAGGATGTGTATGAACAAATATGCGTGGATCCAGATGACGTCCATAGGACAACATTCTCTATGCCCCATGGGATGTACAACTCAAACACGATGCAGCAAGGAGACTGCAATGCTCCCTGTACTTTCCAGCATGTGTTGACCTGGGAACTACAAGGAGAAGTAGGCAGATGCCTACACATCTGGTTTGACAATATATTCACCAGCACAAGCTTGGTGGAGAACCACAATAAAGCATTATTGTGGTTGTTCACGGGTGAAGTTCTACATAAGCCGGAAAAGATTCCAGCCATTTGCTCCAATCCTAGACGTTCTAGGAAGCTGTGTGGATGAACAAGGCATCCACACTCAAGCAGATAAAATGGAAAAAATCTGCAACTGGCGAGAGCCAGTAGACCACACAGGAGTCCTAAGATTCCTGGGAATGGTAGAATACCTGTCAATATTCATGCCAAATGTCAGTGGCTACACAGGGCCACTGCAAACAATCTGCTCAAACAAGCAGACATTCAGGTGGACACCACTCCACCAAAAATGTTTTGACGAAATCAAACATCTCGCATGCAGGGCTCTTGTCATATCCGTACAATCCCGACCTCCGCTCCTGGCTCCCGGAACTCCAAACCAGACTTCCGGAGTCCTACTACCCTTCCATCACCTCCTCCTTGCCGACTCCCAAGAGGTTATCCCACCTCTGGCTCTGACACACCCTTTGGTCCGACCCCAGAACATTCCAGGTCCAACCCCAACCTCAACACCTTCCAGACGAGTATGCAACACCTATGCTCCCAACTCCGGGCCTCCGCTCTGGAATCCCATTCATGTCTCCGTCTCCGGAACCTCTGGTCTTAGCTCTGACCTCGGACTTTGACCCCACCTCCGCTTATACCCATTGTATTGGTTAGCTCATTCCATTTAATTACATTTGCCAATATTCCGGAGTTTAACTTCCGAGTTCGGACTTTCCAGACTTATGTCGGACCTTGCAACTATTGCATTGCTCCATTCAATTCCGCTATTCTCCCTCATTCCTATTTGGGCTACTGCTTCCTTTCTATTCAGTCAGCTAGCCATTCCCCACTCCCAACCTCCTTCCTTCCTCCTTGGGCCTTGGCCCTTCACTCCTCCTTTGGGAAACACCATTGAGTCAAACCCTTGACCCTTGGTGTTGTCCCTCCTTTCAGTTCCCTTTGTCTCCTTTCAGAGTACCCTCACTCCTTTTGATTCCGGACCCCTCCTTATATACAATGTACATAGTAACTTGTAACCTCAGTCCGAAATCGACCTGAAATGCCCCCAAGAGACTTTCCCTCTGCTAGATGCGAAATTAGGGACCCCCAGGACAACCAGCAATGGCACAGCACTCCACCTAAGTCACTGAGGCCGAGGTCCTTCCACGCTAAGTCTCCGATTCCACTCCGGAGTCATCCAAATCCGCCTGTTCTAACAGCTCTGATCCTGAAGCCTGTCCAGTGGAATCCACCGGAAAGTCTCTCGGAAGAAGAGAGGAGCAAACTCCATGTCTGGGTCATAGATGCATGTCCAGCGGGCATGGGCGCACTAATTGGACAAGGCAAAAAGTGGCAGACTTGCCACCCAGCCGCATTCATGTCCAAAAAGTTCACCAACACACAACGTAGGTACTTCACCTACGAGCTCGAGGCACTGGGTGTTCTCAAGGCACTCATGAGATGGCAAGACAATCTCATGGGAGGCCATGAATTCACAGTAATCACAGACCACAAAGCTTTGGAATATTTCAAAGCGAAAAACCACAACTCAGGTAGACACCTGAGATGGCAAGCCTTCTTTGCAAGCTTTAATTGCGAAATAAAATATGTGGAAGGCCACAAGAACAAAGTGGCAGATGCACTTTCATGGTACTACGACTTGTCAACTGACAAGGATCTGCATTTCGCTGACTACGTGTCGGCGGATATCCATCTGGATAAAAATGCAGAAGATATTATCCCTGAAGGAATACAAAGAACTGCTGCTAAGCAGTACCCTGAGTAAAAACTCAGAGAAAAAGAGACTCGCAGCAATACATGCAAGAAATACCCTAGAGGAAGCTCTAGGGGGGAGCAATAACCTAGAGGAAACTCTAGGGGGGAGTGCCCAAAACCTGGAAGAAATCATAATTCCAGAAGAGAACCTTCAACAACAATTCGAAGGAAAAGACCTCATTGAGGCAATAAAATCTGGATACTCACAAAGCCAGATCCACTGGGAAATCCTAGAGAACCCAGGGAATTTCAAAAACTTCTCCATAAAAGACGGACTGATAACCCAACTTGGAGAAGGAGGAATGACCCAAATAGTGGTCCCAAAAGGGAACTACAAAAGGAAATCCATTTGAGGAATAATCCTCGAAAACATCCACAAAACACTTGGACACTTAGGATCCAAGAAAACAGTGGAAACCCTCCGTTGATACTTCTGGTGGAAGTCAATGAGGAAGGACACCCACAAGTTCTGCAGGTCTTGTGGAACTTGTCAAACAACAAAGAAAAGCACCAGGAGAAATCCCAGACTGCTTCACCCACTCCTGACCCTGGAAACACCATGGTCGTCAATAGCCATGGACTTCAAAGGTCCATTCCCAACAAGCTTGGGATATGATTACCTCTGGGTAATCATCTGCAGGTTGACATCCAACATCCACCTAATTCCAATAAAAACAACAACAAATGCATTAGAACTAGCATTCATATTCCTTTGCAAAGTTGTAAGACTTCACAGGCTACCACACTCGATCATATCAGATCAAGACTCGAAATTCACATCAAAATTTTGGCACGAACTACACCGAATACTTGGTGTGCAGTTGAAATTCACAACTGCATTCCACCCGCAAGGTGATGGCCAAGTGGAAAGAATGATACAAAAAGTAGTATGTGCGATGGTCAGACCAGATCAATGCAACTGGGCAGCAAAGCTGTCGATGGCAGAATTGTGATCAATGCGAGCTCGAACACATCGACAGGATTTGCCCCATTCAAATTAATCTATGGCCACATGCCAAAGATGTGCCTAACAGCACCACCCTCGGACTACCTGGGAGTAAACGGCTTTGCCCAAAAGGTGAAGGAAAACCTTATGGCAGCACACGATGCGATAATACACAATTGCACCGCTCAAACAATCCAGGTGAATAAGAAAAGATGCCCGGACCCGCCTTTGAGAAAAGGCAAGCTTGCATACTTATCCACAGATAAGCTGAACCTACCCAAAGGGAGGGCAGGCAAACTAAAGCTGCTGTATATAGGGCCTTATTGTCATATCCGTACATACCCGATCCCGACCCGACTTCCGGACCTCCTCCTTCCCCACCTCCGGAGTCCTACCCTACCACCGCCCATTCCGATACTCACCTTCTGTTAGAAAGTGGCGGATACAGACGACTCCGGAGTGGAATCGGAGACTTAGCATGGAGGGACCTTGGCCTCAGCGACTCAAGCAGAGCGCTGTGCCATTGCTGTTTGTCCATTTGGTCCTTAATTTCACAGTAAGCAAGCAGGAAGTCTCTAGGGGGCATTTCAGGTCGATTTCGGACTGAGCCAAAACGAGTATGTACAAGCGCCGATATATATAATGGAGGGGGCAAAAGCACAAGGGAACAAAGGGGAACCGAATCGGAACGAAGACGTCCAAACAGGAACAAAGGGCAGAAGAAGCGGAGTGGTACCGAAGGTCATAAGGCAGGACCTGTGATACGTCCGAAAGGAGGTAGGGAGGGCAAGGCCCAGAGGGGCAGGAGGATGAGGAGAAGTGGGGATGATGACTAACTGGCTAGAATGGGAAGAAGCAGTAGGCCAAATAGGGGTGAGGGGAAAATGCGAGAGATACATTACAAGCAGCGAAAGTGCCGAAGGCGATCCGCGAAGCTCAGAGGTTGTGGAGCTTACGGAGGTTATGGAGGCGGGGTTGAAAGTCTGAGGAATATTGGCAATGGTGTTTACATAGTATGAGGTCACCAATGCAATGGACTAAGACCGAGGTGGAGCCAAAGTCCGAGGTAGGGACTGTGACGGAGGCTTGGAGCAAAGGTATGAGCGGTGTCCGAGTATGAAGTATGGGACAGTGGTGGAAGGTCGTAACTTGGCGGGAGGTCGGCGGAAGAGTACCAGAGGGAGGAGAGAGGAGAAAGGTAAGGGAGAAGGAGTGGTGGAAAGGAGAGTTGTCAGGTCCGAAGGTGAGTATCGGAGCGGATGGGGGAAGTGTAGGAGGGTGACAGGAGGGTGGAGGTGTTGTGAAGGAGGAGTGGAGTAGGAGGAGGAGAAGTAGTAGGAGGGTGGCGAGAGGGGCGGTGTTCGGTCTGAGGTGAGTATCAGAGCAGAAGGAGATAGGGGAGGAGAGGGAAGGAGGTGTAGAGGTGGCATGGGGGGTAGAAGGAGGTGTGTTGCCAGGACCGAGGGTGAGTATCGGAATGGGCAGCAGTAGGGTATGACTCCGGAGGTGAAGAAGGTGGAGGTCCGGAAGTCGGGTCGGGGTCGGGTATGCACGGATATGACAGCCTGTCATGGGCCTATGACTCATTCCTTATTACTCTTGTTTTCTTGATGGCTGTGCATGGCCATCCTTCTCAAAGCCACCTGCAATCTCCATGAGATCTGGTGACTTATTCCTATTCATTCCGTTACACTTAAATACCGGTTGTACACTACCTCGTACTTTAGTTTGAAAATCAACTAGGGTTACCCCCTGTGCTCCCTGTCTGACCCAGTCACACCCTGTGTCCTCTGAAATATCGGGGCCATGTCAAGTATGAGGCACAATGCTCATGGACGAGTCGTTGAAGCCGAAACCCCACTTCACCACGATTGTCATCCCTGCCCTTAACGGGCTGTTACACCGGAGTAGCGGACCTTAACAGTCGCCAATGGCAAGTCACGGTAACGTTTTTCCCACGCCCTGACACATCATCTGAGTTGCTGGGGGTAAAATCCTTTGTCCAGCGGGTCCTGGACAACATCCAGGCTGCTCATGACGCAATTATCAAGAGTCATGTAGAGCAGGCTATCCAGGCACACTGACATCGGCACCCTGATTCCCCCAAACTGAAGAAGGGGGACTATGCATATCTTTCAACAAAAGATCTGAACCTCCCTAAGGGGAGGGTGCACAAGTTGTTGCCAACTTATATTGGCCCTTACAAAATACTGGAGGTATTTGAGGACTCATCAAACTACATCCTCAAGCTTCCCCCAGTGTTGATGCAAAGAAATATCTTTGTGAAGTTCCACATCTCATGGCTCGCACCTCATGAGCCAAATGACTCTGTGTTATTCCCTGGGCATCCCATAGAAGTATTTTATGACTTTGGCGACGACCCAGAATGGGAATACCAGGTTAAGGAAATCATCGACCATTGGTGGGACGACGATAAGTCTTTATGATTCCATTTCCAATGGGGACTTGGTGACCTTACTTGGGAACCCTTGGCCAACGTAAATGATCTAATTGCGTTGGATGACTACCTCATGGTACAAGGGGTAGAGAACGTTGAGGAACTAAACTGCCAACGATGGGATCAGACACCAGACAATAGATCCAGTGGGCCATCACGACCATGGCATGAATGTCACCTACCGGTCCAATACCAACGAATATCAATGCCTTATCATGGCCAACTATGGTGTTGAAGCCTAAACTGGCAGGTCCGGAAATATCCGATGAACATCAGATAAATGCAATGAAAGCAGGATCAAATTCTGCTTCCTACCATCAAATTTGAAATCACTCAAATGAACTGTCAGGGACGCGTCTGGGGTAGAGGGGGTCTGGATGTATCACCCGGCAGAAGGGCCCTCATGGGGTGCGAACCAGGGGTGCGTGCTGGCAGGTCCGGGAAGGGACAGCAGTCCCTGGCCACTTAGACTGAAGTGGAGAATGTGAGAAGAAGGTTACTTCTTCGGTTCCCACTTCAGGTACATTTATGTACATGTGGCTTGAGCCACATGATGAGTGCCACGTCATCCTCGGAGACAGCCGCAGGCATCCGGGTGTCCCCGTGGGGGATCCCGAGAGCATCCGCTGTGTGTGCCTGTGCTGGGCACAGTGGGAAGCCATCCAGGGTGTGTGGGCCGGATGGGTCAATAGTACATTGATACAAAGGGAGGTGGTCCATGTAGATAGAAGGGAATAAACAAGAAAAGGAAGGAATGAGATAAAGAAAGGAGAAGAAAGAGAGAAAGGGAAGGGGAGAGAGGGAGGAAGGAGGAGGGAGAGGGTTGGACAGTGGTGTCAGAGACCGGATTTGAGACGAGGGAGTGTCTCCGTAGCGGAGGGCTTTGGCCTCAGCGACTTCTGCCAAGAGCGCTGTGCCTAGTGACACGTCCGTGCCCTAACTTACTGACTGGCAATCAGAACCTAAGGGGGTAACTCTAGTTGATTTTACTACTGGGGTGTAACCTATGTACAAGTGGGATATATATATATGGTTACAGCGAAGACGGGTCCGCAATTGGCAGAGCCGAACGGAGCGGAGCTAATGGGGTTATGTTAGAATGGGCGGACTCGGACGACTCTGGAATGGAATCGGAGACTTATCGTGGAAGGACCTCGGCCTCAGTGACTCATGCGGAGCGCTGTGCCATTGCTGGTTGTCCTAGGGGTCCCTAATTTCGGCAGAGGGAAAGTCTCTTGGGGGAATTCATGTCGATTTCGGACTGAGGTTACAAGTTACTAGGTACATTGTATATAAGGAGGGGTCCGGAATCAAAAGGAACAAGGGTAGGACGAAAGGAGACAAAGGGAGATGGAAAGAGGAACAACACCGAGGGTCAAGGGTTTGACTCAATGGTGTTTCTCAAAGGAGGAATGAAGGGCCAAGGCCCAAGGAGGAAGGAAGGAGGTTGGGAGTGGGGAATGGCTAGCTGACTGAATAGAAAGGAAGCAGCAGCCCAACTAGGAATGAGGGAGAATAGCGGAATTGAATAGGACAATGCAATAGTTGCAAGGTCCGAGGTAAGTCCGGAAAGTCCGAACCCGGAAGTTAAACTCCGGAATATTGGCAAAGGCAATTAAATGGAATGAGCTAACCAATACAATGGGTATAAGCGGAGGTGGGGTCAAAGTCCGAGGTCGGAGCTAAGACCGGAGGTTCCGGAGACGGAGACGTGAACGGGATTCCGGAGCGGAGGTCCGGAGTCGGGAGCATAGGTTTTGTGTACTCGTCTGGAAGGTGTCGAGATTGGGGTCGGACCCGGAATGTTCCAGAGTCGGACCGAAGGTGGTGTCCGAGCCGGAGGTGGGATAACCTCTTGGGAGTCGGCAAGGAGAAGGTGACGGAAGGGAAGTAGGGCTCTGGAAGTCGGAGTTCGGAGTTCCAGGAGCCCGGAGCGGAGGTCGGGATTGTATGGATATGACAGGTTAAACATTAGCCGACTGAATATTACCGACGAGTTGGGTCGCGGGGTTAGCGGAAAGGCAGGCGATAACCCAGAAACGGAAAGGAGGGATAGGCCCAAAGGTGGGCTCTGCAGGGCAGGCGAGTGTATTGCCCAGCGGAGGCGGGAGTGCGCTAGCGGACGTCGGAGCTGTCCGGAAGTCTTCGGGGCTCCGTACTTAGGGAGGCATAGGTAATAAATTGAAAGGAGGAGGTGGTGACCATCGAGGGGTACCAAGGGGATTGCGGAATATGGGAGCTCCGAGGTTTAGTGAGGAAGGAGCGGAGGTAGACCGGAGGGATCGGAGGGACCGGAAGTCGATGGCCGGGGATGGATATGACAGAGTCTTCCCATGAATCATTATGATTGATCATAAATTTGGATTCTTGGTAGGTATGGCAATGACAGGTGTGGGCATAATGGTGTAATTACATGTTACCCTTAACTTCAAAGTGATATGAAAGCATCACATGCACAAGAAAATCATGATTGGCTGGATGCATATGACTTAGCTGTGAAGCATAGCCTCCAAACCAAGCATTCAACTGCTCTGCAGCCTCTGTATTGAAAGCACACTGAAACCGAGCTTGTTGACTATTTCCATCTTGAATAGGAAGAACCAAATTTGGGTCATCTTTGACTTGAGGGGTTGGATTGCAATATTTCTGGCATGTAGGGTCATTGTGGTGGTTCCTGAAATGGAAAGCATCAACCAGAAAACGGGATGTTTGAAACCATCTGTGATGCTGTCCTTGGCTCATCAGTGTAGCCAGGATTCTACATGCCTTATCAATCACAATGTATGATGGCCAGGAGTCTGGATCTGGAAAGACTTCTTCAAGTGTATGAAGAATATTGGTTGGGCTTTCAGACACCATATATTTAGTCCAAGCCACAATACAACCACATGGATGGGTGAGAGTTTCAAGGCAATATACATGTCTATATTGCCATGTGTGCTGCCCACATGGAGTGGATCGGGATGATGCACTTGGAGATGGTGCCTCACCATCACGATGATGATGTGGAATGACTTGCTCGGGATCCTCTGGAGCAGGTAGGGCTTGCTGAGCAATGCGATGAGCATTCATAACCCATTCCTCTGTTGGGGATGAAACTCCAAGAAGGCCTTGTCCTTGTTGGTTCCATATGACCCTGCAATATGCTCCATATGACTCCTTATCATGTGTTCTAGAGAATGCCTCCCAGCATTGTTGATGGTCAGGGAGACTACAAGCACCAGAGTTCAAGGGGGCTGTTACACGTGGATTCTGACAAGAGACTATGCCACATAAATGGCCCCTACTCCTTTCATGTTCTGCACAGAGTTTCTTTGAGTGAAAATTAAGTGGAAGGTTAGGGCATTTAGGCATTGCACAAAGGCGATGTCCCATGCAAATGCCATCCACCACAATCATATCAACCTCCTGATCATCATTAAATGTCACTTGCTGGTTGGAAGGAGTTAGCAAGGGAAAGTAAAAATAGTAAGTAGATCACATACTGCAGTTCCATCTTGCAGGGATCAGTATGGGTGGAAGCACTGAGCACACCGATGAGCAAGTGCACCTTGGATTGTCTTGACAGCTCCAGGGAAAATTTTTTCTTGCATCTTTGAAGCCAAAGCTGTGATGCTTGTGTGTGATGGAAGAACAAGCTCATGATTGGTAGCTTTGCACAACTTGAGGGACTCTGTCATATCCATACATACCCAATCCCGACCCGACTTCCGGACCTCCTCCTTCCCTGCCTCCGGAGTCCTACCCTACCGCTGCCTGTTCCGATACTCACCTTCGGTCCTGGCAACACACCTCCTTTTACCTCCCATGCCACCTCTACTCCTCCTTCCCTCTCCTCCCTATCTCCATCTGCTCCGATACTCACCTCGGACTGAACACCGCCCCTCTCGCCACCCTCCTACTACTCCTCCTCCTCCTACTCCACTCCTCCTTCACAACACCTCCACCCTTCCATCACCCTCCTACGCTTCCCCCATCCACTCCGATACTCACCTTCGGACCTGACAACTCTCCTTTCTGCCACTCCTTCTCTCTTACCTTTCTCCTCTCTCCTCCCTTGGGTACTCTTCTGCTGACCTCCTGCCAAGTTACGACCTTCCACTGCTGTCCCATACTTCGTACTCGGGCACCACTCGTACCTTTGCTCCGAGCCTCCATCATAGTCCCTACCTCGGACTTTGACTCCACCTTGGTCTTAGTCCATTGCATTGGTGACCTCATACTACGTAAACACCATTGCCAATATTCCTCAGACTTTCAACCCCGCCTCTGTAACCTCTGTAAGCTCCGCAACCTCTGAGCTTCGCAGATTGCCTTCGGCACTTTCGCTGCTTGTAATGTATCTCTCGCGTTTTCCCCTCACCCCTATTTGGACTACTGCTTCTTCCCATTCTAGCCAGTTAGTCATCATCCCCACTTCTCCTCATCCTCCTGCCCCTCTGGGCCTCGCCCTCCCTACCTCCTTTTGGACGTATCACAGGTCCTGCCTTATGACCTTCGGTACCGCTCCGCTTCTGTCTACCCTTTGTTCCCGTTCGGACATCTTCATTCCGATTTGGATCCCCTTTGTTTCCTTGTGCTTTGCCCCCTCCATTATATATATCGGCGCTTGTACATACTCGTTTTGGCTCAGTCCGAAATCGACCTGAAATGCCCCCTAGAGACTTCCTGCTCGCCTACTGTGAAATTAAGGACCAAATGGACAAACAGCAATGGCACAGCACTCCGCTTGAGTCGCTGAGGCCAAGGTCCCTCCACACTAAGTCTCCGATTCCACTCCGGAGTCATCTGAATCCGCGACACATCTCTAACAGACTCATGTAAGACAAACAACTTCCATGCATGCTTTGGAAGGAGGGAAATCTTATCCTTCCCCTATCGCTGTGAATAGAATGATGCAAAGCCCTCAGATGACATATGTGCAGTATAACGTAGATTGGGCTGGGTTTGAGCAACTTGCCAATTAATCCAGATATTACCTCCAATGCGGAGATAAGCTGCATCAGGATTAAAAATATTGGTAAGTTTCCCATTGATAGAAGTGCGATAGCGATCTGGAAAGTGAGATGTATTGCAAGACTAGCAGTTTCCCTGTGCAAACTGGCCAATGTAGACACCATTATCCTCCAAAATCCATATATCCACACATTGTCTAGTTTGCTTCAACCATCCACCACACACTTGGCAGTCAAAATAACTGGGTCCTAACAGGGTTGGTTGTGAATGAATGAGGTGTGGGTCTGAAAGGAATTCATGTGAAAGCCCAAGTCCATTTGCAGCTTCAAGGATAAGATAGTTCTGGGTCTTTTGGTCCAGTTGAGGAAGGGCAAGTGAGTCCTGGGAGAATAGGTGGGCACTGAGATGACGTATCCATGAAGATGGAAAGTTGGGATTAAGGGTCGCTTGGGATTGGAGATAATGGTGACGGAGATATTCCCCATTGCGCAGGATGAAAATAAGAATAACAGCCATAGCATAGCCCATGATCCTTGGAGTTGCTGAGGTGAATGTCTCTGCGAGGCCCATTGCAGTTGAAGCATACACCATAGGCAGGAAACACAGGAGTACAAAGACATTGAAAACATTCCTCAATTTGAAAGGTAGGTACACATTGGATTTCCTAATGTTACAATCATTCTGCTCAAAAATTTGATTGAGAAATGACAAACTGAGAATTACTTATTCTGGTTTGGCTCCACCCCATTTGCCTTGAGATACTTGAGATATGTGATGATTTCTTGGAGGCTATGAACCTTTGTCTCAGAGTTTGGATCATCATATGCATACTTGAGGTCCTTGACTGGTTCATTGTCCCACACTGATTCAAGACGATGTGCCCAAGGGTTGTTCTGGAACTCCATGTAGGTACTGTAGATGATAAGATGGCGAGCAACAGTACTGTCACTACAGGAAGTCACAGCGATACAGAGCTCTCAGAGAGGGACAGCCTTTCCATGTCCAGGAAAGGAAGCAGGGATAATTGGAACAGATTGAGTGAACTCCTTCACAATTGCTAGTGTCTCATAAATGCTGCGAGCTGTTGTACGGTGAGAGTCCTTCAAAGCATTGAATTGGGCTTGCTTCTCTGTAGTTTGCTGCACCTTCCAGAGGTTACTGAGTTCCCCAAGGGAAGCCTTTCCAATTGTGGCAGAAGGGGCTGGTTCAGTAGGTGGTGTATATGGGATAGTGGGATTCATTGGATTGGGGTGAGGAATAGAGGGGCCAAGCTGAGTAGTTTGGGTAAGAGTGGATGTTGAGTTATAAATGTAAATAATCCTTTGATGTTCATGAAGAATATGGATACGATATGTCCTGCAAGAGTCACTCTCAACTTTTCCAAGTTGAATAGTGTCTTCGCCATCCAGGTATGAGATACGAGATTCATCTGAGTAAATCATTGGGAAAAAAATGAACCTTTGGGTTTATGACAGCTAGAGATAGAAACTCACTTGTAATCCGATCAGTACCTAGATACTCCTGGGCAGTGGAAAGAATATCCTGCATCAAGACACTCCATCCATCCACTTCAACCTGAGTGGATGGCCAAGCGGCATGGCTATAGGGGGAAATTACATTGTTCCATGGAGATGACCCAGGACCAATGAATTGGATTGTAACTTTCAATCCTAATAATGGGAGAGTTAATTCCTGGATAATGGGAGCATTTATTAACATTTAACATACCACTCAAAAGCTGAATAGTATCTTGTTCTTTGTTATCTTCGTCCTGTTGGTTTCTGTCTTCATCAACATCCTCATCACTGCTGGGGATATCGAACTCTTCAAAGTCACCAGTTGCATCATCTCTGCTTTCAGTGTCCACTGCACTTGGAGCAGTATCCTGTAATAATAAGGGTTTACTCTCAGGTATGTATTAAGTAAGTTAAAACTTACCGAAATTTGAAGAGTTGATTTGGACTTTGCTGATTCAGACATGGAGTCAGAAATTGCAGTGACTCCCTCAGCAAAGTGTGTTTGCTGAGTAGCACCCTTCCCTTTCGAATCCTATCCGAAAGGGTTGGGAGTTGATTTTTTAAAGTTATTTTTGCAAAGAAAAATTGGCTCACATCTTGTTTTGCCCTCTTTCTTCCTGCTTTAGCTGCCTGGACTGTAGAGGAAGGTGCAGTAGGGACTTTTGGTTCTGGGCTTGCAGCCCGTTTGCGAGTTCGACCTGGAGGGGCAATGGAGGGGCCCGGTGCCGGGTCATTATCATTATCACCTTCAGCCACAGTCCCAGTCCCAGTCTTAGCAGCTGCAGAGGTCTTCTTAGTGTTTTGTCGCTTAGAGCCACTAGCCAAGGTTGAATCCTGGGCCTTCTTCTGGCTGCCTGAGGCTGGGGAGGGTTTAGGGGCTTGAGGAGCCCCTTTGTCACGAATCCTGGTGCTCCTACACTGCCCAGTCTCTGATTGTTGACCAAAAGGGTGAGCCATGAGAGGTGATTGATATTCAAGCTCAAATAAAGCACAGTAGGGTGCAGTGATAGTTGTGTGAGTGTGAGGTGGTAGCAAGTGCGAAAGTTTAACACAGCCACATGATGTCACATGACAGTTCATAAGCGCTTGTGACATCTCATGCATATTCATGCATGCTCATGACCCATCATACATGTTCATGGAGCATCATGAATGTCCATGATGCATCATGGAACATTATAGGATTTTACATGATGAGGAAAGGTCAAAATAAACATATGACACTCCATGACCCATCATGACCACTCATGAACCTCCATGAGGCATCATGTCAAATTGTGTCACCAGCCGTCATGAACCTTGTCAGCACATGACGGTTCATGACGGTTCATGACAATTTGTCACGGACTGTCATGAAATCCAAATTTTTGAATGTAAAAAATGTCTGATTCAATTCAATTGTCATGACATGTCATGAGGGGTCATGAAATTTTGTGATATGTCATGACTCCTCATGATTTTGTGATGCAGGATTACACTTTTGGAGAGTACCTCCTCAAACCAGGCTGGTTGGAGGAGGGTCAGCCCTTCGTTGTCATCTTTCCCTTTCAGGTGGTCAGCATGATGGGAGAGTGCATCCGGTTTTCCCATGAGCTTCCCAGGGCGATGGACAAGGGTGAAGTGGAAGCGGGAGAGGAAGAGGGACCATCAGGCCTGGTGGCGATTTAGCCTCTGGGCCATCTGGAAGTACCCCAGGTTGCGGTGATCGGTGTAGACCTCGACCTTCTCTTCAGCGCCCTCTAGGAAGTGTCACCATTCCTCAAGGGCTCAGACGATCACGAGCATCTCTTTGTCATACACTTTGTAGTTATGTTCCATGTCCATAAAGCTCTTGGACATGAATGCTACCGGGTGGAACTCCCCATCGGGTTGAAGCTGGGAGAGGACCGCACCGGTTGCGAAGTTGGAGGCATCGCATTCGAGTTTGAAGCAGCCAGAGTCAGAGGGGAAGGAGAGAACTGGGGCAGTGGTGACAGCTTCTTTGAGGGTATGGAAAGCGTCATCTTCATCCGTGCCCCAGTTCCAGGTTTGGGCCTTTCGGGTCAGCTTGTTGTCAGGGCACATACCCTGACTTAGCCTGGACCCGGACCCGCGTCCGGACCCGCTCCACTTCCCGCGCACTTCCTGCGCCGCATGCTCCGTGCGCCGCATGATCCGACCCCGGATCCCACCTCATGTGACTTCCGGGTATCCCCGGAAGTTTTCGCCATATTGGGGCCACTGTGGGAAAGTGAGAAGTTAACCTTCTTCTCACTTTCTTACCCACAGTAGGCAAGTGTATCTACTTGCCCCTTTGTTTATATCACTTTCTTACCCACAGTAGCTCTTTGCCTTGAGACTAGGCTGTTACGGGTTGGGCTGTGGGCTATAGAGAGAGGGGTCATGGGGACCCAGGGTCCGTCCCCTGACACTTGTGGAGCGGGTGTGCCTTCTCAGAGAAGTCTTTGATGAACCGGCAATAGAAGTTCACAATCCCCAGGAAGGACTGCACTTCCTTCACTTTGGTTGGGGTTGGCCAGTCAAGGACTCCACGGACCTTTACGGGGTCCATGGCAATGCTACCCTCCGAGATGACGAGGCCGAGGTACTCGATCTGGGTCTGCTTGAACTTGCATTTTTCTGGCTTCAGGAAGAGCCTCCTCTTTTGCAGCGTCTCCAGGACATCTCGGACGACCTTCCGATGCTCCTCCAGGGTGGCTGTGAAGATGAGAATGTCATCCATGTAGCAGATAACGACTTCCCGGTCAATGAAATCCCTAAGGATGTCATTCATCATAGTTTGGAAAGTCGCAGGGGAGTTACACAGCCCAAAGAACATTACCATAGGTTCGAACAGCCCTCAGTTGGTCGCAAATGCTGCCTTCCACTCGTCCCCATCTTTGATCCGGACATTGTTAAACCCCCAGCGCAAGTCCAGGACGGAGAAGTATTTGGCATTCCGGAGGTGGGCGAGGACGTCCGAGATGAGTGGGAGTGGGTACGAGTTCTTCACGGTGATCTCGTTCAGCTTCCAGTAGTCCTGTACCAGGCATTGAAGGAGAGAATGAAGGAAGGTCAGTTGGGAGGTTCAAACGAGACCACCACCAAGCTGTTCCCTGGTTCTTTAGTTAGGATGGGGAAGTGTACTAGTGTTGTTTATTGTGAATATAGTGCCAATCCAAGTGTTTTGGCTAATTCTATTTTTATGGGTTAGTTTTAAAGTTCCTGGGAATTGAATTACAGATAAACCGAGCCCTGCGGAGCTGTTTCTTTATTGGAATTTATTAATTTGTCTAGGTGTAATTCTGTGTAGCGTTGTTTAATTTGGTTTTAAATTTGAATTTAATCTTCTACTTGGTGAAGTTTCAAAGATTCTATTCAGTTAATGAATTTGGATTGTGTCTGGAGTGTCCCTTGGGTTTATTTTATTTTTGTCTTATTTTATTGCTTGTTTTAACAGTAGCAAGATAACTGTTTTGTGTTTACACTTTGAAATCTGGAGTGTTAACCAGCTCTCCTGTTGAAATATCTACTTAATATTTCTCTCCTTAATTGCTGCCTTTTACTACAGTGGCAATCTTAACTGTATATCACTTTGTCGCACTGGAGTGACAACCAGAAATGCTTGAGAAAAATAATACTCTATTTTCTTACTTCTCTAAGGGGGGCAAAAAGTCGCAGAAAGGGTCTCCCTTTTATACTCCTTGGGTCGCCTTCCTTTTTCACGCTCTACCTTCTATTTACAGGATTTATTTACAGTGTATTTTTCTCAGACTGAATAAAAATGAAAATTTCATGCTATAGTTCTACTGCGCTTTTGCTGTGCTGAACTGCGGTCAGACTGCGCCTAGAATTCTTATTGTCCTCCCTCGCCTAAGCTATTTTAATGGTTAATTGGAACTTGGCTGTGCTGCATTTGCCACAGTTACCTATTTCAAATTCCCTATATATACCATTAAATTTGCTATGACTCGATGATTCTGAATTCAAACTTCGCATTACTATGCGTACGGCTGTGCTGAGACCTTCAGCTGATTTATTCCATTTTTATTTAGTGACATTTAGTTAAAATGAGACTGAAATGGTAAATGAGTGAATTATTCAGGTTTAGAACTGAAAGAAAAAGTTGCTAGTAGTCAAGAATTACTCAAACGAATGTGTTATAGCTCTCCACTTCATTAGAATATCGTTCCCTAAAATTCCCACCATGGTCCGTCGTAGTTTAGTGGTTTTCGTGAATTTCGTTCATATTCCCTAATTCCCCTTTGTATTATCACATCCTAATCCTCCATATGTATTGTTCGTTGTTATAGTAGGTCGTCCTTGAAGATTTCATATTTTTATGTATTTTATTTAGGACTCTGGACCTCTTGAAGCTGTTTTCCTGCGCATTTTCAGGTTTCTAACTTCATGTCCCTATATCTCATTCATTTCTGGATGTTTTCTCACGTTCTTGGTATCATAAATTTTCATTTATTCCCACCTTTCCAATGGTACTAAGGTTGTGTCCTATTTCCTGGTATTTGTTGAGTTAGCGAAAGTTCGCGCGCACATTCGGTAATCACGTGTGTCATTCCCATAGTCGTTCGTATGTGGGCGCCGTTTCCGTTTAATTGTTCGGGATTTATGATATGCATGGGTGTTTATTTCTTTCATATGGGCTTCTGTGATTTATTTCAGATTTTTCCCTCATGATCTAAGGTTGTTTTGCACTTTCCGTGCTTTGTTTTGACCGGGCTCTTCCTTATTTGGACGGAAATTGGTCTTCGCGATCTGCCGAAGTGCGGATCTCGGTTCCGATGGCCGGTTCCCTGTGCATCGCCACCCTCACGTGTCATTACACATGATGCGGATTTCTATATTCCCGTCATGGGTATAACTTCACAACGGCTGGACTGTTTGGGCTGAAAATTGGCATAACTATAGTTCCCCATTTTTAATAATTTCCGTGTAAATTTCGTTGTATGTTTTAATTATGGATCCTACGCAACCATCGTCTTTTCCCTAAGCTCGGACTTTTGATGTCACTAATCCCGTTATTGGATATCTCATTAACGCATGATCCTTTTATTATGAAAATTTGGGAGGAGTAAGATTGGATCCCTTCCTTTCTAATGGGCTATCAAGCTTGTCTCGGTCGTTACTGGTTAATCTTCGTGCTTCCCTTTTAGGTATTGTCCTCGTTTTTTTTTTGCAGGAGTTTTAGTCATATCTCCGTTGTTTATGAGTAGTTTCCCCTGTAATTACTCTCATTGGGTCCGTTTGGTGGACATCTATATTTCCTATTATAAACACGACTTTGAATTTTGCATTAGTTCCTGAGGAATCCTTGTTCTGTGGTACTTCCATCCTTGGCTACGTGTGCGGACGTGGGAAAGTAGTTTCCATGGAGGTTCTCTGATTGTTTTTATAGTCAAATCTTGGTCGATTGTCCTAATTCTTGGTTTAATATTTGCTATAAATTCCCCCGAGAATTCCGTCTCGTTGATGGTAAGCTTGAAGTATTTTTGCTATTTTTCTTTCTTTCGATTTATCGTGTGTAGTCATAATAATTCGTAAAAATTCGTGTCCTTCTATTTTCTCATATCTACTTGTCATATGAGGTTGTGTGATTTATCTGGCATATTTCCATAATGGGTTTCCATAGTGTGGCCGTTATTTCTCCTACAGCGTAGTGATCCGTCCTTCTTCTTGACAAAGAAGACTGGTGCACCCATCGGAGACTTAGACGGTTGTATCTGCCTGTTCTGCAGGTTCTCATGCAGGAACTCATCCAGTTCTTTCTGCTCCGGGCACGAGAGGGGGAAGGTCTTCCCCCTGGGCAGTTTGGCATCTGGTACCAGGTCTATAGCGTGATCCCAGGGCTTCCGGGGGGTAACTGGTCGAAGGCGTCTTTCGAGAACATGTCCCGGAAGTCCTGGTAATGCTCTGGTACCAGCATCTCGAACGATGCGGGTTCTGCGTCCGGGTCATGGGCCTCCTGGGCCATCCGCTGAGAGGGGGTGGTGGTGGCCCTTAGGTCGTGTCCCCAGCCAGGGGGAATGATTGCAGCGTAGATCCCATCCCCTGGCTCTAGTACAGGGTCCTGGTCGTCTCGTGCTCGCGGCTGTCTACAGGCGGACGGGCAATGGGACATGACAACTTTCTGTCATGCCCAGTCTACCTCTGGGTTGTGGTGTAGCAGCCACGAGTGCCCTATGATGAGGGACTGTCGTCCCAGGTTTGCAACCGTGAAGCGGGCGTGCTCTGTGTGCCGCCCAAACGTCAGGAGGGCTTCCAACTCTTCAGTTATGGCTCCATTCTCGTTTGGGGTTCTGTCAACGTTACGGACGAGAATGGGTTGCGGGAGAGGGGTTGTCTCGAGCTTGTGCTTCCGGACGAACTCAGGGCTTATGAACTTCCCGGTGGCTCCTGAATCTAGGAGGGCTGATACTGACACTGACGCAAGGGAGGTCAGGGCGGTTAGTTTCACCGTAAGGTTGAGGGATCTGGGGGATTGCTTGGAGAGGACATAGATGGCTGGTGGGGATACTGCCACTTCGGGTGCCGTCTCTATGGTTCTCTTACTCTCACGGGTTGAGGATGCGTTTTTTCTCCTCTTCTTTGCAATAACTCGGTGAAGCTTTGGCATTGGCGTTGACTCATGCGTGCTGCGGTATTTACACGAGCTATCTTCTACGGGCACCCAGGACGCATCCCTCACTGGTCGCCTTCCTGAAAATCCCCCTGAGCCTCCGTTTCTGGCTCTGTCCCTTCCGTCTCTGGCTCTTCAGTCAGCTGGCTCTTCAGCCCTTCCATCAACGCCTGAAGGTCCTCAGGGTGGAGACGTCGCACCCGGCGGACTCTGGGGTGCGGGCAGTCTCGTAGGATGTGCCCCTGGGTGTTACAGTTGTAGCACCGTCTCTGGTCAGTCCTTGAGTGGTCGAGGTCCATTGGTTGGGGCCCGTCCCTGTCGTGGGGCGGGCTACTGGGGTGGAGGGTGGAGGCAGTGGTGCAAGTCGTGGGGGCCCAGGCGTGGGTCATGCCTGAGGTGGGGTCACAATCGACGAGGGTCGAGTTGGTGGGAGTGTGGGTTTGGGTGGGAACACGCGCAGTTGAGTAGCCTGGAATCGTTGCCACTGGTTGTCTAGGAGCATGGCTTCATGCTTCCACTCGGCCCAGGTAGTGGGCATGGGATGGAGCCGGTATATGCTCTCCCAGAGGCGGGAGTTAATCGCCTGCTCGAAGCGGTCGACTAGTCCTACATCACCCAGCCTTGAGGCAGGTCCCAATATCTTGAACTCCTGGATCACTTTATCCACGGAGTCACTTCCCTGGCGGATGGCTGCCAGCTTCTGTCTGGCTGTGGCCTCCCGGTTCGGGTCCTGGAACATGGCATCGAGTTCTGTGTTGAACTCATCCATGGTGAGGGGGAGCCGGCCGTCAGCAGCGTGATCGTGCGTTGCGTGGCCCATGCCCCTGCGGGTCCTCCTTTCATGTAAGACAACACGAAAAGGATCTGGGAGAGGGCGGTGGGGAACTCAGCTGCGTGAACGTGGAAATAAATCCCGCACTCAGCCTTAAAACGGTCGAGGTCCTCGCTAGTTCCTGAGAAGGGAGTGGGGGGGTGACCTTAGGTGGTTTGGGTCTGGGTGCAGGTGCGGGGGCGGGTGCCAGTGCAGGTGCGGGTGGGGGTGGTTGCGGGCCTGGCTCTCCACAATGGCTTGGAGCTCTTGGAAGCGAGCCGGCAGTTCTTCATACTGCTCTTCTGACACCATGGCTGGGGAGGCAGGGGAGATGGGGGAGGCGGGGGAGATGAGGTTGAAACCTTCTTCTGCTGTCAGGGACACGTCTGGGGTAGAGGGGTCCGGATGTATCACCTGGCAGAAGGGCCCTCACGGGGTGCGAACTGGGCATGCATGCTGGCAGGTCTGGGAAGGGACAGCAGTCCCTGGCCACTTAGACTGAAGTGGAGAATGTGTTATTATTATTAAAAGGGAAAACACCTGAAGTGGAGAATGTGAGAAGAAGGTTACTTCTTCGGTTCCCACTTCAGGTACATTTATGTACATGCGGCTTGAGTCACATGATGAGCACCATGTCATCCTCGGAGACAGCCGCAGGCATCTGGGTGTCCCCGTGGGGGGTCCCGAGAGTGTCCGCTGTGTGCACCCATGCTGGGCACAGCGGGAAGCCGTCCGGGGTGTGTGGGCCAGACGGGTCAATAGTACATTGATACAAAGGGAGGTGGTCCGTGTAGATAGAAGGGAATAAACAAGAAAAGGAAGATAAGAGGAATGAGAAAGAGAGAAAGGGAAGGGGGAGAGAGGGAGGAAGGAGGAGGGAGAGGGTTGGACAGTGGGGAGCGGGTGTGGTGTGGCCGGGTGGGTCCGGGTGGACCCAGGTCAGGTGGGTGTGCCCTGACATGAATTTGACTGAATCCCCCTTGCTGATTCTTCCCTCGACCTTACCCCCATCAAGGAAGCCCTTGTTGACTCCAGCCCAAATTCCCCACCTGTAAGTCCAACCACAGATGCTGCTATGTCGTTGATGGACAACAACTCCACAGTCGCTCAGACTGTCACCCAGCATAGGTGTTTTAACCCCAAAACAGGACCCTTCGGTCCTACCCACTTGCATAAGTGCGAGTGAGAAGTACCCTCACCTGCCTCGTTCCATGCAGACAGGGCTCAATCAACTTGAAATGATCACAGAGGTCGTGTGGGCCTGTATCGAGAGAAACATAAGGAGACTACTGTACTGGCATGACCAACAACTGGTCATGCATCATGCAAGGACCTTGGATTGAATTGATTAGCAGCCTCCGGCAACTCCCGGAGGCCGTGGGAACCGGTTGTTGGTCGTGCCAGTACAGTATGTTCAAAGACAAATGTAGGAATGATGAGCTAGACGAGCTCAGGAAATGTTACAGAACAAGGCCAACAACCTATGTTCTGAAAACAACCATCTTCATCGACGGATTGAATCCCTCCATAAGGCTAATGATGAACTCAACGAGGACGTCTTTAGAGTCGCATGCATGGCAAGGGGACACCCTGTGTCTCCCAAACCTGCCCCGATTCAATCTTCTGCTCCCTTGTCATCACGGCCCACTCTCCCCCAAACAATCATCATCCCCAGGGTTGGCCCAGTGGATCCTGCATCGGCCAAGTCTGTGCTGAAGGAGAGAACGAAGGAAGGTCAGTTGGGAGGTTCAAAAGAGACCACCACCAAGCTGTTCCTTGGTTCTTTAGTTAGGATGGGGAAGTGTACTAGTAATATTTGTTGTAATTATAGTACCAATCCGAGTGTTTTGGCTAATTCTATTTTATGGGTTAGTCTAAAAGTTTCTGAGAATTGACTTACAGATAAACCAAGCCCTGCGGAGCTGTTCCTCTTATTGTAATTTCTCAATTTGTCTGGGTGTAATTCTGTGTAGGGTTGTTTAATTTGGATTTTAACTTGAATTAAATCTTCTACTCAGTTAATGGGTTTAGATGATGTCTGAAGTGTCCCTTGAGTTTGTTTTAACAGTAGCAAAATAACTGTTTTGTGTTTACACTTTGAAATCTGGAGTGTTAACCAGCTCTCCTGTTGAAATATTTACTTAATATTTCTCTCCCTAATTGCTGCCTTTTACTACAGTGGCAATCTTAACTGTATATCACTTTTTCATGCAGGAGTGACAACCAGAAATGCTTGAGAAAAATAATACTCTATTTTCTTACTTCTCTGAGGGGGGCGAAAAGTCACAGAAAGGGTCTCCCTTTTATACTCCTTGGGTTGCCTTCCTTTTTCATGCTCTACCTCGTATTTACAGGATTTATTTACAGTGTATTTTCCTCAAACTGAATAAAAATGAAATTTTCACACTATAGTTCTACTGCGCTCAGACTGCGCCTAGAATCCTTATTGTCCTTCCTCACCTAAGCTATTTTAATGGTTCAATTAGAACTTGACTGCACTGCATTTGTCGCAGTTTTCTATTTCAAATTCCTCATATTCACCATTAAGTTCGCTATGACTTGGTCATTCTGAATTCAAACTTCATGTTAGAACTGGGTGAGGGCAGACAATTCCAGAGGGGAACCGGAGACTTAGCAAGGAGGGACCTTGGCCTCAGCGACTCAAGCGGAGCGCTGTGCCATTGCTGTTTGTCCATTTGGTCCTTAATTTCATAGGTGGCAAGCAGGAAGTCTCTAGGGGGCATTTCAGGTCGATTTTAGACTAAAGGCCTAAAACGAGTATGTACAAGTGCCGATATATATAATGGAGAGGGCAAAAGCACAAGGAAACAAAGGGGGTCCGAATCGGAACGAAGGCATCCAAACGGGAACAAAGGGATGACAGAAGCGGAGTGGTACCAAAGGTCATAGGGCAGAACCTGTGGTACATCTGAAAGGAGGTAAGGAGGGCGAAGCCCAGAGGGGCAGGAGGGTGAGGTGAAGTGGGAATGATGACCAACTGGCTAGAATGGGAAGAAGCAGCAGTCCAAATAAGGATGAGGGGAAAATGCGAAAGATACATTACAAGCGGCAAAAGTGCCGAAGGTGATCCATGGAGCTTGGGGGTTATGGAGCTTATGGAGCTTGTGGAGGCAGGGTTGAAAGTCCGAGGAATATTGGCAATGGTGTTTATGTAGTATGAGGTCACCAATGCAATGGACTAAAGCTGAGGTGGAGTCAAAGTCCGAGGTAGGAACTATGATGGAGTCTCGGAGCGAAGGTACAAGTGGTGTCCGAGTATGAGGTATGGGACAGCAGCGGAAGGTCATAACTTGGTGGAAGGTCAGCGGAAGAGGGCCAGAGGGAAGAGAGAGGAGAGAGGAAAGGGGAGAGGAGTGGAGGAGAGGAAAGGTGTCAGGTCCGAAGGTGAGTATCAGAGCGGATGGGAGAAGGGTAGGAGAGTGATGGAAGGGTGGAGGTGTTGTGAGGAGGAAGAGGAGGAGTGGGAGGAGGAGTAGGAGGAGGGTGGCGAGAGGAGTGGTGTTCGGTCCGAGGTGAGTATCGGAGCGGATGGAGATAGGGCAGGAGAAGGATGGAGGAGTGGAGGTGGCATGAGGGGTGAGAGGAGGTGTGGTGTCAGGACCGAAGGTGAATATCAGAACGGACAGCGGTAGGGTAGGACTCCGGAGGTGGTGAAGATGGAGGTCCGGGAGTCAGGTCGGGATCGGGTATGCATGGATATGACACTTTGCATTACTATGTGTACAGCTGCACTGAGATTTTCAGCTGATTTATTCTATTTTTATCCAGTAACATTTAGTTGAAATGAGACTTGAAATGATAAATGAGTGAATTATTCAGGTTTAGAACTGAAAGACAAAGTTGCTAGTAGTAAAGAATTGTTCAAACGAATGTGTTATAGCTCTCTGCTTCATTAGAATATCGTTCCCTAAAATTTCCACCATGGTCCATGTAGTTTAGTGGTTTTCGTGGTTTTCGTCCTTCTCCCCTGATTCCCCTTTGTATTATTGCATCCTAGTCCTTCGTATGTATTGTTCGTTGTTATAATAGGTCGTCCTCGAAGATATCATATTTTTATGTATTTTATTTAGGGCTCTGGACCTCTAGAAGCTGTCTTCCTGCGTGTTTTCAGGTTTCAAACTTCATGTCCTTGTATCTCATTCATTTCTGAATGGTTTTTCACGTTCTCGGTATCATAAATTTTTATTTATTCCCACCTTTCCAATGGTACTAAAGTTGTATTCTATTTCTTGGTATTCGTCGAGTTAGCAAAAGTTCACACACACATTCTGTTACAGGGATGGGGGAAATTCCCCATTCCTCAATCCGTTCTTATAGTGGGATGACAAGGGTCATGTCTAGTCTGTACCATAACAGGATATGTAATCGATGAGTGATCCCAGTCTTGCCTGGGAGCGGACGATCGAATTCCCATTGATTGCGGTTGGTGATGTAGTGAGCCATTAAGGGATTGATGATAGGTAGTCGGAGATACGAGGACAGATGGGTCAGCCATGGATACTTGGCGCTCCTCAATGGAGCGTACCGTGTGCGAGGTCACAACTTGTGAGATGGGTGAGAACTTCGTATAGTTGCCATCGGGTACTTGGCGTTCGCAGTGTGAACGTACCGGTAGCGGGTTGATATCATAGGCATGCAATGAGGACTGACTAATAGGGCCTTCGGTGACTTGGCGTTCCCAAAGGGAACGTACCGTTGGCGGGGAAACATGATGACTGGCGAAGGAAGAAACAGACGGTGGATGGGCGGCTACTTGGCATTCACGTAGCGAACATGCCAGCATCATGGGTAAGTGGGCCTCAGAGTATTCACGATCTCCATGATCGTGATGGGACGTCGTGTGTCGAGTACTAGGGGAGAGCGTAGTGATGAGGACCCATAGGGTACAGATTCCATAGGATGAAATACATGTCGAGAGTCTTCGGCTCGTGACCTCGAGTTCTCACGGCGAGGGCCATTAGAGGACTCGATATAACCAGACATATAAGACATATTGAGAGCTGTACAATCACACGGGTTCAGTTGAGTCACAGGGAGGGTTGTTACAGAAGACGGTACACGAGACAGTTGTAGAGCAGTTGTTAGTTAGCGGGAACCGCCTTCGGCAGTTTCCGTACAAGACGTGTGACTATCTACAAATGGTAAGGTCACGGGAAATCCCGCGAAACACAAATAACCTCGGCCAGGACCAAAACCCCAGTTGGGGAAAGCTTTGCACGAGGGGGGGGGAAAGGGGTAGAACGGGTAAGGAGGATAGGGTATCGGGATAGAGGACGGAAGGGAGAAAGAGGGGAGGAACGATAGAGAGGAAAAGTCTTTGACCATGTGACGGATATGGTCGTTGGAGACTCCGTATCCGTAACACATTCGGTAATCATGTGCATCGTTCCCATAGTCATGCATATGCAGGCACCGTTTTTGTTTATCGGGATTTATGGTATGTGTGGGTGTTTGTATCCTCAATATGGGCTTCCGTGATTTATTTCAGATTTTTCCCTCATGATCTAAGGTTGTTTTGTACTTTCTGTGCTTTGTTTTGACCGGGGTCTTCCTTATTTGGACGGAAATTGGTCTTCACGATCTGCCGAAGTGTGGATCTCGGTTCCGATGGCCAGTTCCCTTTGCATCGCCACCCTCACGTGTTTTTAAACATGATGCGGATTTCTATATTCCCATCGTTGGTATAACTTCACAACGGCTGGACCGTTTGGGCTGAAACTTTGCATAACTATAGTTTCCTATTTATCATAATTCTCGTGTAAATTTCGTTGTGTGTTTTAAATATGGATCCTTTGTGAATGTCATCTTTTCCCTGAGCCATGACTTTGATGTCGCTCTTCCCGTTATTGTGATATGTGAACCTTTTATTATGAAAATTTGGGTGGATTAAGATTAAATCCCTTCCTTTCTAATGGGTTATCAAGCTCGTCTCGGTCGTTACTGCTTGTTCTTCGCACTTGCCTTTTAAATGTTGTCCTCATTTTCCGAGAGTTTTGGTCATATCTCTGTCATTTATGAGTAGTTTTCCCTGTAATTACTTTCATTGGGTCCGTTTGGAAAACATCTACATTTCCTATTATAAACACGACTTTGAATTTTGCATTGGTTCCTAAGGAATCCTTGTTCCGTGGTACTTCCATCCTCGGCTATGTGTGTGGGCATGGGAAAGTAGTTTCCGTGGAGGTTCTCTGGTTGTTTTTATAGTCAAATCTTGGTCAATTGTCCTAATTCCTTATTTAATATGTTCTATAAATTCCCCTGAGAATTCCGTCTTGTTGATGCTAAGCTTGAAGTATTTTTACTAATTTTCTTTCTTCCAATTTATCATATGTAGTCATAATAATTCGTAAAAATTCGTTAAAATTCAGGTTCTTCTATTTTCTCATATCTACTTGTCGTATGGGGTTTTTGTGATTTATCTGGCATATTTCCATAATGAGTTTCCATAGGGTGACCGTTATTTCTCCTACAGCGCCGTTGAAAAAAACCACCTCTTCCAAGAGATGGGCTCCCATGTCCAACAATGATGAGATGGAAGGTGAATGGGTCATTGACCCTGATGCCCCCTTTGAGGAATTTGTCACAAACCGTCCACCTGGTTACCACTACTACAAATACTACAATGCCAAGCTCACCGAAGTGCATGGCAAACCCCTACCCCCACCGACATATTGTCAATCGGTGGCCCTTCCTACCCACTTCTACGACATTGACCATGTCAACAGAATCGAATTCCCAGATGTGGCTGTGCTCCTCCATGACAAAGAACCTAAGTGGTTTGAATTGGTTCGAAACTACATACACACCAAAGAAGGTGTGAGATTCTATGCTATGATGTACCATCTTGCTTGGTTGTTCAAGATGGGCAAGCCCTCGCAAGAGGATGTCGACACCTGTACCGACTGGTACAGGGTGGCTACAAACAACCATGCCTCACAAATGTGTATGTCATGCAACAACATTGAGACAGAGGCGAAAAGACTTCCTGACCAGTACCCCCTGGCTCGTGTTGCACAGATGTACATCCTCGCATGTAGATGGATAAAACCAATGACCGACGATGCTCGTGAGCGTCGTAAGATTCAGCATCAAGAACAAGCCCTTATGTACTCAAACCCTCCCCCAACGTCGTACTCAAACCCACCTGTGATGTATGCAAGTGTCATATCCATACAATCCCGACCTCCACTCCGGGCTCCCGGAACTCCAAACCTGACTTCCGGAGTCCTACTTCCCTTCCGTCACCTCCTCCTTGCCGACTCCCAAGAGGTTATCCCACCTCCGGCTCTGACACCACCTTTGGTCCGACTCCGGGACATTCCGGGTCCGACCCCAACCTCGACACCTTCCAGACGAGTATGCAAAACCTATGCTCCCAACTCCGGACCTCCACTCCGGAATCCCATTTGCGTCTCCGTCTCCGGAACCTCCGGTCTTAGCTCCGACCTCGGACTTTGACCCCACCTCCGCTTATACCCATTGTATTGGTTAGCTCATTCCATTTAATTACGTTTGCCAATATTCCGGAGTTTAACTTCCGAGTTCGGACTTTCCGGACTTACCTCGGACCTTGCAACTATTGCATTGTCCTATTCAATTCCGCTATTCTCCCTCATTCCTATTTGGGCTGCTGCTTCCTTTCTATTCAGTCACCTAGCCATTCCCCACTCCCAACCTCCTTCCTTCCTCCTTGGGCCTTGGCCCTTCATTCCTCCTTTGAGAAACACCATTGAGTCAAACCCTTGACCCTCGGTGTTGTTCCTCTTTCCATCTCCCTTTGTCTCCTTTCATCCTACCCTTGCTCCTTTTGATTCCGGACCCCTCCTTATATACAATGTACCTAGTAACTTGTAACCTCAGTCCGAAATCGACATGAATTCCCCCCAAGAGACTTTCCCTCTGCTAGATCCGAAATTAGGGACCCCTAGGACAACCAGCAATGGCACAGTGCTCCGCCTGAGTCGCTGAGGCCAAGGTCCTTCCACGCTAAGTCTCCGATTCCATTCCGGAGTCGTCCGAATCCACCTGGTTCTAACACTTTTGGTACCTTTTGGTATCATTCGGCACCTTTCGGTATTTGTCAGTATCACTCGGACTTTGACTAAAGTCCTTCTCCTCCCTCTATATATACTTGTAGATTAGAACCCATTGTACCTCAGTTCTAAACTTACCCCAAGTCCCTCTATGAGTGAATCCTGACCCCTCCTACAAGATACCTCAGACATATGAAATAAAAGGACTAACTGAGACGTAATGGAGGCACAGCGCTCCCTCCGAGTTGCTGAGGCTGTTACGGATACGGAGTCTCCAACGACCATATCCATTGCATAGTCAAAGACTTCTCCTCTCTATCGCTCCCCCTCTTTCTCTCTTTCGCCCTCTATCCCGATACCCCTCCTTACTCGTTCTACCCCTTTCCTCCCCTCGTGCAAAGCTTTCCTCATTGGGGTTTTGGTGCTGGCCAAGGTTACTTGTGTTTCACGGGATTTCCTGCAACCCTTCCATTTGTAGATAGTCACGCGTCTTGTATGGAAACCGCCAAAGGCGGTTCCCGCTAACTAATTACTACTCTCTACAACTGTCTTGTGTGTCATCTTCTGTAACAACCCTTTCCTGTGACTCAACTGAACCTGTGTGACTGTACAACTCACAACATGTCTTATAAGTCTGGTTATGTTGAGTCCTCTAGCAGTCCTTGGCATGAGAACTCGAGGTCGCAAGTCGAAGACTCTCGACATGTATATCATCCTATGGAATCTGTACCCTACAGGACTTCATCACTCAGCTCTCCCCCCAGTGCTCGACAGACAACATCATATCATGATCTTGGAGATCGTGAATACTCTGAGGTCCACATTCCTGTGATGCCGGCACATTCGCTATGCGAGCACCAAGTAGCCGTCCATCCATCGTCTGTTCCCTCCCTCATCAGTCATCATATTCCCCCACCAATGGTACATTCCCTTTGGGAATGCCAAGTCACTGAAGGCCCCACTAGTCAATCCTCATTGCACACTCATGATATCAACCCGCTACCGGTATGTTGAAAGAGGGCTCGCAGCTCTCTATGCCGACACAGCTCATGGGGGACAACTCTCCCTAAATTCTACTTTCTCCACTAAACTCGCTATGCTCGATCCTTAACTCCATGGTGGGTTCCCTGGGATTTCCGCAAGGTCCGGGCTCAGTGTCCACTACTCACTCGTTGTGAGCTAGATCACTGCCCTTATTCCTACTGTCGGAATCCACTCACTCACACCCACTCTAGCGCGTCCTAGCACCTTAGAGAATTTTGGGGGAGGGGAGAACTTAATTTTCAATCCCGGTATGTACAGGATTATAAAGAATAAACATTTTTAGAAATGATTGATGGGAAATATTGGCGCCATATGGCTCCTGGACCCCATCGTAAGCAAAATATTTGAAAAGGGCATCAAAAGAATAAAAGAATATCATCCAATATATCAAAATGATGGTAAAAATGTGAAAATATGAGGAAAATCGGGAATTTATCAATGATTTCACAAAATTAGTACCTGAAACTGGAAATGTGGCTGGGAATAACCTTTATGCGGCTAAAGAACATGTTTTCCAATTTATTTGATGCCTTGGGAATGTGTGAAGCATGCTTTTCTGACTTCCTGCTTGCCTAAATTGAACTCCCACACCTGCACATGACCAGATCCTGTGACCCGTGCTGTGGCCAACCTCCCCAACACTTAACTCCACCAAATCTCCACCGATTGGGACGATCTTGACATCGACGGATTCGTAGGAATTAGGAGTATTTTTAGGTACCAAGTTTGTATCACCCACCTCACGAGTTGCGACTGTGCACACGGTACACTCCATTGAGGAGCGCCAAGTACCCATGGCTGACCCAACATTGTAGGCGGGATAATCGCCCACGCGCAGAGCCGGCTCGGATACCCGATTTCACAACTATAAAACCACTTCCATTCACACAACAACTCGATACGAATTTGATATCTAAAAATAGTGCTAATTCGTACGATTCCGACGATATCAAGAACATCCCAATCGGTGGAGATTTGACAGAGTTCCGTGTTGGAGGAGTTAGGCACAGCAGGTCACGAGTATGTGCAGGCGTGGGAATCTCAAGCGGCAACCCAGAATTCCAGCCTCCCTCGTTCCCACAGCGTCTAATAAATTGGTAAAAAATGCTCATTGGCTGCATAGTAGTCACATTTCCAATTTCGGCTCATAATTCCGTAAATCCATTGAGATATCGCTTATTTTCTTTTATTTTCATATTTTGCCATCATTTCAGATATTGATCAATATTCTTTTATTGATACTGTTACCCTTTTTTTATTATTTCGCCTAATAAGGTACCCAGGTGCCATATGGTACCAATATTTCTCATCAATTATTCTAAAAATAATTGTTCCTTATATCCTGTACATACCGGATTCTGGAATAGAAGTTCTCCCCTCCCCCAAATTTTCTCTAAGGTGCTAGGACGTGCTAGAGAAGGTGTGAGTGTGTGGAATTCCAACAGTAGGAATAAGGGCAGTGATCTAGCTCACAACGAGTGAGTAGTGGACACTGAGCCCGGACCTTGCGGAAATCCCGGAGAACCCACCACGGAGTTAAGGATTGAGCATAGCGAGTTTAGTCAAGAAAGTAGGATTTTGGAGAGTTTGGCCCCACAAGCTTAGTCGGCATAGAGAGCCGCGAGCCCTCTTTCAATGTCTCCGACTACCTACCATCAATTCCTTAATAGCTCACTACATCACCAACCACGATTGATGGGAATTCAATCGTCCACTCCCATGCAAGACTGGGATCACTCATCGATTACATATCCTGTTATGGTACAGACTAGACAATGTTCGTCATCCTGCTATAAGAATGGATTGAGGAATGGGGATTTCCCCCCATCCCCATAACAGAGGCCACATCCTTCTTAGAGCCTCTTGTACCACCCAGCATGTTATGGGAATGGACCTAGAATCTTATGGTCCATGACTATAGACAATCAAACCTTAGCCCCTTCAACTTTATTTCTTTGTCAAACCCCATGCCAAGCTTTCCCACTGGGTTTTGGTGCTGGCTGGGGGATTTGTTGAGTTTCAAGGGACTTCCTTTGACCATTATGATTTTTATATTAGATAATTAGAAGTCATATGATGTACATATAAGGCAGATGCCGGAACTGTTCTCATTATCGAATACATAACCCAAAAACCTTGTACCACAATTGTAACATCCTCACCATTGTGCCACCACTGTAAACTCAACCTGTAACCTTGGAACCATGTCCACCTCCCTATTCATCCTCTCCATGACAAAACCGCAACGAGGAGGGCATTCCCATGCCCAGCCTCCTGCTGTCTGCTCCCACCAGTCCACTGGGTGGTCGAGTGGTTACTCCCATCCAACCAGAAGTTCCCTATCAGGAACTGTAGCCTATCCCGCCTCCTCAGGAGAAGGATACGGTCCAGGCAGCTCCAGGATGCCTGGCCACGCACCTGCGGGTCCCACTTCCCACGGTCACCCACTACCGTGCACTGGTCCACCAGCCCGCTTTCCCCAACAACTCCCGCTACCGGTACGCTCCCATGAGCGCCAAGTCACCGATAGCCACCAACTGGGTGACTCCCTTTGGGAGTCCCAGTATCCCTCGCTACCGGTACGCTCCATTGAGCGCCAAGTCACCGCTAGCCAGACACTCCCAGCACACCCGCTACCGGCACGCTCCCAGGAGCGCCAAGTCCCCATTAGCAGACAGCCAGGTGGCTCCCTCAAGGAGTCCACATCATACTCGCTACCGGTACGCTCCCAGGAGCGCCAAGTTACCGTTGGCCGACACACAGGTTGTACTCCCATACCCTCATCCTATTCTGCTCTCCCTCCGATGGCTATGCAGCCACCTCCATTAGTGAGCCGAACAGCTCAGGCTGGGTTCCCCAGAACCCATTCCTGTAACACAGCAGACTCAGGCTTCCTGGAGAAGCTTTGGTTCACTACTGGAGCTCTCAGAACCCCCTCTAGTTGAGCCCCACCTGCATTCGGACTCATGTCTTCTTTCGGGGTTTCTGACATGTCTGATAATTATGTCATGACCATCCCCAAAACAAGTAAGAAACCCTTCACTCACCTACTGGAGGAACTTGGATTCCCTCAAGCCTCACCATTCCCCTTCAAATTGACAACCAATCATCCATCAAGGTGGCTAAGAATCCAGAGCATCATGGGAAGATGAAGCATCTGGACACAAAATATTATTGGATCAGAGACCAGGTGAATTTGGGGAAGTTGAGGATAGAATGGGTACCATCCAGCAGTAATTGTGCTGATATCCTGACCAAGGCTCTCAGTAAAGATCTCCATCAAGACCAATGCCAATTACTAGGGCTTAGAAGACAAGAGCTAGGTTGAGGGGGAGTGTTGTAGTACATCTACCTCTTGTTTGATTTCCTTTTCTTTTCTTTTTATGTGTCACATGACTGCAGAGATGAACTCTATCTGTTTCTACTCTTGTATAAACATTACAGTTCATCTCAGAGGTGCCATAACCTGAGTTACAACAGGCAACCTTGCCTTGTCTGGCATGGCATGGAGTTGTGGAACAGCAGAAGTTCTTTTTGGGCTTCCACACTCTGAGAGATCCTGCTCTCAGGGCATTCCTTTCCACCTTCTTGGGCCTTTAGCCTGAGAAGAAGTTGTTCTTCATTTCCCATCCTCCATTCAGATGGGACCTGGAACAAGTCTAGTAATTTGTTGGATAGCCAATGCGGAGATTCTTCCCTCTGTTTCCCTTTGTCTGCCTTTGGGGCTTGATGTCAGAGTCTGGATTATTGTTGGAGTCGGAATACTGTCAGAGATCTGGAATGCTGTCAGAGACTGGGAATATTGTTAGAGTCTGGCAGACTGTCAGAAGACGGATAGAAGACGGATTGGGTTCTGTCTGAGTTGAGGTCGGAGTTGATGCAGAGGTCTGTTGGAGCGCACATGCGGATATGCGGGTGGAAATATGCAGCGCGTCTGGAAGCGCTGTTCAAGGTTAGCAGAGTGGGATCGTGGCCTCAGCGACTCAGGTGGAGCGCTGTGCCCTGAGCTTGACGTTTGGGGGAGATCCCATATTTACGGATTGACACTCACAGCGGACTTCAAACAAGACTTGCAGGCGGAGCGGACCTATAGGAGGAGCACAGACTCCGCGAGCACGGACTCAGAGGGGGGAAGCCCCCTTTGCAGAAGGAGAGACTCAGAACAGACAGGGGGGGTACTCTAGTTGATTTCAGACTGAGGTCCCCAAAAGTATTTACAAGGTATATAAATAGGCAAGAGGGAATATAGAAAGGCCGGTCAGTCCAGCGCGGTCCGGCATGGAGATAAGTGGGGATTGTCAAACTAAATAAGGACAAGAGCCCGGGAACTGGAAACGAGGAACAGATCACTAAACAATAAGTGGCAAGGGTTATTGATGAATAACTGAATGAGATCAATAACCTAGTGCCAATAAAGAGGGGATCAAATGCCGATATTGGCAGGGAAGCAAACAATAAATGGCACTCGGCAAGGAATGAATGATAAGCTGCCAAGTGACAAATGGCCAGAGGGAAAGCGGAGGTCAGCGCGCGGCACCGATACAAGTCTGCAAATAAGCGGGGTCGGTGCGGTGCTGACACAAGTCCGCGAACAGAGGTTGATCTGCCAGCACTGTCACACAAGGACAGCATGAAGGCCAACAGAGGTACAGAGGTGGGCAGAGGGTGCGGAGTGGGCAGAGGGTGCGGAATGCATGGAAGCGGGGCATGGCTGTGACCACATAGCAGGAAGCGATGAGTGTGGTTCAGATGGAGACAAGGCAGGCGTGACTGAATGCTGGGAGCGCCAAGGGCTCAGGAACTGGAGGTAAGGTTGGAATACCGGCAGGGTCTAGGTTCTGATTCTTGGCCAAGTCTCACACAGTAAGGCAGGGGGCCAGACATGGGGTTGGGGGCTGGTTAGGATGGGTTTCGGGTCAGCAGATTCGCCTATCGGCATTGGTTCGCCACTGACGGAGCCCCGGGATTTGTCGGTCGTGACACTTGACTTGGGGAAATGAGGGAAGACTCCAGGGGATAGTGGTGTCAGGGAATGCATGTGCTCATGCAGGTTGCTCCAATAATGTCAAGAACATGCAAGGAGGGCAGTGTCCCTGGACCTTTCCCCAGAAGGAGGCCAGAGGTAGAGAATGAGCAGAGGGACCACAGCCTCAGTGACTTGGAGAGGAGCGCTGTGCCTGCGTTCAGTAAACGCTTAGGAGTCTGGTCCTTAACTTCAGAACAGGGGGCGCAAACTCTGGGGGGTAGTCTAGTCGTCGATTTTGCACTGAGGTGCCACCAACGACAGTACAGGACTTATATACATAATAGAAGACAAATGGGAACAAAGGGGAAAACTGTCGGGGCACACCCACCTGACCCCACACTGCACCCCATGCCGTACTGCACTACTCCACTTCCCCTGCTATCACTCTCCATCCCTCCTTTCCCATTTTCCCCCCTTTCTCTCTATTTCTATTCTACAGTCGATTTCCCTTTCTCCATGTACCACTACATACAGTTCTCCAATAAACCATTGCAATGTTTTTCACTTTTCAACTCATGACCTTATAGCACAATGAAAATGTATTTCAAATTTTCAGAAAAATATTCAAAACATGGAAAAGTATCTCATCTAGAGATCTGCCAATTATGTAAGCAATATTCCCATTTTTGGTAATGTTATGTAATCTACAAACTACCCAGGTCATTGCAACGGTTTATTGGAGTACCCCCAGGCTGAACAGAAAATAGGAATATCATGTGACATGTCATGTGATATTGTTTACTGTACACACTAGTAAACAAAATGACATTAATAAAGCATAAATATCGAAGGACTTCACATGATAAGGCCCCAAATCTGAAATGCATCCTTTAGCCACTTCAAAAGTTGAACAAATCCTTTCCCTCATTGATTCTGGCCATAGTGCTTGCCAAATCTCAGTTCTTACTGGCCACCATTACTCCACTGTCACTCACCTATGGCCTAAACACCGTTCTGATGTTCCCAAGCCCAGTGGTGGTTGTCCATCAAAGCTTTCTGACACTGATATCCACCATGCTTGTCGTCTCATCAACTCTGGGAAGGCTGACAACTCATCCCAAGTCACCTGAATACTCTGAAACATCAATGACACATCCCTCTCCATTGAGACTGTACGTAAAGGGCTCAAAAAAGCTGGTTGGAAAGCAGTGGTGAAGAAAAAAAGGCCTATGCTCACCAGGCATCACAAGAGGGACAGGATGGATTTTGCCCTCAGCCACAAGGAGTGGACTCTAGAGGACTGGAAGAGAGTTGTATGGTCTGATGAGACTAAGGTGAATCGTCTGGGCTCAGATGGGAGGAAATGGGTGTGGAAGCGGGTGGGGGAGCCTCTCACTGACAGGTTGGTGCAAGGCACAAAAAAGTTTGGTGGAGGTTCCATCATGGTATGGGGTTGTATGACCTGGGATGGGGTTGGAATGGCATGCAAGATTGATGGGAAGATGGATGGGGACCTGTACTGCCAAATTCTGGATGAGGAACTACAGGAAACCATATCATATTATCACAAAAACCCAGCCCATGTCCTCTTCCAACAGGACAATGACCCCAAACACACCAGCAAAAAGGCCCAAAACTGGTTCAATAACCACTGTATTGAGGTCATAAAGTGGCCCTCACAGTCTCCAGACCTCAATCCAATCAAGCATCTCTGGAATCATGTGAAGAGGAAGCTTGGGGAATACAAAGAACCTCCAAGTAGTGTTCAGGAGCTGTGGGATCCCTTCCAGGAGGAGTGGGATAGGATAGATCCAAGTGTTTGCCAGAATCTGAGTGAGAGTTTGCCTAGGAGGATTGAGGCAGTGGTTAGAGCAAAAGGTGGCTATACAAAGTATTAATTAATGCCATTTTCCCTTCCCAAAAATGTACTCCAATAAACCGTTGCAATGACCTGGATGGTTTGTAAATTACATAACATTACCAAAAATAGACATATTGCTTACATAATTGGTATATATTTAAATGGGATACTATTACATGTTTCGAATATTTTTTTGAAATTTTAGAATACATTGTCATCATGCTATAAGGTCATGAAGTCAAAAGTGCAAAACATTGCAATGGTTTATTGGAGAACTGTACCTAACCCCGCCCCCCTGATCGCCACATGCGCTGTGCACACTCCCACCTACTGAGCAGCCACCTCCAGGATCTCCCATGGAGATACCCAGGGAGGTGCAGCTGTGCACGGAGATGATGTGGCTTCCTCCATGTGACCCTAGCTGCATGTATATAATAGTGCCTGGGGTGGGAACAGAAGAAGCAGCCTTCTTCTCAACTTCCCACTTCAGACTAAGTGGTCGGGGATGCTCACCCCACGATGGGATCGCTGCTACGCATAGCCGGTATTTGTCCCACTGAGTCCCACATGCCGGGACCTTGCCGCTTTCGGAGCTGTCCCTGACAAAAACCCAAGGGGGACTTACCCACTTGCCGGGTCAGCGAGCTTGTGAGAGAATCACCTTATTGGGTGTTGTGGAGTGGGTAGGTGAAGGGTGGAATTAGCGACAGCTACTAGAAGTGGGAAAACCTTTGCAGAGTGGGTGGAGGTCCTAGGAGGTCCATAGTAATATTGGGTAGATAGAAATATTAATAATTGTATAGGATGAGGATAAGAGGTACTGGAGAAGGTACCGGAGATTGGAGGCAGAGGTGAACTGGAGGTGGACCGGAGGGTATAGCAGAGGTGCAGGGGGAGGACGGACCGGAGGTGGACCAGAGCGGTGGCAGAGTGGAGTGGAGGTGAGGTGGAGTTGTTATGGATATGACAGATAACCTAGTTGTGATTAAAGCTGGGGGAAAGGAATGTCCCCATCTTAGAGTCAGCTATATACATGTAGAGTCTGGCAATAAGGAAAACAAACAGATCACCGATAGAATCACATGATCATAGAATGTTCCAGAACAATGCTGGAGATGATCCGGGCCACCGGGGCTTAGGTAAGCAGAGTAGATGGGAATTGCTGGCATACTTCCCATGTGCATGTGCACAGCTGGCATAGGGTCCAGGGTCATTGCTGATCCCTGACAAGTGGGGCCCTGGAGTTTCCTGCAACTGTATCCAATCAGCTTTTCAGGCTGATTGTTCAGCACTTATGCATTTATCATGCAAGTCGATCACCTCCTCTGGAGGCAAGAGATCTTCCCCAGCTTGGGTGAGATCAATGTGATGTAGAGTTCTAGGGGTATTGGGCCCTGCACTTATTCTGTGTAAGTTTTTAAAACCTTCAGGGACCAGCCCTGAGGTGGTTGTTCCTTCTGGATCATGTTGATCCTCATCGTCTTCTGATGACAGCTGTTGTTTTGAATCTCCCATAATGGGAGATTGCAGTTTCTTTATAAACTGCTTGTTCTTCTTTATTGTCACTGCAGAAGCGACCTTGGCCTTGCAGGTGTGTTTTGGCACCATCGGTGCTACTGAGTCAAGTTGTTAAAGCGATGTTATAGTTTTGTGGGTTGTGTTGTAAAACACACCTCATACACTTAAAAAAGTGAGGTCTCAGTGGGGTTGCTCAGCACACGAGGCCATAAGTGATATGATGATGTGTATTTTACAGTGTGTGTAAGTGGTTAACCGGAAGTTCCTGCTTACCCACGTGACTATATGTACATCATAATTACATATGGCTCGGGGTTCGGGGCTATTGCCCTGACAGGTGTGTGCTGCACGCGTGTGCTGGGTTGCAGTCTGGGTCATCCAGGGCTGGGTGTGTCATGTGCACATTGTAGGTGGGATAATCACCCACACACAGAGCCGGCTTGGATACCCGCTTCCACCATTCAGAAAACCCCTTCCATTCATGCGACAACTCAGTACAGATTTGGTATCAAAAAATAGTGCTAATTCGTACGATTCCGACGATATCAAGAACGTCCTAATCGGTGGAGAATTGATGGAGTTCTATGCTGGGCAAGTTGGGCATGGCAGGTCACGAGTATGTGTGGGTGTGGGAATCTCAAGTGGCAACCCAGAATTCCAGCCTCACTCGTTCCCACAGCATCTAATAAATCGGTAAAAATGCTAATTGGCTGCGTGAGAGTTATCTCTGGCTTCATTTCCAATTTTGGTTTTTAATTCCGTAAATCCGTTGAGAAATCATGTTAGACACTGGTCCGGGGTCGGCACCAAAGGTCGCCGTTGCGGGCCGCTATAGGCCACGATGGCCATGATGCCGCAAACAAGGCCTGAGGATAGGGCATTTGGCTTCAGCGACTCTAAAGGAGCACTGTGCCCCCAAGCTGTCTCTTGGCCCTCATTTCGGACTTACTGGGGTTGCCTTGTTGGGGTCAGGACTTAGAGGTTGTGGTCAAATCGATATTAGAGCTAAGGTACAAGGATATATATAGGGAGAATGAATGAATGGAAGCAGACCTGGGCCGAAGGCCGAAGGGTCTGGAAGCAAAAGGAAACAAGGAGTGGGGTTGGCTGCACAGCAGCCGGCAAAGACCGAGGGTCAAAACAAACAATAACAGATAAATAAAGAAGGAGCATAGGGCCGCGATAGTGGCGATGGTATTGTAGTGGCACTGGACTCGGAGTTGGGCTGGAGTCGGGCGCGGGAATGGTAGCGGCCCTGTAGGGGCCAAGTGGGTGGGGTAGAGGAGTCGCGCTGGGCACAGTGCCGGAGGCGGACTCAGGGTGGGAAGGTTGGTGTGGCTGTGGGGAAGTCGGCCAGGTGCAGGGGAGCCTAGGGGCAAGCGGGGGAGTGAGCAGGGAGTCCTCATGGAGGATAGGGCTGGGGTCAGGGCTCGCGCTCACGCTCGCATAGCGGGAACAGGCTTGGGCGGCATCAGGACAGGTGGGGAATGGGCTGGAATGCACAGCCGTGACAAATCGCTTATTTTCTTATATTTTCATATTTTGCCATCATTTCAGTTATTGATTGATATTCTTTTATTGTTACTGTTACCCTTTTTTATTATTTCGCCTAATAAGGTACCCAGGTGCCATATGGTGTCAGGGATCAGCAATGACCCTGGACCCTATGCTGGCTGCGCATATGTGCGTGGGAAGTATGCCAGCAATTCCCATCTACTCCACTTACCTAAGCCCCAGTGGCCCGGATCATCTCTGGCATTGTTCTGGAACATTCTATGATCATGTGATTCTATCGGCAATCCTTTTGGTTTCCTTATTGCCAGACTCTACATGTACATGTATATAGCTGACCCTAAGATGGGGACATCCCTTTCCCCTGGCTTTAATCACAACTAGGTTATCGGAGCAACCTGCACAAGCATGTGTGTCCCCTGACATATGGTACCAATATTCACCATCAATTATTTCTAAAAATAATTGTTCCTTATATCCTGTACATACCGGATTCTGGAATAGAAGTTCTCCCCTCCCTCAATTTCTCTAAGGTGCTAGGATGCATCAGAGTTGGAGTGAGTGCTAGGAATCCAACAGTAGGAATAAGCGCAACTGTCTAGCCCACAACAAGTGGGTAGTAGATTAGTTGAGCCTGGACCTTGCAGAATCCCGGAGAACCCACACCACGGAGTTTAGGATCAAGAATGTAGTGAGTTTAGTGGAGAAAGTAGAGTTTTGGGAGTTTGGCCCCCACAAGCTTAGTTGGCATAGAGAGCCGTGAGCCCTCTTTCAGTGTTGTGGGCAGGTCAATAATACATAGATATGGAGAAAGGTCATCAGTGTAGATAGAAATAGAATAAAGAATAAAAGGAGAGAAGAACAAGAAATGGAGAACAGTGATGGAGGGTGGGGTATAAAGATAAGCGGGATACTGGGTGAGGGTGGGTGGAGCCAGGTCAGGCGGGTGTGCCCTGACAGGTATCCAGTCCCAGTCCTAAGTCCTCAAACTCACTGATGGGGCTAGCCCCAACCTTCACAGGAAATGAGTTGAGAAGAAGGGTAACCTTCTCAATCCCCTGTGAGGCCACTACAATAGGAACCTGAGAACTATACAGTTCTTGGCTCTTTGCCAACTTTCCATAACTGGCACCTGTCAGAGTACAGCTACTTACTCACCACTGATGACACTATGGAGCACCTGACCTATCCTGATCACACCCCTGGACCAGTACTGCATTTCTTTCTGTGAAGCAGCCCCGCATAGCCAGGTGTGCCGACCTTATCATTCTCTGAGTAGCAAGTGAGGAAGGTGGTTTTCTTCTTTCACTTCCCCCTCACTGCTCAGCTGGAGTCCTCAGCATGGACTGCATCCTCAGGGTCTCCCATTGAAGTGGACCTCCATCCTTCTAGTGACAACTCTGTTGACACCTCGATTTGGATTCAGAGTAGCTCGGTGCCCTGACAGCACCCCCCCATTGGGCAAGCTGCTCACCCAGAAAGTTCCCACCATTGTGGATGTGATGGTTTCTGGGCAAGTCACTCACTCAGAAAGTTCCCACAGTGAAGGGGGAAAACAGGGGAAAATGGGGGAGGGGTGATTAGAAGGGGGAAGGGGTACCTGAGGGTGTGTGGGGTTGAGGGCTGTGTCCTGACAGTTGAGCCCACATCTGCAACCAGAATCCCAGTATTTGACAAGGGCAAAGTCAACAACATGATTCTGCCCTTGACCTGTGTACATATGTATCCTAACTCTACAGAATATTTCTGATCATCTTGCTTACCTATGATTGAAAATAGTGTTCAACATAGTGTTGAACCGTCATCATATGTCTCTCACACAATCACAAATTCCCATCATGCTGTGAGACCTGAAACCATCATGATGAGACAACCTTCCAAAGCCACACCAACCCCTTACATCTGAGCAAGCCCCAAATGACCTCACACCTCATCTCACATTCCCTTCCTTTCCTGCACCAGGAACAGACAAAAATAGGTGCCTCTGGCCCCATTTTGAGGCCAGGATTCTTCCATAATAAGAAGGTGTCACCTTCTGTCACCTCCACCCATCTCTGACAACCTCTGCTCTGCTTACACCGACCATTCACCCCTCCATTTCATTATATTACTTACACCTCCCTAAGTACAGAATCCTGAAGCCCTCTGGACAGCTCCAACGTTGTTACTGGGATAAATCCATGCACCACAAAAACACGGTTTCTACATATTTCAGCATGTAGAACACACACCATACACCCCAGGCTTCCCCCCAGTTCTACCCACTATATGATGCACTCCTGTCATATCCATACCAACTCCACCCAACCTCCGACCTACTCCACCACCATTCCGGTTCACCTCCGGTTTGTCCTCTCCCTCACCTCTGCCATATCCTCCAGTATACTTCCAGTCCATCTCCACCTCCAATCTCCGGTACCTTCTCCAGTACCTGTCAAGCACACAGCAAGGAGGGCAGTGTCCCTGGACCTTTCCCTGGAAGGAGGCCAGAGGTAGAGAACAGGCAGAAGGACTGCAGCCTCAGCGACTCGGAGAGGAGCGCTGTGCCTACGTTCAGTAACACTTAAGAGGTGATCCTTAACTTCAGAATGGGGGGTGCAAACTCTGGGGGATAGTCTTATTGTCGATCACTGAGGTGCCATCAACTACAGTACAGGACTTATATACATAATAGAAGACAATGGGAACAAAGGGGAAAACCCAAGGGGGACTTACCCACTTGCTGGGTGAGCAAGCTCGTGAGAGAATCACCTTATCGAGTGTTGTGGAGTGGGTAGGTGAAGGGTGGGATTAGCAACAGCTACTAAAGAGTGGGAAAACCTTTGCAGAGTGGGAAGAGGTCCTAGGAGGTCCATAGTAATATTGGGTAGATAGAAATATTCATAAACGTGTAGGATGAGGATAAGAGGTACCAGAGAAGGTACCGGAGATCGGAGGTGGAGGTGAACTGGAGGTGAACTGGAGGGTATGGCAGAGGTGCAGGGGAGGATGGACTGGAGGTGGACTGGAACGGTGGCAGAGTGGAGTGGAGGTGAGGTGGAGTTGGTATGGATGTGACAGTACCCTGTATCCTCATCATAGAAGTTTATTAATATTTCTATCTACCCAACATTACTACAGACCTCCTAGGACCTCCACCAACCCCGCAAAGGTTTTCCCATTATCCAATAGCTGTTCCTAATTCTCCCCTGCACTTACCCACTCCACAGTGCTCAATAAGTCATGTACCATAGTTGATGGCACTTCAGTGCAAAATCGATGACTAGATCCCCCAGAGTTCGTGCCCCCCATTCTGAAGTTAAGGACCCAACACTACCATTACCGAACATTGGCACAGCGCTCCCCTCCAAGTTGCTGAGGCCACAGTCCTTCTGCTCGTCCTCTACCTCCGGCCTCCCTTCCAGGGAAAGGTCCAGACATGCTCATTCCCTCCTTGCCATGTTCTGACAACTCCCTACATACCCCTCATTTTTCCCAGCCCAATTCTGACCTCAGAGCCCGATATTGCTGCATTTCCCACAGCTGCACACAAGCATGTGACCTTCCTGGTGCCCAGTATAAAGTTCAATTATCCATATCTCAGCTTCCACTGGACCGATTTGGACAAATTTAGTATCGGCGGAAAGCTGCGATTTAGGAGGATTTATTGGAGCGGCGGGAGAAGGACAAGGAGTAGTGGTTTGGGCTTGGTCATATTCCCTTATTCATTTTATATTACCTATGTTGCTTTTGATTTCCATCACTTTCTTTTCTATTCTGTGGCCCCATGGACTATTCATTCCTTGGCACATTTATAGTCCAGTATTATTCCTGTATGATACAGAAGACTTCCCCCCTCAGAAGGGGCCTCCCAATTCAAGTCTTGCATTCCCTAGAAGCTTAGCTACACCAGAGCGCATCCAGTAGGACACCTGAGATTCCTGACAATTGTCCAGAATGACCAGGAGTGGGTGTTTATTTTTAGAGATTTTTGTTGATTGTTCCCAGCACCAGGACCACAGCATCTTGCCACCCCCACCACCGACCCTATCCCAGCGCTAGTCCCCCATGTTCTTGTCAGACCCAAGTGCTCCTTGAGTCCAGTTACAATGTCCACAAGCACACTTCCATTCCTGCTAGGCCATTGAGTTGTCTGCCCTGCAAGTTTGCCTTTGGACTGCCTCCTCCTGTCATATCCTGGAATCCTGACCCTGCACTCTCCCACCTCACTACACCTTCCTAACAACCTTGCCATCCCCTACACCATTCCTCCCTACATTGAACGAGGGCTTGCGGCTCTCTATGCTGACTAAGCTCATGGGGCCAAACTCTCCAAAACTTCGTGGTGGGTTCTCCAGGGTTTTGTCATATCCATGCATACCCGATCCCGACACGACTCCTGGACCTCCTTCTTCGCCACCTCCGGAGTCCTACCCTACCGCTGTCCGTTCCGATATTCACCTTCGGTCCTGACACCACACCTGACACCACACCTCCTCTCACCCCTCATGCCACCTCCATTCCTCTACCTTCTCCTGCCCTATCTCCATCCACTCCGATACTCACCTCGGACCGAACACCACTCCTCTCGCCACCCTCCTCCTACTCCTCCTCCTCCTCCTCCTCCTACTCCTCCTCCCACTCCCCCTCTTCCTCCTCACAACACCTCCACCCTTCCGTCACTCTCCTACCCTTCTCCCATCTGCTCTGACACTTGCCTTTGGACCTGACACCTTTCCTCTCCTCCACTCCTCTCCCCTTTCCACTCTCCTCTCTCTTCCCTCTGGCCCTCTTCCGCCGACCTTCCACCAAGTTACGACCTTCCACTGCTGTTCTGTACCTCGTACTTGGACACCGCTCATACCTTCGCTCCGAGACTCCGTCAAAGTTCCTACCTCAGACTTTGACTCCACCTCAGCTTTAGTCCATTGCATTGGTGACCTCATACTATGTAAACACCATTGCCAATATTCCTCGGACTTTCAACCCTGCCTCCATAAGCTCCGTAAGCTCTGTAACCCCTGAGCTCCACAGATCACCTTTGGCACTTTCACTGCTTGTAATGTATCTTTCACGTTTTCCCCTCATCTGTCATATCCATGCATACTTGATCCCAACCCAACTTCCGGACCTCCTCCTTCCCCACCTCCGGAGTTTTACCTTTTACCTCCCATGCCACCTCCACTCCTCCTTCCCTCTCCTCCCCTATCTCCGTCCGCTCCGATACTCGCCTCAGACCGAACACCGCCCCTCTCGCCACCCTCCTACTACCCCTCCTCCTACTCCTCCACTCCTCCCTCACAACACCTCCACCCTTCCGTCATCCTCCTACGCTTCTCCCATCCGCTCCGATACTCACCTTCAGACCTGACAACTCTCCTTCCCTCTTCCCTTTCTCCTCTCTCTACCCTCTGGTACTCTTCCGCTGACCTCCTGCCAAGTTACGACCTTCCACCGCTGTCCTGTACTCCATACTCGGGCACCGCTCACACCTTGCTCCGAGCCTCCATCATAGTCCCTACCTCAGACTTTGACTCCACCTCAGTCTTAGTCCATTGCATTGGTGACCTCATACTACGTAAACACCATTGCCAATATTCCTCGGACTTCCAACCCTGCCTCCGTAAGCTCCGCAACCTCCGAGCTTTGCGGATCACCTTCGGCACTTTCGCTGCTTGTAATGTATCTCTCTCGTTTTCCCCTCATCCCTATTTGGACTGCTGCTTCTTCCCATTCTAGCCAGTTAGTCATCATCCCCACTTCTCCTCATCCTCCTGCCCCTCTGGGCCTTGCCCTCCATACCTCCTTTCGGAAGTATCACAGGTTCTGCCCTATGACCTTCAGTACCGCTCCGCTTCTGTCTACCCTTTGTTCCCGTTCGGACGTCTTCGTTCCGATTCAGACCCCCTTCGTTTCCTTGTGCTTTTGCCCCCTCCATTATATATATCGGCACTTGTACATACTCGTTTTGGGTTCAGTCTGAAATCGACCTGAAATGCCCCCTAGAGACTTCCTGCTCGCCTACTGTGAAATTAAGGACCAAATGGACAAACAGCAATGGCACAGCGCTCCACTTGAGTCGCTGAGGCCAAGGTCCTTCCACGCTAAGTCTCCGGTTCCCCTCCAGAATCATCCACCCTTGCCCAGTTCTAACAGGTTTCCACAAGGTCTGGGCTCAGTGTCCACTACTCACTTGTTGTGAGCTAGACCACTGCCCTTATTCCTACTGTTCGAATTCCACTCACTCACACCCACTCTAGTGCATCCTAGCACCTTAGAGAAATTGGGGGAGGGGAGAACTTCTTTTCGAAAATCCGGTATGTACAGGATTATAAGAAATAATTATTTTTAGAAATAATAGATGGGAAATATTGGTGCCATATGGCACCTGCATACCTTATTAGGCGAAATAATAAAAAAAGGGTAACAGTAACAATAAAAGAATATTAATCAATAACTAAAATGATGGCAAAATATGAAAATATAAGAAGATAAGCGATTTCTCAACAGATTTACGGAATTAAAAGCCGAAATTAAAGACGCAGGCAGAGATAACTCTCATGCAGCCAATAAGCATTTTTACCAATTTATCAGACGCTGTGGGAATGAGCGAGGTGGGAATTCTAAATTGCTGCTTCAGATTCCCACGCCTGCACATGCCCGTGCCTAACTTGCCCAACATAGAACTCTGTCAAATCTCCACTGATTGGGACGTTCTTGATATCGTCGGAATCGTAAGAATTAGCACTATTTTTGGGTACCAAATCCGTACCAAGTCATCATGTGAATGGAAGTGGTTTCCTAGCCGTAAGAATGGATATCCAAGCTGGCTCTGCCCATGGGCAATTATCCCACCTACAATGTCCCAACATCACCTCTGCCCCTACTGTCTCAGCTCCAGCCTGGACTTGGGCACATCCACCCTAAGCCACCCCCATCCCGGAAGCTCAGTCCCAAGTTGAAACCTTCAGAATCCCCAGATTGCTCCAACCTCCCAATGGACCCCCAACATTTGTTATATACTTCCAAACCCTCCCTCTCTGCATCTCATTTATTGGAGTTGCCCAACATTTCTTGGATATGTATCTCTGGCTTCAGAGCTACCTGTATCCCCTGGTGACACCTTGGTTCCCCATTAAAGATAACTTTCAGTACCTTTCAGTATCTTTCAGTATCACTCAGACTTTGACTAAAGTCCTTCTCCTCCACCTTTTATCTATACCTGTAGATTAGGACTCATTGTAACTCAGTTCTAATCTTGACTAAAACTTCACCCCCAAGTTCCCCTATGAGTGATTTGTGTCCCCCTCTTACAAGATCCCTCAGACATCTGAAATTAAGGACTAACTAAGATGCAACAGAGGCACATGGGCAGGGGGGAATTTTCGGGGAAAAATATAACTCTGGTAACTCTTGCTTATCTTCTTTCTGTGGTGGATTTCCCTAAAGGTCACAATAGTCCTTTACCAATCGTGTGGCCACTCACAGCACCCAAGTACACAGACTTCAAAAGTAGTGGGAGGGGGGGAAATCGCCTATTCTGTTTCAATCGCTACATACATATACCCATACAGCAAACATACAATTTGTGAAAAGGGTCCGAAATATATGGGTTTGGCTGCTGTTGGCTTAGAATAAAATTCCAAACAACAAAAGAAATTGAAAAGGAAAACACAAACTTCCTCATACCACTCCAAACACTGCGTCAAACCTCCATCCCTTTATTCCATCCGACTCTCCTTATCCATAGCTTTCTAACGATACCAATTTTGTGAAATTTGGTGGAGATTTGACTGAGAACGGGAATTCTCAGATGCGGTATACATATCTTGATTATCCGTGCACAGGGAAACTTGGTCCAAATAAAATGGCATAATTCCAAGACTCCTCCAATGACTTCTTCAGCATTTATACCATTTGACTAGCCCATATTTTCACTGAGACTAGCTTGCACATGAGCATCTGAACAGTTCATATTGTCCCATGACTCCCATTGTTACAGGAATGGGTTCCGGGGAACCCAACCTGAGCCATTCTGCTCACAGGTGCGGGTGGCTGCATAGCCATTGGGAGGAGAGCAGGAGAAGATCCGAAGCCGGGTGTACTAATGGTAACTTGGTGCTCTGAGGAGTGTACCGGTAGCGGGTGTAATGGGGGCTCCTTGAGGGAGCCACCTAACAGTTGGCTAGTGGTGACTTGGCGCTCATGTGAGCCTACTGGTAGCGTGGGTAGTTGGCACTCCTTGAGGGAGCAGCCCAGTGGTTGACTATCGGTTACTCAGTGCTCAGGGGAGCGTACTGGTAGCGGTAATTGTTGGGACAGGCAGGTTGGTTGGCCAGTACACGGTAGTGAGTGACCATGGGAATTTGGGCCCATGGGTACGTGGCCAGGCATCCTGGGGCTGCCTGAGTCACTTCTCCCTTCCAAGAAGGGAGGAAGGGTTGTAGGACCCAGTAGGGTACTACCGGAAGGGTAGGAACAGGAGCTCAACCACCCAGTGGGGGGTGGGAGCAGGAAGAGTGAGGTCCGGTGTCTGAGCACTCACTGGGCCATTGAGGTTTTCTCACAGATTGTAAGAATATCGATGTAGACATCGATATGGGTCAAGTCAGATGTTACAGGGAAGGTTTACAGGTGGTGGCACACTGGGGTGGCAGTTACAATCACTGGGTGATAGTTTGAGATTGTATAAGAACAATTCCGGCATCTGCCTTATACATCATATGACTTCTAACTATCTAATATAAAAATCATAATGGTCAAAGGAAGTCCTTTGAAACTCAACAAATCCCCCAGCCAGCACCAAAACCCAGTGGGAAAGCTTGGCATGGGGTTTGACAAAGAAGTTGGAGGGCTAAGGTTTGATTGTCTATAGTCACAGACCATAAGATTCTAGGTCCATTCCCATAACACCCATCATGCCCAACAATCAGAATATCTCCACAACCACTGAACCGATTAGGGTGAAATTCAACACTGAGTCTTTGGGCATTTTTCTGGATTTAATGACCCCAAGATCGTCCTCTTCTGTCAACTTTTGACCTTGTTCCCATGGTCATGGTCAAGTGCATGGACTTTGCACATGAGGACATCTCAGGTTGAATTTCTCCACCAAATCTCAACCAATTCCTTCGCGGAAAGGCTCTTTCGGTTTGTACGAAAACCCTCTTTCTTCTTTCTTATTACTCCCTCCTACGATTCCTTTTCCTAATAATGTACAAGGGCAGGAGCCCAATTTTGATGTATTTGCTGCATAAGGTTCCATGAAATTGAGCACACCCATTATGCACTCCTACAGCATGCATGCTGGGCACAGCAGGAAGTTTCCCAAGATGTCCAGACCAGGTGTGTCATATGCATGCTGTGGGTGGGTCAATGGTACATTGATACAAAGGAAAGTCATCTGTGTAAGATAAAGAGAAAATAAAGAGGAAATAGAATAGGGGGGAGAGAGGAAGTGGAAGGGAGGAGAGGGAAAGGGAAAGAAGGGAGAAGCAGGGGGGAGTGGGTAGTGGGGTACCGGGTCAGGTGGGTGTGCCCTGACATGTCTGCACCAGGATTGTCGCATTTTGACACCTCCATTCCCTCTTTGGGTTGTCCTCCACCCTGTCATATCCATCCATGGCCATCGTCTTCCTGTCGGAGACCAGGTTGAGACGAAGGAAAGTCTCCGTGATGGAGGGCTTCAGCCTCAGTGACTTATGCCAGGAGCGCTGTGCCAAGTAACATGTCCATGCCCTAACTTACTAACTGGCAACCAGAACTGGAGGGGGTAAAACTCTAGTCGATTTTATTACTGAAGTGTAACCTATGTACAAGTTGGATATATATAGTTACAGCGAAGACGGGTCCGCAAATGGCGGAGCAGAGCTAACGGGGTTAAACATTAGCCGACTGAATATTACCGATGAGTCGGGTTACAGGGTTAACAGAAAGGCAGGCGATAACCCAGAAACGGAAAGGAGGGATAGGCCTGAAGGTGGGCTCTGCAGGGCAGGCGAGTGTATTGCCCAGCGGAGGTGGGAGTGCACTAGTGGACGTCGGAGCCGTCCAGAAGTCTTTGGGGCTCCGTACTTAGGGAGGCATAGGTAATAAATTGAAAGGAGGGGGTGGTGACCATCAAGGGGTACCGAGGGGATTGTGGAATATGGGAGCTCCGAGGTTAGTGGAGAAGGAGCGGAGGTAGACTGGAGGGATCGGAGGGACTGGAAGTCGATGGCTGGGGATGGATATGACACTTCCACTACCTCCAACCCTTCCTGTTATGGATACGGAGTCTCCAACGACCATATCTGTCACATGGTCAAAGACTTCTCCTCATTATCGTTCCTCCCCTCTTTCTCCCTTCCGTCCTCTATCCCGACACCCTATCCTCCTTATCCGTTCTACCCCTTTCCCCCCCCTCGTGCAAAGCTTTCCCCAACTGGGGTTTTGGTCCTGGCCGAGGTTATTTGTGTTTCGTGGGATTTCCCGCGACCTTACCATTTGTAGATAGTCACACGTCTTGTACGGAAACCTCCGAAGGCAGTTCCCGCTAACTAACAACTGCTCTACAACTGTCTCGTGTACCGTCTTCTGTAACAACCCTCCCTGTGACTCAACTCAACCTGTGTGACTGTACAACTCTCAATATGTCTTATATGTCTGGTTATATCGAGTCCTCTAACGGCCCTCACCGCGAGAACTCGAAGTCGAGAGTCGAAGACTCTCAACATGTGTATCGTCCTATTGAACCTGTACCCTATGGGTCTTCATCACTCCGCTCTTCCCCCAGTACTCAACATACAACATCCCATCACGATCATGGTGATCGTGAACACTATGAGGCCCACTTACCTGCGATGCCGGCACGTTCGCTACGCGAACGCCAAGTAGCCGCCCATCCACCGTCTGTTTCTTCCTTTGCCAGTCATCATATGTCCCCGCCAACGGTACGTTCCCTTTGGGAACGCCAAGTCACCGAAGGCCCTAATAGTCAGCCCTCATTGCACGCCTATGATATCAACCCGCTACCGGTACGTTCGCACTGCGAACGCCAAGTACCCGATGGCAACTATGCGAAGTTCTCACCCATCTCACCAGTCGCGACCTCGCACACGGTACGCTCCATTGAGGAGCGCCAAGTATCCGTGGCTGACCCATCTGTCCTGGTATCTCCGACTACCTATCATCAATCCCTTAATAGCTCACTACATCACCCATCGCGATCAATGGGAATTCGATCGTCCACTCCCAGGTCAGGCTGGGATCACTCATCGATTACACTTCCAGTTATGGTACAAACTAGACATGACCCTTGTCTTCCCACTATAAGAACAGATCGAGGAATGGGGAATTTCCCCCATCCCCGTAACATTGGTGCCCCAACCCCGGTGCGACAAACTCGCACCATGCCACCCAAGATGGTGTCCCTGTTGGGAGACGAACCAGTCACCCCGGCCCAAATGACGCACGAATTGTATCCTCCTTCCCGCCCCACGAGGATTAGTCAGTCAGATCGTAGATCCAATTCAAGAGATACCTCGCCAGTAGGCGAAGACGTGCATTCCTCGCCTGGCGCATTCCTACGACAACAAGCTCTCAGGCAAGTCATCGAAGCTCTTGGAGAGTTTGAAGGTGGAATTTTTGAGGATTCGAATAACTACATGAAACGTATACGAAATTGGCGTCGTCTCGCTCCCGCTGATCTCGAGAAAGAGTCTGTTGGAGCCGGTCTCGAAGGAGAGCCTTTGAGATATCGACTAGGGACCGTCTGGCGGGTCGAGCTAACCGACCTGCTCATGAAAATTACCGAGTTCACCCAGCTAGCCACCAAGGCCAACTTAGCCACAGGTGATTTCGTAGTGGATCCCTGAGGCGACCTAGCCCTGATATTCACTATAAGAGGATGGTCGTCACCAAAGAGTTCAGTATTGCATGGAACTTCCTAGACCAGTGTTTCAATTCCTTTGAAAAACATTTCGATGCCATCAAGAAAGCTGCTCGTCCTTCACGGGAATTTGACGAGTCGCACATGAGTGGACTCAGGTTGGCGAATGTCTCGCCCGCCAAGTTTACGGATCCTGGGCAAGTCGAGGAGGCGTGGTCAACCGAAATGCAACCCACACGTCAACCTGAAGCCCTCCCGTCGGGATGGACTACTTTTGAAGATCTCATATCTCCCGCGGAAGAGACCACTTTCGTTCGTAAACGCACCCTACCGTCCAGGGCCTTCCTGGTGCCTAGACCAAGCATTAATGTCGCTGCAGGGATGTTACTCAGAGACGAACCCTCGATGCCATTCGTCACAGTTCGTCGAGAGACCAACGCTTTCGAGAACCCCAAGGAGAACGTGGGTTACACGGAATTTGTGAAAGGTCTGAGGGTCGGAAGGAAGACAGAGTTGGGACCTATCGAGGAGAGACTCGATCCCGACAACCGTGGACCCGAACCCCCTCGTGTCCCTCACCATCCAGCGAATGAAGGACCCATTGGATCCAGAGATCCAGGTCATGATCCGAGACAACCGCCTCCCGACCCCTGGCAGCCGCCACCACGAGATGCGGGTCCACCACCCCCATCAGGACCACCACCTCCACCTGGACCACCCCCTCCGCCTGGTGGGGCTCCCTACCCGGGGCACATTCCACCCATCAGATATGCTGGGGCACCGCCCCCTCCCCCGCCTCCCGGACCTGGAGCGTTGGCAGCACCTCAGCAGAATCCTGGGTACAGACCTCCTCCTCTCGACCGCACACAACCTTACGTGGACCGCAAATACACTGCGTCAGACTTCCCAGAGTTCGATGGTCGATCGACAGCTATATAACGT